>NC_091125.1:169887896-170497896 GCF_040183065.1 Periplaneta americana | reverse complement strand
ATTAAACGTTTTTGTTCATATTTGTTCGTATGAGTATATTCAAAAAATGTTTCAGCTTAGGTAGTAAAGAAGGGCAGACAAAAGAAAATTCGCCTGCTTTATAAAATAGCCTTACGAAGCAACCGAAGTTGTTGGAACAAGATAGGTACTGACTACTTACTTACTTACAAATGGCTTTTAAGGAACCCGAAGGTTCATTGCCGCCCTCACATAAGCCCGTCAGGTGAAGAATACAATACGTGCAATTCTGAGTTGTGTAACTTTCTCCATTCTCCTGTAACTTCATCCCGCTTAGCCCCAAATATTTTCCTAAGCACCTTATTCTCAAACACCCTTAATCTCTGTTCCTCTCTCAAAGTGAGAGTCCAAGTTTCACAACCATACAGAAGAACCGGTAATATAACTGTTTTATAAATTCTAACTTTCAGATTTTTGGACAGCAGACTGGATGACAAGAGCTTCTCATCCGAATAATAACAGGCATTTCCCATATTTATTCTGCGTTTAATTTCCTCCCGAGTGTAATTTATATTTGTTACTGTTGCCCCAAGATATTTGAATTTTTCCACCTCTTCGAAGGATAAATCTCCAATTTTTATATTTCCATTTCGTACAATATTCTGGTCACGAACCATAATCATATACTTTGTCTTTTCGGGATTTACTTCCAAACCGATCGCTTTACTTGCTTCAAGTAAAATTTCCGTGTTTTCCCTAATCGTTTGTGGATTTTCTCCTAACATATTCACGTCATCCGCATAGACAAGAAGCTGATGTAACCCGTTCAATTCCAAACCCTGCCTAATATCCTGAACTTTCTTAATGGCATATTCTAGAGCGAAGTTAAAAAGTAAAGGTGATAGTGCATCTCCCTGCTTTAGCCCGCAGTGAATTGGAAAAGCATCAGATAGAAACTGACCTATACGGACTCTGCTGTACGTTTCACTGAGACACATTTTAATTAATCGAACTAGTTTCTTGGGAATACCAAATTCAATAAGAATATCATATAATACTTCCCTCTTAACCGAGTCATATGATAGGTACTGACTACAGCTTAGAAAAAAAAAAAAGCTTAACAGAGAGGTGGGTGTCGTAACGATAAAAACTGTACGGTGTTCACTGTTACCAACTTCAGACTATAAGCGGGTAGTCATGCGTGAACAAACATACTAGGTTCAACTGCCTGCTCATGCGCAGTAGCTCCAACAAGACTAGAACTAATTCCGAACCGATGCTGAACTCCCAGTTCCCTGTTCCAACGTGCTTTAGAACTCGCTCGGAACGAGTGAAATTGATTCTCGATTAAAACTGGAAATTCTGAACTGCTGACGCGTGCCCAGATGGTTTAATTTGAAGTTGCTTCGAGACTAAGTAGGTTAAAATAAAAAATAGTCCATCATCAGTGATTTGGAAGGTGATAGTGATCTAGTTTACGAAGAACTAAGTTCGGAAGATGAATATAATTTTAATATGACAAGAAACTCTGAAGGCCGTGAAAGAAGAGTTCAAGAATCTTTCCAACAATGTAAAATCCCGATCTATACTTGTTTTTTTTTTGACAGGAGCGCTGCGATCGTAAAAACAACTGACTGTCACATAGCGTGGTAGGCCTGTTGCTATGGTAACAACGGTTGAGTTGCCAAACTTACCGTTCCCACGTGGCGAGTGCTTAATAGCTCTCTTGGCGACATTTATTGTGCACACAGTGTTAGCATTGGTACGTTTCGTCTTTGATTCTCTGTCGATTTTTGTATTGTTTTCTTACCTTCACGTCAATTGTCAATGAATGTTTTAAAGTCAGCCATCGTAACGTCAGTTGATACCTTCCATCAGCTGCCAGCGTGGTAGTTCATATTGGCAACATAGCACTGTAGTTCCAAGTTCGGCCGCTAAACTGTCATGTCCATCTTTAAAAAAAAAACAAGTATAGTTCTGACATCATACACAACTGGCGCATGCGTCGAAAGAAGTTCGGTATTACCTCAGTCTAGTACATACAGTCACGAAGCTTGAGGCGATTTTTTTGCATTTCTCGCGATACAGTGCTCCAAACGGTTAGCAACTGAGAGTACTAGGAACAATAGACTGTGCGATAGTAGCGATCCTAGTGGATAGCAACTAAAGTTCAATTGTCATTGGATGCATATTCCCTACGTATTGAACTTCGTGACTGTGTGTATTAGACTGTGGTATTAGTTCGGAATGCGTTCTGAATTGCTTGTTGGAACAAACCTATTGTACTCATTATGAAAATATCAATATATTATATTGGTTTCCATATCGATAAGCACACCTTTAATCCAAGTCTCCCCAGCCGAATACTGGGATAATGCCAATTGCAAGGCCACGAAAGGCTTCCTTCTTCCCAATCCTTCATAACATCATAATTAGAGCCCGGATTCATATGCAAAATGCATATTGCATTCAAACTAATTTAACATATGGAAACGTGTTTTCTTTACTTTTCTTAATTATCGTGGCAACATCACTTAATATTTGTTAGTGCATAATATGATTGCATATTTTAAGATTTATTTACTTTTTTTTTTAAGCACATTCTGTAATTCTCCGAAGCTTAATGAATAAGGAATGATTCACGCTCTGTGAAAACGCGGCATTATGCTTAGCTCATTTGTTTCAGCATCACGTGAGTCAGAATATTTGAAACAATAACAAAACTGGAAGCACTGCAAGAGTCCTTGTCCTTAATTCAAAATGTTATTGACGCTGTGATCACTGAAACACATGGAATCGTAAAAAACGTTTCTGAAAAACTTCAATCAGTGCTTGCAAAAAAATTCTGCATACGATTCTATTTGCAAGATGGCAAAATTGTTACGTGGTGGAGTAGCAGAATTAGAAGAGGAGTTGACACAAGATATATGGAGTTTATCCCCTGGACCTATCACTCGTAAT
The DNA here is from genome assembly GCF_040183065.1 of Periplaneta americana. NCBI lineage: Eukaryota > Metazoa > Arthropoda > Insecta > Blattodea > Blattidae > Periplaneta > Periplaneta americana. The sequence continues at coordinate 170,494,977 of NC_091125.1, read as the reverse complement.
GTGGTGAGGTTATTCTCAAAGCTGCATCAACTTTTCTTTCAACTTAACGCATTCAAGCAATGAATGCAAGATTGATATTCTTCTTCTTCTTCTTCTTCTTCTTCTTCTTCTTCTCTGCCTGACAAGTGTTAGGCCACAAGGCCTGTTACGGTCTCACATAAAATTTTCACGCCATCTCTTAGCAGGACGACCCACAGAGCTTTGGCCATGTGGTACATAATCATAAATTGCCTTTGGGAGTCTACTATTACTCATTCTTTCCAAATGATGTTTCCAATTAGACTGATAATGAACAATGTAATCTAAAACTGGTTGAGTTTTTAGTTCCTTTAAAATTTCACAATTTCTCTTCAGATCCCATTTAGTATAGCCCGCTGTTCTTCGCATGGATCGCATTTCACAAGCCGTTATTCTGCTTTTATCTGCTTTCCTCAGTGTCCATGCTTCGCTGCCATAGCTGAGCATCGGTCGTGCCAATGTGTTGTAGAGACGTATGCGGGTGTGTTTCTGAACCAAGGATGGTTTCATCACACTATTTATAATGCCCATAGCTCTTGTATATTTATTAATTTTCTGTGATATGTCCAATTCCTCAAAAATGGAAAGATTGTAACCTAAATATGGGAAACTATTACATCTTTGTAATGTTTTATTATCGAGACAAATTTGATATTTAATATTAAATTATTTACGTAGTGAAGATGACGTTCAAAACGGCGCACCACGTAGACACAATAAGCTAAATTTTATTTGAAAAATTGTCGATTTCGCATTTATATAGTATTTTAGTACAAATTTCGCATTTTGAGTACATTTCGCATTTTATCGCAAATTAAAAATTCATTAAAAACTGATACACAGGTCGTAAAAATTAAAATACAGAAGCACATGCCTTTACAGTCATTTCGCATTTAATCACTCTTGGGAAAAATCACCCCCCCCCCTCCAGCTATTCATCAAGGATTGATCGCTCGTTCGGACATCATTCGCCGTGAGTGACCATGACAACTGGAAGGAGCGCGCGCAGCAGCGCAGTCTTATGTTTTGCGGCCGGCTGTAGGACGTCACGCCTGGCCGCGTGCGGTGAAAGTGCACAGCCGCGACTCGAGGACCTGCAAAACGCGCCTTTCTACTGTTTCTGCGATTACCCAATTATTTAGGCTGGAGGGCCACGAAAACCAGGGCGGACCGACACAGAGAAGACTGCATAGCGACAGCGTCGATAGAGCAGTTCGCGCTCTTACCGACTGCTACTACATATTTACAATTCTGCGTTCACTAAATAGCATCATCGGTGACGACATTTAGTAAAGAAGTATGATGTCATCTGATTAGCTGACAGCGTCATGGCTAAATCCACTTCACTGACCCATTGATGAATTTAGCCGTTTCTAAGGTTTCCAACAAGTAGTATAGGATACAATAGTCGCCTAGGGTAGCCAGATTTCCCACATTTACCCACGCTTTCTCCAGTCTCCCGTGCCGCATATTTCATTATGTTTTATGCCCTATTTCATAAAGTTTTATTTATTTACTTATTTACGAGTATTTATTTATTTCCGTTTAAATGAAGATGGAATGTATGATGAATTCTGTAACATCAGATAAACTTTGAATTGTAAAGTTAATCTTTCAAATGGAGAAAGTTACACAACGCAGAACTGCACGCATTGTATTCTTCACCTAACATAATTAGGAACATTAAATCCAGATGTCTGAGATGAGAAGGGCATGTAGAACGTATGCCTGAATCCAGAAATGCATATAGAGTGTTAATTGGGAGGGGAAAAGACCTTTGGGGAGGCCAAGGCGTAGATGGGAGGATAATACACGTATTAAAATGGATTTGAGGGAGGTGGGATATGATGCTAGGGACTGGATTAATCTTGCTCAGGATAGGGACCGATGGTGGGCTATACTAGGAAAAAAAAAAAAAAAAAAAAGGAATACGTAGAATAAAAATTTTTCGTTGAGGGAGGCCAAGCATGATGATATTATTTCTTTGTTGTTAAGTTACCAGTCTCTGAATTTAATAAACAATGTTCGTTTATGTTGGAAATGATGTCGGGATCTGTTGGAACCAGAGCCTTCTTCAGTTACAAGCCGGAGCCATGCGTCGGCAACACTTTACCCTAATTAACTGTCAACCGGAGGCCTACTATCCAGAACACGTGTTTGTGCTAATACCGATTTTCAATGTAAATTAATGTTACAATATAAGTGTGTGTCGATGGAATTACGTTCGCGATCGTACCAAACGTTGCCGACGTATGGCTCGGCTTGTAACTGAAGAAGGCTCTGTGTAAGACTAAGGTCCGGTTGTAGAAATGCAAGTCAGATCAGTCCCAGCTCATCAATTATGTGATGTCTCATTTATTTGATTGTTCACTGCGTTGCACGAAAATGAATCTCCAATCAACTTGTCTCCGTTTACTAATTGCATTTGAGAAAGAAAAGGATCTGGCACCAGCGCTATTTAGTAATCACGGCCAATTTGATGTTCTTTAAGAGATACGAAACGAATGCATCGAGTGGGCGCAGATCGAGAAAACAAATGAATGCTTTGCCGTTTTGTTGTTTTTTGTTGACGTAAAAAGGCGGATTCTATCTGTATAAACTAGAGAAGAAAATAAAAGAAATGAACCGAACTAAAAACTTGAGAGGCCATATTTTTCTGATATTAAACATCGCAGAGGGCTTTATGAATGTAGACCCTAACAGAAAATTCTACATTGATGATGTTTGGGTGATGCAGAAAAAAAAAAAACTATTTTTTTCGGTCGCAGTCGGAAATCACGTCGTCATTCACTTTATGACGTCAGACATCGTGTGTGGATGTTTACCAAATATTTCTTCATATTGTTTGAATATTTCTCAATCAGAAAAATCTATAAGGTCATCTTAGAACACTATAACTACCTACTTTAACTAATTCCTACATAAATTATTATAATTTAACTGTAAACAACATACACTGGATCAATGATCAGTCAACAGTCAGCCAAAATCTGTTGATAAAATCTGGTGTAAGATCGATTTCCAATCAAATACAGATTATTCTTTCTGCAATGAAAATAGAACTGATGCCAATCAAACCCTCCTTGATCGCTGATCATATAGATCGGTTTTTCTGCAACCGGGCCTAAGATATTTTTTCCTTATATTGTGCGGAACTGGAAGATCTTCGCCTTCATCTCGAACTCTCCGTACTCGAGGACTGAACCTAAGTCTCCTGGAAACGAAGCCAGCACGTTACCGCATTGTTAATCCGCTCGGCAGATGATAAAGGTGCTAAAACAAAACCACAGGTGAGAAAAAGAGCCCGTATCATATCATGTGTTCTGTCAGACAGAATGGTTGCATGCATCTTCAGGCGTGTCAAGGCAAGATTTCCACGTGCGTCTCAACAAAGGAAACGTTACGGCCAGCTGCGCGGTGACGTCACATGGGTGTAGGAGGGGTGGCCGCCTCGCAAGGCGCACAGACCTTCAGTCGAAATGACGTCAGCCTACAGAACTAGGGAATTTATTTCTCTATTTAGTTATTTATTTAGTGTCTTCAGCGCTATGTAATGCTTGTACTAACGAGCAGAGAGGAGTTCAGGATTTGCTTCCCGTTTGTAGAATTTGGGTGTGTTTGCACCCATACTTTTGTTCCTGAATTACTAATTAGTTATTTTACTTGACAGCATCTTTGTGTTTCTTCGTTGTAACGTATTTCTATATTTAAATCTCATATTGTCGGTGCATTTGAGAACGACGCAAAATACACTTTCGTTTCGGTGCCATCGAACTTGCGAAAAAAGAAAGATAAACAATGAATCACAAATAACACATACAGGTCAACACTGCAGAGCGATGAACTGAACTGGCTCAGGCTGACCGGCAAACTGAATTGTTCGGCACTAACCACCAGTGGCGTAGCATAAAATTTTGAGCAGGGGAAACTAAGGCCCGATTGTATAAACCATTTAATCTTAGATCAGAGGTTAAATTGATCCTTGTTTCAGCTGAACTTGGAATTTTGTGTTGTATAAAGTCTAATCTGAGATTAATTTGTCTCAAACTAATGTCAACTTTGACTGAAGAAATTTCTCCGAGTAAGTTAGATGATCCAAGTTCAGTTATTTCTTTTCTGTTTGAAATATACGAGTGACAGATTGTGCAAATAAAATATCCATTATTATTAATATTAATAGATGTGATAGGTACATTTATATATATTTCTTTCAATTTCTTGCCTTAATTCACAAATAATCTTATATTTTATAAGGCTTTATCGTGTTCAGCAGTATCAAATAACATAACCTATAATTATATTATGTTTATAACAACCATTAATTATTAATGGATATGATAGGTACATTCATAAATTTTCAATTAACTGTATCACTAAACGAAAATTGTCGTTTTATAAAGCTTTATTATGTTTAGCAGTATCAAACACCATAACATGATAACAACTGGAGAACAGTCAACCTTCTTCTTATTGTCCGCCATTATTTACATTGCACAAAAAACCAGTGTCTCCAACAGAGTGTACGGAAAGTCGCCAAAAAGTAGTTGTAAAGTCGCTAGATTTCTCATTATCGACAAAGAAAGATTAAATTTTGTCACTATGAGGTGCTAAAAAGGTCGCTAAATTCTTATTTAAGCAATATAAAAGTTAAAAGAAATTGTTGTTGAAAAAGAGTTAAAGTCGCTAGATTGGCAACACTGAACAAACCTGTCCGCGCATCACGTTTTTCACCTGTTTATGCGATGTTGCCAAATCCTTTTCACGTGAACTTAGATTGCATTTGAACCAAGGTAATTTGATCGCAGGAAAGTTTTATACAATAGAAGAAGTGTCTGAACTCGGTTCACTTTTCGATCTTCGATCAAAGTTGATCTTTAGTCAGGGAGATTTATACAATTGGGCCTAAACCATTTAATCTTAGATCAGAGGTTAAATTGATCCTTGTTTCAGCTGAACTTGGAATTTTGTGTTGTATAAAGACTAATCTGAGATTAATTTGTCTCAAACTAAAGTCAACTTTGACTGAAGAAATTTCTCCGATTAAGTTAGATGATCCAAGTTCAGTTATTTCTTCTCTGTTTGAAATATACGAGTGACAGATTGTGCAAATAAAATATCCATTATTATTAATATTAATATATGATAGGTACATTTATATATATTTCTTTCAATTTCTTGCCTTAATACACAAACATTCTTATATTTTATAAGGCTCTATCGTGTTCAGAAGTATCAAATAACATAACCTATAATTAAATTATGTTTATAACAACCATTAATTATTAATGGATATGATAGGTACATTCATAAATTTTCAATTAACTGTATTACTAAACGAAAATGGTCGTTTTATAAAGCTTTATTATGTTTAGCAGTATCAAACACCATAACATGATAACAACTGGAGAACAGTCAACCTTCTTCTTATTGTCCGCCATTATTTACATTGCACAAAAAACCAGTGTCTCCAACAGAGTGTACGGAAAGTCGCCAAAAAGTAGTTGTAAAGTCGCTAGATTTCTCATTATCAACAAAGAAAGATTAAATTTTGTCACTATGGGGTGCTAAAAAGGTCACTAAATCCCTATTTAAGCAATATAAAAGTTAAAAGAAATTGTTGTTGAAAAAGAGTTAAAGTCGCTAGATTGGCAACACTGAACAAACCTGTCCGCGCATCACGTATTTCACCTGTTTATGCGATGTTGCCAAATCCTTTTCAAGTGAACTAGATTGCATTTGAACCAAGGTAATTTGATCGCAGAAAAGTTTTATACAATAGAAGAAGTGTCTGAACTCGGTTCACTTTTCGATCTTCGATCAAAGTTGATCTTTAGTCAGGGAATTTTATACAATTGAGCCTAAGTCAAATTGTCTTCCATGTACATATGAGAAAACGTATTGGAAAAATATAGTCTTAAAATAAATAGTAATCAATGTCAAGTCAGCAGTCCGAAGATTGATTGGAACCTCGTAAGTAACACCAATAAGGCATCATCCCAAATAGTACCTAGTAAATTATGATTTCATGGTTTACACATAGGCTATCTCTAACAAATAGACACGTATAAGTATAATTTAACATTAGCTCACTCTCTGTCATATTTAGAGAAATCACAATATTAACGGTCAATAAATACAGTATTAGTAATTACGTAAGTATGCGTCTGTCTTGGTTGTGTTGTGTCCTTCATTGATAGCAAGGGAGTCGGTCATTTCTTTTTAAATCACACTTTTGTTCATAAGTCAGTCTTGATAATGGAATTGTCCTAAAAATTTAAGTAAATTGGTGTCAGGAACTGTTATTTCACTCATTATTTATTATATCAGCCACAATGCACACTAACACTTCAACTAAACACAACTCACGAAAGGGATAACCCGGAAACTAAATTCTTTTCAATGTTAAAGCTAGCTTCCTGCGAGCCTTGCGATCAGGGTAGTTTTCTTAGAAAGAGATGGAAAACCTGCGGGATGGGTTACACAGAAGAATGAGGTGATTGGAAGCTGGTGTGTGCAGGCTTCATGTTTACTGCTGCATCACAAATCATCCTGAGCTGCCGCATCACAATATTTAACGCCTATATATAAATTGTATTAAAATTAATAAATAATTTTCTTCATAAACTGCAGGTTTATTATGACATTATTATTAACTGGGGAAGCTGAGCTTTTTAGCTTACATTAAAGCTACCCACAGCAAGAAAAAATTACTAGATCTGGACAAAAAGTACTTTCTCTGTGTTTATACTGTATTTGGGCCATTTTCTGACATTAATATTTAACTATACATAGTATTTACAGCTTTAAACTGAACTAATGTTGCAACGTACGTTTACATGGAAACATAACAGGCTCAAAATAACCTAACCGTGAAAAATATACTTCAAGGGAAAAGAAATCAATGTGACGTCATAATTGGAGCCCGAATTTTATGTAATATGAAAAGGATAAATATGTATATAAACATGTACATAAAAATGGCAAAATATGTAGTCTAGATAAATATGTAATAAATAAAAAAATATTATGTAACTTGAAATCTAACCTTTATTAGATGTATTTTTGCACACTGATAAAAATTACAGATGCACATGTGATTCAACCTAATTGAATTATGGTTTGGAAGCGCAATTAATTAACAATTTTTCCATATTTTCTGTGGTCATCGATTGCCTTCAGTCTGTTAGAATGTTTTTATAAATGAAAAACGACCTCTCTCTCAACTTCACACGAAGTTACTGGCGCGTCTTTTAGATGAAGAATTATACTCGGACCAATGTTCTCAGGGAGTTGCACAGACTCACCTTTAAGTAATGTGAATACAGTGAAAAAAGTTGTGTATCCTGGGTTCTTTTTCAGTACATCTTTAAATCTTGATGAAACACAATCACCGATTACTCCCTCGCTAGTTAACAACACAGCTAATTCTGATACGTTTTGTGAGAACAAAAAGGAAAACGTTTGAAACGAGTCATTGTTGGCGGCACTGAACTCGTGCAATTTAGCTTTGAATGTAACGATATAAAAATAAACGAAGAAATGATTATTATTTATTATTATTATTATTATTTATTACATATTCTGCAATAATGTTCAAATATATAAAATTATGCTGTATGGTGTGAAATATATAATATTATACCAAATACGTAAAATGTGTAAAATAAAATTTATAGAAAACATTCCTACATGTGTATCTCGTCAACATTTGCCTTGTATTCCTGCATAAATATGTAATTACAAAAAATCCGGCCTCTAATCATAATGAATTCATTATTATTTGTACAGAAATGGAGGTTATTAATAAATTCGGGGAATATAAAGAAAGAAATAGTTATTTACACAGTCTAAGTCTAAAGTAGTTAACTGCGATATTAATTTCCAAATTAATCCAATTCTCTGCAATGACATTATTACTCATTACAATTTCAAACAACTCATTGACGTGATATTGATGTGTGAATCGTTTCGACTATTAAATAAAATTGTATTGTTGTCTCGAGACTAGGCTTCATGGAATGAGGAAGCGATTATGAAGTAACTAACAAATTTAAACATGGGGAGTATAGAGTAAAAAATGAAAATAAATATCACAATTTTATTTCAAATCCGAAACACGTTTACAATCCCAACCATGCTCACAATAACAATCACAAACACCTTAAAAGCTAGAGATTCGATGACTGCCATGTCACTTATATTCTTTCATTTTATAACACAGAGAAATTTCTATAGAAATTCAAACAGTTGAAAGGACGCAATCTTTGTATTAGCATTATATTTCTCTGCTGGCATTGCACTGTTGAAGTTTGAGTACATTTTTAAGGTCTAGACGGAGAAATAAATTATTTCGGTCCTTGTGCTTCATTATGTTCACAACAAAATTGGCTTAAATGAAGAAATAATATTTACCTACATTTTTAAGCAAGCATTAAATGACAATAATTTTAAGAACGTGACATGTGTTTGATTTGTGCTGTCACAATCGTTACCTTTCTGCCATTTTGAATTCCTCTCTTTTCCTCCTACACAGTGACATAAAATGGCGGCGTAGTCAACGGCTTTGCGAACGGGACTCGTGCGGCGTCGAGGCTAAATTTTCTCATGCGGGTTGAATTCAGTTTTTGTTGATTATTACCTAATTGCGTTTTCCCGAGGTTATTCCTTTCTGTAAATCAATGTAATCCTCGGACTCATCTCGCAATCACTGGATAATCTAATAGTTAAATAACATTATAAATAGAACGCACCGTAAAGAAATCAGTTATTGTCGGTGTCTTATGCTTCATTCAAATCACAACAAAGTTCGCTTAAAATTTTAAAAATAATTTTGGATGTAAATGTTGGTAATTCTAATAACTAGTTTCCATATCTTCTATTTCTCCTTCGCGACCTAAAATAGGGTTACAGTATTCAGGTATTCAGGCCCATTAATGTGTGCCCATTCACAGGGATTGCACACGCAGCCTGAGGCGAGTGAACGCTTGCGTAGATTACTGATCTAATCCCCTCGAAAGCCTGCGGAGCTGACGGACAAGTCCCAAGGTATTTACATCCGGTTTCACCAAATTCAGCATATGCCAGGCAGTTACTTCATTTCCATAGCGCCTACATGGAATCATCATTGATACCCTTTAGGCCAATGATGTTTTTTTTTATATACCATATGCTCTGTCACCGTATTAATGCGTTTATATTTAAGAATGCTGACAAAACGAAAAAAATAGTCCCACTAAATATTATTATTTATCTAGTTGCACTAGTTTTCAAAGAGATAGAAAACAATAAACACAGCTTAAAACAAAGCAGTAACGAATTTAAATCTACACAAAAATAACGTAAATACCTAAATTAGTTATAGGGCTACTATTATCGCAACTTTGTGAATCCTAAGGTAATAATTTAACTTATTAAGAATATTCTGAATTTATTTTGTATATCATTAATAATAACACGTTCGACGTCTTCAGACTGCAATCGCCTTTCCATCCTCAAGACCTCTCTCTTCCATTGCTTCACGAACGTAAGCCTCATATTCAGTTCTTTCGCGATCTACATCTTTTCCTTTCACTCTTTCATGATACGAAGTAGGGGTATAAAGGGAAAGTACAACGACGCTGCAAAAAACTCTTATTTCGAAATTTTCACGGATACAGAAGTTTCCAGCATTCCTGACAATGAGGACAAATGAATCTATAGTCCCGTCGCTCTAATTTCCGGCAGCGAATCACGTTGCAGGTCGGCTACATTTAAACGTGTGCGTCTTGTGATTCGCTTATGAAGACGTTATTCATTTCTTAAGGCTCGATAAATACTTAATATAATCGCCCGCCATTTTGGCTCTTTCGTTGGCGTTCGCAGAAAGCACACGAAGACGTTATTTGCCACTCAATTATTTGCTGAATTACAGTGCGTTTGATTTATTATCATAGGAGCTACGACATGATAATGTTTAACGGTGAAGCAAATAGATTCCTCGTATGGTAGCTCGGCAACGTAAGAACAAAAATGGCGAACGATACTACCTACCTAGACTCTATAGAGCCTTCACTTCCTAAGACTTAAGCAAAGAGGAGGAGTCACGCCGGGAATAACAGCGTCGCGACTATAATACCATTGTGGTCGTTTGTAAACGGGGTTTGAGAAAAGTGGCATATTTTATTGAATTTTGGAATGCGTATGCCAGGAAAACAGGAAATGTTGGAGAGGTGATTTTGTAGGGCAAATACCAACAAAATGTGCCCTTTATTGTTTTTTTACTTAACATTGACGGGTTGGACGTAATTGAATTGAAAATCTATAACAAAATGTGTGACAGGAAAACGTGCATTCAGTAAGCGGGAAGTAGGAAATCCACGCAAACATTGTTTCTCTGTGACACGTTAGATTGCTGGACCATTCGTGCAGTTACGTACATAATTTTGCGACTAAACCGCTATTGTTACGTGAAAGCGAGTTGCAATGTTGTCATCTGTTGGCTTTTACCTGTATGAATATATGAAAACCCGTTCACAGTTAAATTAGACTTTTACGTTTAACTTCCTCCCCTGATATACCAATTAACCCCAAAAAAGCAGAGAAATCGATTTATGAAAACAAATATTTTCTCTGTTTCTTTAAGAATGCAGTAGGCCATGCCATCCAATGAAATATTGCGGTACACGGGGCTGAAAAAGAAATGCCAAGTCGAAGTCGCTATCGATTTGAAATATTATCGTGTTACGAGGACCTCGCTTAGGAAACATTAGAGTTATACACATCTGTACTGGTCTGAATTTTCTAAAAAGTTTTCATTCCATGCAAAGGAGAAAGAAATATGTAGTTAAATGTTTAAATTAGATTCAATTTTCAGTTCTGTATCTGTATTTATAATACAATTTTATATTTATATTTAATATAAAATTGATACACTTTTTGTTAATACAATATGAAACGTAACTGGCCGTACATATCGATTGCAACAATGACAACATCCATGGATAATAAGTCCGTGGAATAACATATAAACTGCAGTCTCAATATTTTCGTGTAGTAATCTTATGAATGCTGTAAAATAAAACTATATAAAATAATTTAAAATCAATTCATATTGAATAACAACGTGAACATGTTATAAAAATCGTATTTACATGTTTTTAAAAAACGAATCTCAGGAAAATAGCTTTCCACCTAGACATGTTTTCTATAGTCCTCGGATATAATTTCGTATCGGCATTTCTTTTGCAGCCTAATGTACTAGGTTAGTAAATTAAATATCTTCTTTAATAATAGCAGTATAACTATATTACTTACAAATGGCTTTAAGGTTCAATGCCGCCCTCACATAAGCCCGCCATCGGTCCCTATCCTGTGCAAGATTAATCCAGTCCCTATCATCATATTCCACCTCCCTCAAATGCATTTTAATATTATCCTCCCATCTACGGATCACTTTCATTGACGTGACTGATGTTTTCATTGATTTCAGCCTTTTGGCTCCGGAAATAATTGAACAGGCCGAAGGGGGTTGTAAATTTCATTGATGAAAAACATTTACTATGTCTGTGTACATTCTGTACAGGTTTAATTCCATTTCGTTTACTACAGATCCAGCAATTGAATAATATTTTATTTATTTGTTAATTTCATCAATGAGTTCAAACCCCACATTCATATTCTTAAATTGCTGAAATTTAACAAGCTGGCGTGGAAATAATGTATAACAAATTAGAAGGCGAAGTCTGCAGTAACAACAGATGGCCATATGGACAGCGAGCGTGCTTTCAATTTGGGAGTTCCGGGTTTGATGCCCGACTCGGCCAGATTTTGTAAACATTTCCTGTATCAATTGCTTAAACAAGGAGGTTTGGGGGGAACCTCCGAGTTCATCTGGGGGGGGGGTAAGAAGTAAAATTATCTCATTTACAGACCATTGAATCTCACAGGACAGCGGGAAGTTAGAACTCCAATTTTTGCAGGAAGCACCACAATACAGGCCCTTCTACACCACCATGAAATACAATAAGCTAACGCTGCAGAATGTTGAATGTTCATTTCATCTCGTATAACTGTATTTATAATTTTTTTTCTAATTTCGAATGTCGCGATGATTTTCTAAAAAAAAAAAAAAAAATCCATTTCCATTGTCATGAGTTTTGATACTAACTTTTTATTCAATTTCCATGTTTATGTAACAGTAGGCCTACTTTTGACTATTGAATTATACAGGGTGATTCACGAGGAAAGGTAAAAAATTTAGGATGCGATATCTTAGGCCATTTTGAGTGGAAAAGTTCATATGAACATAGGTCTGTTTTCGATTGATGGCGGAGCTAGATGCCTTTTTTTTTTTTTTTTTTTGGTAAAACGTCTCGCCGCAATGTGAATCAGACGTTACCACATGCTGCTGATGTGAGACGTGAGACAAGGTCACCGATCGCAATGAATGACGTAACATTGTTATCTGCATTGTGAGCGATGTAGATAAGAAAAGTTCATCTCACAAACCGGGTGGTGGGACATTACAAATGTCCAATCGCCTGCATTTGACACAGAACCAGCACTTAACACAAATACACTATCACTTAGTTCACAGCAGTTCAGTCAGCAACCTACAGTACAGTAGTTATACAGGTACAGTTATCGGAAGTGTTAAGTTGTGTTTTTCAAGATGCCTTATAAATTTTCGACTACAGAATACGCCGATATTGTGTATGTTTAGGTTTGTGCGATGAAAGTTCCTTGCGTGCCGTCGCTGAATATGAACGACGCTTTCCGAATGGGGTTAGATGAAAGACTTCGTATAGCAAAGGAAGGTGGAAACGAGAGAGGCGCTAATCGACCGTATTTTGGATGCTGCACGCCGCATAAAGAACAGCCACGAGCAACTCTCCCGAGCAACGAGCGCGATTCACGCCCGAGCGCAACAGTGCGTTGAAGCAGAAGGAGGTACCTTTGAAAATGTGCGAAAACATCGACCCCATGTGTAGAATATTAGGTATGTATGCATACGTGAATATAAACTTTAAAGTTGTCCGTTATCTGTCTCTAAATGCGAGTAAGTACAATGGAATCTCAGAAGTTTTTGTGAAATCAAAGAGTCATATCTCCGTAACCGTTCAGAAACGGACCCATATTCATATGAACTTTTTGACTCAGAATGACTTCAGAATTCACATCCTAAATTGTTGATCTTTCCTCGTGAATCATCCTATATATTTGCAATTTATTTTCTCTTGTTGTATGTCTGTCCCATAGAATATCATTCAACATTGCTGTTACTGATCTGTCTTTAGTAATTCTGCTCATAATATCAGCGTCTTGTCTATCTTCTTTACCTATTCGAGCCCCCAAATACTCAAATTCTTCACAGCCCTTAATACATCCTTTTTGACCTTCCGAAATTAAATCCTCGGATTTTATTCCACATATAAAATGTTTTTCTAGAAAAAATTACTTTATTTTTGTTATTATTATTATTATTATTATTATTATTATTATTATTATTATTATTATTATTATATACGGTAGTTATTGATGCAATAATAGTAATGAATTATGTAAAATGTTACTGAAATAGTAAAAAAAAAAGAAGTTGATATTGTAAAAGAAAATACTGTGTGTAAACTGAAATAATTATGTACAAGTATAGTAAAATATGTCAGTATTTTTCAACACGTAGTCAGTGGAATGCGCACCCCTTGAGACAAGTCAGCGTCTCTGACCTAGACTATAAGTAATTAACAATTCTTTTCGGCAACAGTGTGGAGGAGCCTACGGAACTGACAGTGTTGCCGTATAGGCCTAATCATATCAAATCATATCATAGGCTATGGCTATATCATACCACAGTATATTTTTATAATATATCATATCCGGAGTGCGATCCCGGACCGCCGGATTATACAAACTTACATTTCACCATTCCGTCAGTTTTAATCTATCACCACATTATCACAGACAAGTGTACAACCAGTACATGACTTCGCATCTGACCAGCTTCTGGCTTCCGAGGTCACAGTGACCACGCTGCCAAGCATCGCGATGTGCGACAGTAGGCACCAAAATAAACAAGAGCATCAGCGGAATTACCTGTGCACAGCACTTCCAAAGAGCACTGCTGTCTCATAGACAATTGGCTGTAAACATGCATTATAAAGGCTCATTCACAATGAAAATTAAACATAACGTAAGCGTTAACCAAAAAAATGTAAACGTTACGGTAAAATCAAGAACATTCACGATGGGAACATAAACATAACCGCAAAGATACTTGGTAACCATGGAAACATAACAACGACGTCATTTCCTCATATTCTGTCGTATACTTCAGCGCTCTACGATTGTGTACTGTTTGCAAATCACGTAAGCATAAGCATGAAAGTTTGGAGTTTGCAAACTTTCATGTTAACGTCTTACGGTAATGTTTATGTCAATGCTTATGTGAATCATTGTGAATGATCCCATTTGGTAGCCTGGGCGCAAACTTCTGTGTTTATGCAAATCTAGTCTTTCAGGTGAAGCTCCCTGTAAAGCAGATTTGAATAATCTCAAGGGAAAAATTGTTCCGGGGCCGGGTATCGATCCCGGGACCTCTGGTTGAACGTATCAGCGCTCTACCACTGAGCTACCCGGGAACTCCACCCGACACCGTCTCAACTTTTCCCTTCATATCCACAAAACTCGCGTGGGCTGACGAAACGCCATAATATATACGTTACTGTGTACGTTAACAGAAAACCACAATTCCAAGTCACACAGAGATTGTGTGCACTCGTTGTGGGTCTCTGGCGGTTCGTCAGCCCACACGAGTTGTGTGGATATAAAAGGGAAAAGTTGAAACGGTGTCGGGTGGAGTTCCCAGGTAGCTCAGTGGCAGAGCGCTGGTACGTTCAACCAGAGGTCCCGGGATCGATACCCGGCCCCGGAACAATTTTTCCCTTGAAATTATTCTGTGTTTATGTTACGGTTATGTTTAATTTTCAATGTGAATGGGCCTCAACTGTTATGTCCTCAGATACTGTACGTATCGGCCTGCTATGGTACACTGACGTTCAAAGATATCTGACCTACGATTTTATGATCGTGTAAGCGAACTTTCCAACCACGGGATAAATCAGAACCAAAGATATAACAAATTGTCGACCTGGTTGGCGAGTTGGTATAGCGCTGCCCTTCTATGCCCAAGGTTGCGGGTTCGATCCCGGGCCAGGTCGATGGCATTTAAGTGTGCTTAAATGCGACAGGCTCATGTCAGTAGATTTTACTGGCATGTAAAAGAACTCCTGCGGGACAAAATTCCGGCACATCCGGCGACGCTGATATAACCTCTGCAGTTGCGAGCGTCGTTAAATAAAACATATAAACATATTATTATTATTATTATTATTATTATTATTATTATTATTATTATTATTATAACAAATTAACTAACTTTGAAAGGGTTCCGCTAGTTCTCAGTAGGTGGCACCATTATTGGGGCGGTTAAAAATGTGTAGGGGAAAATGATTATGTAGATTAAGCATAAATTATTCTCCTAATTGACAATATCAGCGGTTTGCAGCTAAACCCAGTCTTGTTTTACAATCAGCAGAGTGATACGAAAAATTGAATTCTATAATGTGGGTATATTTATGTTCGAATGGCAACACTGACTATTATTTCGCCATCTATTCATAGAAGTAATAACTAAAGAAGCCACGCTTACATCAACAAATTTATAGATCACTATCGATTAGTAGAGTCAGATATCTTTGAACGCCAGTGTACATTCAGAGGTTAAGTCGCAGGCTTGACGCCACCACGGTCATTGATTCAAATCCAGTGCAAGGCATGTCCTTCATCAGTGTGATATTCTGCCTTGCCTATAATGCTGACCCCATGTCACATGACTCGTTTAGTATAAAGTAAACAATTACAAAAATTCGACAAGTGATTCACAGGATTCCTGTAATTGTGTGAAAGATTTATGTTCTTGTTGGCTGTTATTGTGATATTTAGATTTTTAAGGAACTGGTTCTTATTTGTAAGAACTGTAAATATATTTGAGAGTGAAATAAATTTAATGCAATTTATGTTCTATACTATTGATGATTATTTTCCTTTTCATTTTTACTAATGGTGGGTACTTTTTGCCATTCACCCATATGAAGCCAGTTGTGTAGACCAATTTACCGACAGAGTCGTTGCCCAGGGTGCGTCATAGGAGGCTGGTCTACGTTACATCCGCAATGAGATGAGATGACATGATGATGGAGCTTTCTTAAGATGCGAAAGCGGAACCGGATCTCCCGGAGAAAACCTCGGTGTTACTTGGACCACGGGCTTGCCCAACACAAGTTATAAATCGGAGGTACGCCGAGGATCGAACTCAGGTTCACAGGATTATAAGTCTAGCGCTCTAGCCACTAGACCACAGTAGTGGTTTATTTTCCTTCATTTCTTCATCTATACTAATAATAATAAATCTGCAGCCGAAATTTTTCTAGTAATTTTCGCTTTTCCAAAAATAATTGGTCCTAACATGTATAATTAACCATCCTGAAACCGAAAATCGCTTTTCTGAAATTTTTGATTGTATGTCTGTCTGGATGTTTGTTACCTTTTCATGCGATAATGGCTGAACCGATTTATATGAAAATTGGAATATAAATTAAGTTCGTTGTAACTTAGATTTTAGGCTATATGACATTCAAAATACTTTATTTAAAAGGGGGGTTATAAGGGGGCTTGAATTAAATACATCGAAATATCTCCCTTACTATTAATTTTCATGAAAAAATGTCATATAACAAAAGTTTCTTTAAAAATGATTTCCAATAAGTTGTGAAAAATGTTACATAACAAAAGTTTCTTTAAAAATGATTTCCGATACGTTTCATTCCAAGCAAAATTTTGATGGGACCAAATTGCACCAAATACGGATGTTCTCTGAACCAAATGATATTTTAATTATTCGCATGTAATAACAATTAAGAAACATGTTAAAGGAATTGTCATTGCACTAAATGAGTGATCTCTGGACCAAAATGATCGCATTTTAATTATTTAAATACAATTTAAATTAAGTGACATATTAAACGATTTATCCTTCTATCAAACACGAATGTTCCCTGGACCAGATGTCCTATTTTAATTATGTAATTACTTTATATTTATTTCTAACAGGTGCAGCGGAGCGCACGGGTACAGCTAGTTCAATATATGCCTTATGTGTACAAGTATTTACAGTGGAATCACTGTGTTTCATCTGAATGATCCATTTCTAAGCGTGGCTAACGAGAAAGACAGTCTACGACACGACGTCACATTCTTAGTCATAACATGGCCAGCATTGAACAAGTTTATATTATGTAAATACACGTTTAACATGAGTTTAATATAGAAATTCCTTTGTTTTTTTTTTTAACTTTGAACATGTATTTATATTAGGTGATCGTCAAGATGGCCATGACTAGTCCATGATAACCACGTGACTCCAATTCGTGCCGAAGCCTGTTTTCTTCGTTAGCCACGTTTGTAAGTAGGTGACGTCAGAATAGTGTGACGTAACTCATTGAAGTTGCTAAGCAACTGACGTCAGATGTTGCAAATCGTAGCTAACGAGAAAGACAGACAACGGCGCGATCGGAGTTACATGATTATCATGGTCTAGTCATGGCCATCTTGACAATCGACTAACATAAAAGTTCTAAAAAAAAAAGGAATGGCTATATCAAACGGATGTTAAACGTGCATTTATATGTAAACTTATTCAATGTTGGCCATGTTATGACTAAGAATTAGACTTCGCGTCGTAGCCTGTCTTTCTCGTTAGCCACGTTACAGATTTAACAGATTCCAATAGTTGTTTCTCATTTCTTAACACATACACGCATTCTGAAGAAGTGTGACACCACTTCTGCCAAAGCAGACTGACTGCACTGCTTAAAAATCCCCACCATTTCGAGCCCATCTCTTCTTGTCCCCTTCTCCTAGAAATGTTCGCTGTATGTTTTTAAGACACTATAGTCTACAACAGCCGCGGCGAAAATGCGACTCACGAGCACATTGTGGTTCGCAGTGCTTTTCTCTCGCTTCCTACCTACAACCCCCACCCTTTTACTCACTGGAGTCAAACTCCGTTCTATTTGTATTTGTCTCGGACCTGCGAGTGGCGTATCGTCGCAATGTCTCTCTCGAAACCATGTACCTCTATAAAAAACGAAAGTTTCAAGTAGGATGGGAGGAGGCATTCTTTTGCTTACAATATGATGAAAATATTAAATGTATGATTTGTTCACAAATATTACTAGGAAAACGGTTGTATAACATAAAACGGCATTATAAGTTACTACATGTTACTGATGAAACATTAAAAGGTTAAGTATTATTATTATTATTATTATTATTATTATTATTATCATCATCATCATCGCTGTACGTCGATCCTTTTTCAGCAGATGTACGAATAATGCAGTTAGATCTTCAATTTAAATTCACAAATTTACAATGTGATGTTAAATGAAAGCTAGATGTAAGGACTTGACAAATGTTGAACTTTTCAAATCTTTGGAAAAAAATATATATTTGAAGCTTCGTTCTTTCGCTTGCTCTGTTGAAGCCATGTTCGCTGTAACTTACGTTTGTGAAAAATTATTTTCAACAATGAAAATAGTAAAAATCAAATTTAGATCACGACTGACAGACAAATACCTTCGTGATCAACTACGATTGGCAGTAAGTGACATAATTCCTGATTTTGAAACTTTGTCGCAGAGACATTCTGAAGACAGTTAATTTTTGGTTGTGATAATGTGTCCTATGTTTTCTTGTTCATTTCTTTCTTCGTTACACGTCCTAAACATTAACTTCCCCTTCGGTTGTCCGCCTCCCTCCATAGGTGCTATGCACGTTGCAGCTTACACAGTGGCTCGGCGCACCATGGCCTTTTCGCCACGCCTGGTCTACAAACAGAGCATCCACATTGACACCAACTTCCAGTGCAGAAGCTGCATGATGTTTTTCGAAGAAATTCAACTGTTTCCTTTTAACTATAATGATTCTGTAGATAACTATTTTTAAGGGAAATTATGTATTTCTTTCGAAGACAGCAGATTGCATTTTCATGAAACTTACAAAATTACGTTCTGATGATTTTTTCAACATTCGAGTTAGATTTGCTTCTGGCTCATGACTGCATGTGCCCCATAAAGAAGAAATATTAACATAAATTACATGTGAAAAAAAAAACAGAAATTAACTCAATGCATAATTAAGTTAGAAAATACCAAAACACCACG
This sequence comes from Periplaneta americana, assembly GCF_040183065.1. Taxonomy (NCBI): domain Eukaryota; kingdom Metazoa; phylum Arthropoda; class Insecta; order Blattodea; family Blattidae; genus Periplaneta; species Periplaneta americana. The sequence goes on along the minus strand of NC_091125.1, from coordinate 170,475,700 downwards.
ACTAGTCTCCAGACTGACATAGCCGGACACAGGACAACAAACTCGAAATCGGGACTATCCCGCGAAAATTGGGACTGACGGCAACAAATCTAGGTCACAGTATAGAGAACATACAGTAAAGACACCTAAGCCATTTCGTGGGAACAAATTCTGAGTGCACATGTCACGAAACCGGGTGTATTATCTGGAACCTCCACCAGATGGATCTCCATCTACGACAGGGCTGGCATAATTTAATATTAACTGAAAACATTCATTACTCATCTTTTAACAATTTTAAAGACATGAGGCAAAGGAATGGCAATATAACCATAATAATAATTACTTCCGTATGTAAACATCATGAAAATATTCACTAATTGACGCTAAAGTTCAAGTCACTGTTTGAGGCTTATGTTGGTAAAACTGATCCAAGTACAACATAATACATCACGGCGTCCGTTGCGGTAAAATGCGAAAATGAACGTCAACAATGGATATAAGTATTTTGACTTCCTAGCGACATAATATTAATGATAGATAATATACATACAAGATTATTCGTATTACTGACCAATAAAAAATTCAGGCTTGCTGTGTCACTTTAATATAATATTCTTACTTAACTTCATTAGCAACACGGTATGCGAAAGAGTCTAACACTCAAACTGCATGAGGAAATCGCCCTTACCTAATTTTATGTGTACTGCTAATTACAAACGTATTTAAGAGTCAAATCTTATTACGTCGTATTAACACAATTACGTTACCTATTTACATATCGTTGCTAGGATACGAATCGTGCTAATACTAAAAGTGACATAGGAAATACGTTAACTTCCTTTTACATCCATTATTAACTACAATAATTGTAGCTTCAGAGTCAGTTTTGTAGTCACGCAACCACCATCTGCTTCAACCACATGTGAGTTTCTAGGACGGGCATGATTAGCAAGAAATGCATTGTTGCTACATTGCTCACTAGAACTGAACCGAAAAGGAAAGTTCCTTGTGCCACTCTTACTGCGCACTTCCGAGCAGAACCCTGAAGGATTAGTGCGCATGCGCAGAGCTGCTTCTGCATTTCTCCAGTTACACAACTTCCCGTGCGCTCCATGGAGTTCCCACGGGCATGGCTTTCCAGCGGATAACGACGCATGCGCCGATTTTCGTAACACTTTCATTGAACAGTTGAGAATTTATGCGTGTCGAATTTCGATGCAGGGCGCCTGGATTAAATATTCGATAAGTTCAAACGTAATTAATGGTGATGGAGCCTACGCTTTGTGGAGCAACTGCCATTTCCTTGGCATTATTCCATCATATATTAATTATCGTGGTTCTATGAAGAATTGTCCGACCTCACCAGCTGTCCGTAGAGTATCCCATGTCCCACGATACAAAGTAGGAGTTTAATACCTATCCAGTCATTTGAACTTGAAAAATATTAGCAATAAGAAAGGAATAAATAAACGGTGTCATGGAAATAACACATTTTCTTATTATAGTATACTTTTTGTTAAGAATTTAGTTGATCACATTCGCAATGATAGCCAGATAAATCCCAGGCTATTATTCTAGGACACAGGAGATTATCTTTCTTCGAAGTATGACGTATTTCTACTTCCTATAGCTGAGAAAGTATATGATTGTCTCGTGAATATAACATTGTAAAAAAAAAAAAAAGGTAAAGGTATCCCCGTAACATGCCAAGAAGGCACTTGGGGGGGGGGGCATGGAGGTAGAGCCCCATGCTTTCCATGACCTCGGCACTAGAATGAGGTGGTGTGGTCGGCACCACGCTCCGACCGCCTTTTAGCTCCGGTACTCAATTTTATAGCAGGCTGAGTGAACCTCGAGGCCGTTCTGAAAGTTTGGCAACGAGAAAAAATCCTGTTACCATCTGGGATCGAACCGCGGACAATATAACATAGTACGAAATGGAAATATAAAAATTGAAAATTTATCCTTTGAAGAGGTGGAAAAATTTAAATACCTTGGAGCAACAGTAACAAAATAGGGTACACGGGAAAAACGAACAATGTCACATTTCCATTAAGGATGAGATAATGATCTATTTCAGTATATTACTGCCACATTTATTGGTGGTTCTACTTGAAATGAAGGTAATGATGAGTGTATCCGTGGTTTTAATTCTCCTTTACCACTTTTGGTAAAGATAACACTAAAGTTTGTAGTAATACAGTGAATTAGATAACGACATCAGCCTTAAAGGAATTGTGATATAATTCGTTTTTCCCGTGTTGTAAATGACATCCGGGAGGAAATTAAACGCAGAATAAATATTGGAAATGCCTGTTATTATTCCGTTGAAAAGCTTTTATCATCCAGTCTGCTGTCAAAAAATCTGAAAGTTCGAATTTATAAAACAGTTATATTACCAGTTGTTCTGTATGGTTGTGAAACTTGGACTCTTACATTGAGAGGGGAACAGAGGTTAAGGGTGTTTGAGATTAAGATGTTTAGAAAAATATTCGGGCCTAAAAGGGATGAAGTTACAGGAGAATGGAAAAGTTACACAACACAGAACTGCACGCATTGTATTCTTCACCTGACATAATTAGGAACATTAAATCCAGACGGTTGAGATGGGCAGGGCATGTAGCACGTATGGCACAGTATAGAGAACATACAGTAAAGACACCTAAGCCATTTCATGGGCACAAATTCTGAGTGCACATGTCACGAAACCGGGTGTATTATCTGGAACCTCCACCAGATGGATCTCCATCTACAACAGGCCTGGCATTATTTAATATTAACTGAAAACATTCATTACTCAACTTTTAACAGTTTTAAAGACATGAGGCAAAGGAATGGCAATATAACCATAATAATAATTACTTACGTATGCAATGATCATGAAAATTTTCACTAATTGACGCTAACGTTCAAGTCACTGTTTGAGGCTTATGTTGGTAAAACTGATCCAAGTACAACATAATACATCATGGCGTCCGTTGTGGTGAAGTGTGAACATGAACGTCAACAATGGATATAAGTATTTTGACTTCCTAGCGACCTTAATATTAATGATAGATAATATACATACAAGATTATTCGTATTACTGACCAATAAAATAAATAAATATTTTACTAATATTTTGATAGTGGTTTGACACTAGCGACATAGTTGGATTCATTGAGAACTAGACCTTACTGAACTTGAATTTAGTACCAACAACATCAAAGGTGCCGACAAGAGTTGTCCCTACTGATTCTTCTTATACTCTGCGTATGGGCGAATACAGAAATGCATATAGAGTGTTAGTTCGGAGGCAGGAGGGAAAAAGACCTTTGGGGAGACCGAGCCGTAGATGGGAGGATAATATTAAAATGGATTTGAGGGAGATGGAATATGGTAGGTGCTGGATTAAACTTGTTCAGCATAGGGACCAATGACGGGCTTATGTGAGGGCGGCAATGAACCTCTCCACGCTGATGGGAGCTCTGCTACAGAGCTGGAGCATCAATGACGTCATGGCTGAAATTCGGAACACCGTGATGCCATCTGATTGCTCAGCGCTGAGATTCGGAATACGCTGACAGACATGAAAAGCTCCAGAGGTAGAGAGAATGAGTGACAAAAGACTACGTCAAAAAGCAACAGTTGAAGAGCGCATTTCTGAATGTAGAAGTGGGTCCCGGCGACCCCAACCCTATTCAGTCAGAGGAAGGAAAAGGTATTGTTTTCAACAATGAGTAAGTGTTGCTTGTCAGCTCTGTGTTGTGTAGAGTCCTGCATGGCGTGGTGCACGCTTACGACATCTCCGCGCCAGAGTTTCACTTTCCTCGCCACGCACCGCGATCGTCCGCTGTTTCCGCGCTCTCGCTCGTCAACTGTCTTTTCAGAAGAAAAAAATAAATGCCGACTTGAGGATGCGGATTATTTCTGTTACGTAAGTTGGCACAATTTCGATCCTATTCTTTCAATTACCTCCGCGCTCCTAGACACCTCTACGCGTGACGTAATTGTTCATCTCGAAAACAGCGTTGGAATTTGTCTCAGCCGTTGAAGGACGATCATAATCAATTTGGTATTAACAATCAACTGCTCAACATGCATTGGCGTCGTTATGCGTTAGCATAACAACATATTGTAATGTATTACATATTTACTATACATATTTTTTACTTAAGCTACATTATATTTTTTATTTATACATTTTAGTTATAAATTATATTATTTATATTTATATACGATATCTATATAGGCATATAAAATTTGAACTGGTAATGGAAATTACGGGAAAACGGCTGAACGGATTTTAATGAATGACTCCTCATTTTGACCCTTGGAACCCAATGATTTTCAGAAAAATAGTAGTTTTCAGTGAAATGTCAATTTTCCTACATAATTTTCCTATTTTTCAAAATCTATCTGTCGTCAGTTTTGAGACAATGGCTTTTCAGAATTAAACAAAACACACACACTACAATAAGCAATATTACATGAAGGCCATGCATGACCTGCAGGATTGCTGGCATATTTAGAGCAAATCAGAGCAAATTCTGCGACATCATAATGACAACAATATGATCTTCATTTGTGTAATTTTTTATAACGTCTTTATAATTGGTTACCAAAAATTTTAAGACTTACTAAAAACAAGTCACTAATATACATATTAATGATATAGCCTATTGATGATATGAAACTCAAACCTTTTGGGGTTCTGTAAGTAGATGTAGAGAATATCTTAAATTAGATCTTCATTTCTATAATTTACTGACTAACGGCTGTATAATATATACAGTATATGTTAGGCCTACTAAAAACTACAAAACTTACGTAATTAAGTTAATATTATTGTTATTAAAAATGATATATTTTTATAGTTATTAATCAAGTAGTGTGGGTTTTTATCATATATTTAATGGCGGTGTGGTGTGGATATTTATAGGCGTGATTCTCTCCAGTATTTTCTGGAGAGAGCGCAAAAATTACAGTTCCTAAGAAAAGACCAAAAGGTATTACTTACTGATAAAATAAGAGGCCTACAACATTTTGTAGTCTCCCTATCATTTCAGCAAGATCTCTTAGCAGGATAAAATGATTCTATCCTCTACATTTCAAGGTAGTTCACGAAACATGCAGAAGCTAAACCAAGATGCTATGTCTTTTGTTCCATAGCATGGCAAATCTGACATTTTCTTAACTCTCACCTACAATCCACAATGACCTGCTTAATTCCCACATGAAAAATCCACTGATCGTCCTGACATTGTTACTTGCGTTTTCGCTTTTAAACTCAAAACCTGAAGATGGATAGATTCAAGAAAATGTATTTGGCATAAAAAAAACATTCAGAGAGAGTATGTTTCATTATTATAGAAGCAAATAACTTTTAAAATGAATGGTAGGCCTATTCTTCATTGAAAATAAACTTGAAAAATTTTTATTTGAATATCTAATTAATTTAGTTTGCTGCATTTGCTGCACAAGCCACTAGTATTATATATATTTACACTCTCTCCGCTTATATTCCTCCAAAAGCGGATAATTAAACTTTGTTAAAATTAGTCATTTCATACCCAACAAATTTGATTTATTCCGATCTTAATGTTTTCCACATTGAACAAATATACGCATAAATATATATTATCATAAAAATCGTCAGAGATATAAAGAAGAACAACATGTTTATTCTGTCAGAATAAATTTGAGATGTCCTTTAGCTGAATGTTACACAACCTCGGAATAACATTTAGCAGCGATCTCGGCTGGGGGGAACACGTTACAGACACAGCGGGAAAAGCATGGAGAGCGTTACATTTTGTGATGAGGGTACTAAGAAAAGGTTCTGATAAATCCAAAGAGATTGCATATAAATCACTAGTACGTCCAGTAATGGAATATGGTGCTGCATGTTGGGATCCTTACAGATTAGAACATATTAAGACACTGGAAAAGATTCAAAAACGGGCTCTTAAGTGTTGTTGGAAAAATTCACCATTAAAATGGGACACACTCACGGACAGGAGAACGCGAATTCGATTATGCGCACTGTTCAAAACATACAGAGGTGAGCCTGCCTGGAAAGAAATAAAAAATAGGTTGCAGCCGCCAAATTACTCTTCAAGGAACGACCACTCATATAAATTGAGGGAAAGAAGGCAGAGGACGGACACTGGAAAGTTTTCTTTTCTCAATCGTACTATCAGGGACTGGAATGCTTTACCTGCAGACTTACTAAAGGCTTTACCAACAACCAAAAATGTATTTAAAAATAGGCTTAAGGACCTTACTAATAGACGGTAATTATACACAGTACTTAAAGGGTGTAAATGATATGTTGTTATTGAAGTGTTGTATCAGTGAAGAATTATGTTGTGTCAGTGAAGTGTGTTGTATCAGTGAAGAAGTATGTCGTGTCAGTGAAGTGTGCTGTGTAAGTGAAACGTGTTCCTGTCAGTGAAGCTGTATAGGTTATAGTGGCAGTGCAAAGTATTTGAACAGTGAAATGTTTTTGAAGTGTTAGTGAAATCAGGATAGAATCAGTGAAATGTGTCGTAGTTCCAGTGCAGTGAGTGAGTTGACAGCGAAATGAGTGTAATGTTGAAAGGTACTTGTGCAGATATGAACATATACTCGTGGGTTTTAGTTCGATCTTAGCTTTAAGATACAAATTAGAATATTTCAAATGTTATTTTAAGTGATCGTTTCATTTAATTTAGTATATTCCCTGTTGTTGTTGTTATTATTATTGTTATTATTATTATTATTATTATTATTAGTATTAATTATTAGTATTATCATTAATTGTATTTTTAATTAATAAGTTTATTATTGTCATTATTGAGTGTAATTAGTTACCACTGCCACCGGGTATATACCCACTGCAGTGTGAATAAATACATACATACAACCAATGGAGTAAATCACAATCAGAGTTAAAAGCCAAAGTTATATTTTGATAATAAATTCTGATCTAGGTTATTTTGATTTTAATAAATTTAAGAAAAAAAATTGCAAATTATTTAATATTCATGTCCCTTTTCTTCTTTTTATTAATTTCAATATACTATTTATCATTCCAACTTACATTTTGTTCTTGACTTGATTCTCTACTTTTATTCGTAATTATCCCTGTTTTGTAATAATTGTGCTGGTTTTGTAATTTTATTGAATCTTTGTTGTGTTCCATTTAGTACAAAACAGTTATTTATAGGCACCGCTCCCGAACACAGGCTTGCTCATACGGGTGTGCGCTACATCCATAATTTGTATGTGGCAGTTGAACAAAATGGCCCTTCATGCTTCATCTTGTATTACAAATCCTGTAGCCTATTGCACTATCTCTCCACCTATCACGGCGAGATCTGACAAATTGTCATACAAAAGTTATTTGTTCCGACATGACTTCAAAACGCGGGAGTTTCGTATCACTATTTTCGCGAACAAAAGACTTCAGATTGTCCCTTAGCAACGATTGAATAAACAAAACGCTATTTACTGCAAGGCAGCTAACGAAATCTGTGCTGCGGGTTGGAAAATTTCAAAGTGTAACATCAGATCCCGAAAAGACAAAGTATGTGATTATGTCACGTGACGAGAATATAATACGAAATATAAATACAAAAATTGGAAATTTATCCTTTGAAGAGGTAGAAAAATTCAAATATCTTGGAGCAACAGTAACAAATATAAATAAATTATACATCTTGATTACACAACTTTTAACACTGTATCACTTCGGAATACGTATGATAAGACTTTCTTGTGTTAAATTCTAACGTACCTTGTTTACATGTTTCGACCTTTTATTGGTCATCCTCAGAACTGGTCGTTGTTGGTCTTGGCGCCTTTTGTTTTGTTTCCTGTGAGGGTGTGTTCGTGTGGTGTAATGTAGAGTCAAAGAGTGTGTGTGTTCTGAAATTGAGTTGTGTGTTGAGAATTTCGTTGGGATGTGTTTTCATGTGTCTGTATATTTCATATTGTTCTAGTGTGTTTAGTTTCTGGCTTTTTGGTTGGATGTGTAGTATTTCCATTTCTGTGTTGATGTCTCTATGGGTGTGGTTAGCATTTGTGATGTGTTCTGCATATGTGGATGTGTTTTGTAATTTTGTTTGTTATATAAATTACATTAGGGAGGAAATTAAACACAGAATAAACATGAGAAATGCTAGTTATTATTCGGTTGAGAAGCTTTCGTCATCCAGTCTGCTTAAAAAAACATAAATAAATTTATATTACCGGTTGTTCTTTACGGTTGTGAAACTGGGACTCTCACTTTGAGGGAGGGACATAGGTTAAGAGTGTTTGAGAATAATGTGCTTAGGAAAATATTTGGGGCTAAGAGGGATGAAATTACAGGAGAATGGAGAAAGTTACACAACGCAGAACTGCACGCATTGTATTCTTCTCCTTACATAATTAGAAATATTAAATCCATACGTATGTTAGGAGAAAATCGACAAACGATTAAGGAAAATGCGGAAATTCTACTTGAAGCAAGTAAAGCGATAGGGTTGGAAGTAAATCCCGAAAAGACTATGAATATGACTATGTCTCGTGACAAGAATATTGTACGAAATGGAACTATAAAAATTGGAGATTTATCCTTCAAAGAGGTGGAAAAATTCAAATATCTTGGAGCAACAGTAACAAATATAAATGACACTCGGGAGGAAATTAAACACAGAACAAATATGGGAAATGCCTGTTATTATTCGGTTGAGAAGCTTTTATCATCCAGTCTGCTGTCAAAAACTCTGAAAGTTAGAATTTATAAAACAGTTATATTACCGGTTGTTCTGTATGGCTGTGAAACCTGGACTCTCACTTTGAGAAAGGAACAGAGATTAAGGGTGTTTGAGAATAATGTGCTTAGGAAAATATTTGGGGCTAAGAGGGATGAAGTTACAGGAGAATGGAGAAAGTTACACAACACAGAACTGCACGCATTGTATTCTTCTCCTTACATAATTAGGAACATTAAACCCAGACGTTTGAGATGGGCAGGGCATGTAGCACGTATGAGCGAATCCAGAAATGCATAATGTAGAGTGTTAGTTGGTAGGCCTTAGGGGAAACGACCTTTGGGAAGGCCGAGACGTGGGTGGGAGGATAATTTTAAAATGGATTTGAGGGAGGTGGGATATGATAGAGAATGGATTAATCTTGCTCAGGATAGGGATCGATTGCGGGCTTATGTGAGGGCGGCAATGAACCTCCGGGTTCTCTAAAAGCATAGAGTGCCGCCAGACATTGCTTCGGAACTGCACGTTGCCGCATAACGGCACAGATTACGGTTATGAGGTAACGACGTTGACACGAGCTACTGTTGCCAGATAACGGCACGTACTGCACGTTGCATATTGCCAGGCAATGATATCTCTTACGTAGAAGTACGCGCGGGTGCAATTACCAGCATGTAGCCAAATTCTACGACATAACGGTGCGTCGTTTCGTGTTGCTAGGTAACGGCGCGTCGCTAACGTTGCCAGGTAGCGGCTGCGGTCAGTCCTCCCAAACGGTGACTCACCCGAACAAAACAAAGCAGCAGCGCAACGCGTCCACACGAAAAAAGTGATGACTTCTCAGAACGAGACTTGGCGAGGGGGGAGGAGGGGAAGCGCGAGAAACTGCGCGGGCTGGACATGTAGCACGCACAATGCTGTGGAAATCAACCGCAACCCCGGATATCTTATTGCAGGAACCTGCTGGGCGACTTTCTGGCTAACGAAATTCGATGAAGGCCACTCCTTGGTCGGAGCGCAAGAATAGCAACATAACGAAATATTGCGCGTTCACTAATTTTCGTTTGCTGTCACGTTTATTGTCGATAGGGGCGGGCGAGCGATTGAGAGGTGAGAGACGAAAACTTAATGATGTCAAGATCAGACATCTAGGCCCGTAACACACTTGCAGAGTTTTCGCCAGCGAGAAATGTGTTGCGAGAAAATTAAAAAATTGATAACATGGATTCAAATGGACGTCCACACACTGGAAGAGATTCTCGTTCGAGGCAAAAACCTCGTGCGAGTTTCTCGCTGGGATCGGTAGCTCAGCGAATTTTCTTGACACATTTATCAAAGATGTTTATACTCTTTACGACGATTGAATGTAGAAAAAGATATCACAGGTGGCGATGAATTGTAGGCCCTATTGTTTTTATTTGAAAATGAGGAAAGATGGCTGATAATTGCAGTCAGAAACTTATCGAACTTGTACGATGTCACCCGTAGGCCTATTTATATGATACACGGGATGAAAACTATAAAAACACGAAACTTAAAGAAGAAATCTGGACACAAATATCAGATTATCTGAAAATAAATATGGCTATATTTTATTTTGAGGAGATTTAATAGTATTGATTAAACATTTGAAATAATGTATCTATATGTCTTAACAGTTTACATAATTTTAATCAGAATATAGCAAAGAATCCTCTATCATATCATGAATGGCAAAAGAAACTGTGGTCCATTGAACCTGAAATAACGCCTAAACGTATCATCATTCAAATCGAAACCAGTGTCCAAAACTCGCCCTTATTTTCGTAAGATACAATGTGATTTTCAGATATTTCTGGCTTTAATTTTAGGCCTACTTCTTCTTTTCATTAACAAAATATGTTCATGTAACTCCATTTCCTCATCATCTGAATACTCAGATTCAATATAGCGTTCGTACGTAATTTGTAAAGTACGACAATATACTTAAATACATAACCTATAATATTTCTCCCAACGAGTGATTACTATAATCAGAAAAATGCTTTCTGCATGAAGGCAGTGCATAGATGATCATAGCGAGGTGTGATCTGTGATATCGAGAACTCGCCAAGTGTGTGGAGGAAGGCTCTTCGCCTCTTCCTCGCAACACATTTCTCGCTAGCGAAAACTCTGGAAGTGTTACGTTTTCGTCTCTGTATATTGTTCTGGTACGAGAACACCGATTTTTTTGTAAATTATATCGCTTTTAGAAGTGTATATAATATTTGAGGACCTAGAAAAGGCTTTTGACAGATTGGAATAAATTGATAAGGATCCTAAAGAAAATTGGTGTGAATTGGAAAGAGAGAAGGCTGTTCAATAGCCTTATATGAAATAACCAGTCAAAGTCAGGATAGGAGAAGAATAAAATTAATGTCAGAAAGAAGTGAAATAGGGAGAGGAGTACGACAAGGATGTCCTTTATCACCTACCCTGTTCAACATCTACTTGGAGGATTTAGTGAAGAACTGTTTTCAGAACCTGGGAGGGGTGATAGCAGGAGGAAGGATAAAATGTGTAAGATTTGCTGATGATATTTATGGTGTTGTTAGCAGAAGAGGAGATGATACTAAGAGATATGCTACTGGAGCTAAATGACAGATGTGAGCAGTATGGGATGAAGATAAATGCAAACAAGACGAAGATCATGGTCATAGGAGGAAAAATAAAGAAGGTAAACGTGCGAATTCTAAATGAGGCAGTAGAGCAAGTGGACAGCTTCAAATACTTGGGGTGTACTATAAGCAGTAACATGAGCTGCTGCCAGGAAGTCAAAAGAAGGATAGCAATGACAAAGGAAACTTTTAATACAAAAGAGCATTTTCTGCGGATATTTGGAAAAAGAACAAAGGAAGAGACTAGTAAAGTGCTTTGTGTGGAGTGTGGCATTGTATGGGAGCAAAAACAAGGACATTACGAAAAGTGAAGACAAACAACTAGAAGCATTTGAAGAAATGTGGATATGGAGAAGAATGCTGCGTGTGAAATGGACAGACAGAATAAGAAATGAAGCTGTGTTGGAAATAATTCGTGAAGAAAGAATGATGCTGAAACTGATCAGGAAGAGGAAAAGGAATTGGCTGGTTCAGTGACTGAGAAGAAACTGCCTACTGAAGGATTTACTGGAAGGAATGGTGAACGGGAGAAGAGTTCGGGGCAGGAAAAGATATCAGATGATACAAAATATTAAGATTTATATGGATCATATGCAGAGATTAATAGGAAGTACTGTGATCAGAGCTATAACCAAGTTCAACTCCAAACATGAAGACGTGCATTGGCTGTAGGGCTAATAATGGGCCGCACACCGGATTTTTATGTAATATCAAGGTGTGAAATATGTCCATGTTTATGTATGAAAAGTAAGCTGAATATGTACCAAAATATGTAAAATCATGAAAATATTTAATATCAATATCTGGCAGTTATAGGATAGGTAGGACTCTCCAGTTGTGATTTCATAGTGAAAGCTTCGTCCATCGCAATCCATGATTTTATTTTTGTCGTTAGGGTTGAAGATACAGGGGCCATTTTAGTTAGTTAAACGCAGTAGATAAACTCACTTGCACTTTATACTGTAAGTACTAAAACTAGAGAACTGAGTGAAATGAATGACACAACAGTACTGCACGCACTGTTTCGCTTTACTGGATTAGGAGAAAATAAGAGGAGATGTGGGACACGTGCATTTTAGCTGCTCCCTGTTAGAAAGAAGTACCTACTAAAACCTCAAACTGTAGGCATTTACAAACTGTTGTTTGAAAAGTGACATTCCTGTCTCATTCAGAAGGGTAGGATTATTCCAGCCGAGAACCATACTTTCTAATTGCTCGGAAAATCCCATTTCCGTATATAGGTCTACTAAATTTAAAGTAAAGAGGTCAAGAAATAATCTGAAAAAGCTATTTATTTTAATGTTTCAACATCTTTCCAGTTTGTTCCTTTACTCCAGCTTTTTTTCAAAAGTTGGCTACTTTATTGCGGCTCATGTCAGACTTGACACGGGTTTTCCCTGGAAGGATTAGGAAGAGGGTGGATAAGGTTGCAAATTGCATGGGAACGGCTTGTTAAGACGTGTGCACAACAATTATAGTTCCAGGCAAATCATGTCGTCCTCGTCCCACTCCACCGCATGAAGTCAACGCTACTTTCTGAGTGATTTTTACAATACAAGATAGCTAGTTATATGAGAAAGGTTGCCTTTTGTTCACAGTGGGCGGTATGGGGTGAGTGCCTCTATTACTTCCTGAAACTAAGGACGTTATGTTTCGTCCCGAAATATATCCTTTCTCGTGTAGGTAAAAAGGCGTTTTAAAACTGTGTATTTCAAATTGTAAACTTCTGCAGCAGACGTTTTTTCTTCTTTTTCCTTTTAGAGAAGTAAAAATGAATAAAACCCCTAAATATGTAGATTTATGTAATACCAAGCCTAATATGTAATGTGGGGTAAATATGTAGTATCAAATTTTAATGTAGTAATGGTAATTACAAGATTCGCAAAGATTTTTTATTTATATACGGTTAGGTTGAAAGGAATATAATATGTAATTACATAAAAATCCGGTCCCTAGATATAAAGAAGGGCAGTGTGTGTATTCTATGTCACTGTCCCGATGTCACTTTGAGAGATACAGAACTGTGTAGATGGCTTTCAAGTTCTAACACCTGGAAAACATAATGGTGGGGAGCTTCATCAACCAGTTGGCTGTGTTGAATCTAGTCCCGTATAACTAACCAGGAGACAATAGAAGAGCAATGATGTGTGTGTTGCTAGGAAACCTGAGTGCCCACTCACTTCTTTCACACCTACTACTTGCATCTCGTGTAACAAACGTTTGCAGGCAGCGGACGTATTTCACTTTCTGTATTCACAAGACGCTCCGGAGAGGCAGGTTCGAACTCCAGCGACTCCAGACACTGCGTAGGGGTAGGGATTGTAGAGATTTCTCTCGTTTTGCCTTCTATGCAGTTATGGTAAGTCCTTTCAGCAAAATATCCCTTTGGCTTCATTGGCGCTTCCTAATACCCGAATTTCTCTCCACTTAGTACTGGCTCCGAGGCGGTGAAGTCACGAGACGAGCAAATATACGTCGGATATTAGTTATTCATCCGAATAACACAAATGCCATTATACTTACGACTTTTAAGGAACCCGGAGGTTCATTGCTGCCCTCACATAAGCCCGCCATTGGTCCCTATCCTGAGGAAGATTAATCCATTCTCTACCATCATATCCTACCTCCCTTAAATCCATTTTAATATTATCTTCCCATCTACGTCTGGCCTCCCCAAAGATCTTTTTCCCTCCGACCTCCCAACTAACTCTCTATAGGCATTTCTGGATTCGCCCATGCGTGCTACATGCCCTGCCCATCTCAGACGTCTGGATTTAATGTTCCTAATTATGTCGGGTGAAGAATACAATGCGTGCAGTTCTGCGTTGTGTAACTTTCTCCATTCTCCTGTAACTTCATCACTCTCAGCCCCAATTATTTTCATATCCTCTTATTCTCAAACACCTTTAATCTCTGTTCCTCTCTCAAAATGAGAGTCCAAGTTTCACAGCCATACAGAACAACCGGTAATATAACTGTTTTATAAATTCTAACTTTCAGATTTTTTGACAGCAGACTGGATGATAAAAGTTTCTCAACCGAATAATAACAGGCATTTCCCATATTTATTCTGCGTTTAATTTCCTCCCGAGTGTCATTTATATTTGTTACTGTTGTTCCAAGATATTTGTATTTTTCCACCTTTTCAAAGGATAAATTTGCAATATATATTTGCATTTCGTACAATATTCTGGTCACGAGACATAATCATATACTTTGTCTTTTCGGGATTTACTTCCAAATCTATCTCTTTACTTGGTTCAAATGCCACTAGAATGAATATAATGTAAATGTTTATGTTATTATATACCCTGGTGCAAATACATGAAAATGATAAAGCAATTTATAAAATATAAATATTAACAATAAAATAAACATGAGAAATGGTCTTTTATTAGTCCAAACAATTTTCCTGACAAATATTAAGAATTATTTGTAGAGATTTATTAATAATTTGTTTAATAAAATGGAGTAATGTGGGGCTGAAACTAATCAAATGTTATAGAAATAATGGTTCACCTTGATGCATAATATATTTTGGCCTTGCTAGCAGAGGAGATGATACTAAGAGATATGCTACTGGAGCTAAATGACAGCTGTGAGCAGTATGGGTGAAGATAAATGCAAACAAGACCAATGACCGTGGTCATAGGAAGAAGAATAAAGAAGGTAAAAGTCCGAATTCTAAATGAGGCAGTAGGGCAAGTGGACAGCTTCAAATACTTGGGGTGTATATAAGCAGTAACATGAGTTTCTGCCAGGAAGTCAAAGTCTATGGCAAAGGAAGCCTTTAATAGGAAAAGGAGCATTTTGTGCGGATTTTTAAAAAAAGAACAAAGGAAGAGACTAGTAAAGTGCTTTGTGTGGATTGTGGCATTGTACGGGGCAGAAACATGAACATTATGACGAAGTGAAGAGAAACGACTACAAGAATTTGAATTGTGGATTTTTTATTTTATTCGGTTATTTTACGACGCTGTATCAACATCTAAGATTATTTAGCGTCTGAATGAAATGAAGGTGATAATGCCGGTGAAATGAATCCGGGGTCCAGCACCGAAAGTTACCCAGCATTTGCTCGTATTGGGTTGAGGGAAAACCCCGGAAAACCTCAACCAGGTAATTTGCCCCGACCGGGATTCGAACCCGGGCCACCTGGTTTCACGGCCAGACGCGCTGACCGTTACTCCACAGGTGTGGACTGAATTGTGGATATGGAGAAGAATGGAGAGTGCGAAATGGACAGACAGAATAAGAAATGAAGCTGTGTTGGAAAGAGTGGGTGAAGAAAGAATAATGGTGAAACTGATTAGGAAGAGAAAAAGAAATTGACTGGGTCACTGGCTGAGAAGAAACTGCCTACTGAAAGATGCACTGGAAGGAATGGTGAATGGGAGAAAATATCAGACGTTAGATAACATTAAGGTACCGGCATATGGATCGTTTGAGGCTAAGAGGAAGGCGGAAAAAAGGGAAGATTGGAGAATATTGGGTTTGTAGTGAAGGACCAGCTCTTGTGCAGAAAACTATGAATGAGTGAATGAAGACATGTATTACTTACACAGATAAATTTAATGGTTAATGGAACGGAATAGGGACAAAATAAGTGGGCAAAAAGTTCGTTTGGTTTTCGCGTAGTCGGCAACGCCTACAATAATTCGGCAAGGCCACCTAAACTTAATGACTAGGACAACTGTAGATATTCTTTTGTTACTTCGCGTAAAATTACACTGAAACTGCATGCTTAATGGAAGTAGGTCAACGACAAAATGGCTTTGTTAAAGCATACAATTCGAATTAGTTTGCTTCATGAGTCCAAACTCGGGACTAGAGTGGTCGAAGGAGCCCGAAAGATAATAAGTTCCTGCCTTTTGTGAAGAAGAATCGTTATGTGAAAGAACAGCATGTAATATAGGAGGTAATGTACGCTTAATGAATGTTTGAGGTTGTCATGGTTTCGTGTTTTATTGTATGAAGAACTGCATTGAAATCAATGTTTTTGAAACAGTATCAGATATAAATGTATTACATTAGCTCCTCTTCTAGAAATTCAAGCATTTGCATTTTCATATAAATAAGGCTACTATAATAACATTTTGTTGTCAAAATGAATCTTCTGAGGAAAACCATTGTCGTAACTGATTTAGGCTATATGACGAATCCAAATGTTATTTAATTCGGGAATATAAACTCTACATCGTAATGGATCAGTGTAGTAATATATTTTGTGCGAGATCGTGCGTATTTGCTTGGTTTCCGCACAAAACCAATCCGCGGAAAGTCTAAAATTCCACATTCAGTATTCCCAACCTAACACACATAACAATTTCCCTCTTCTTACCGCTTAAGTGACATATTGATTTTACTGCCTTAGGCTTTTAACATATTATTTTAGAGACGTTCAATATAACTTAGTAATAATTATAAATTGGAAACTTACCACTGCAATTTCACGTAAATTGCACTGTTAATTATTGTTTTTAAATATTTGCAAAAATTAAGTAAACTCTACAACTCCACTAAAGTTACTCCATTCGTGATGCAAGTAACATTAAGGAGGCCGTGAAAAAATCAACAGGATTCCAAAAGACGTATATCACAGCCTGCTGGAGTATAGTAAACACAGAAAACATTTTAAAGCAACAATGTTGAAGATAGATATTTTTGTTTTGCAAATTTGCCGTCACTGAACAGAAACCAAGATGGAGATTTCATTGCAACTAATTAGAAATTCCTCTTTCAGGTATGTAATAAACGATCTTCGCACAAAATAATGTACGATACGCGAGCGGTATGTTTTCTTTCAATTCTCGGAAATTAAAAAAAGCTCAACTACGTTTCGCATACCGCTCTTGTAACGCATATTACTATATAACTAGGGTTAGGTCTTTTATGATGTAACATATATTTTTTGGTAAGACTGATATGTTTCTTATATAAATATAAATATAGGCTATATATGAATATGTAAATGCTTGTTATGAAAAAACAAATCGATTTAAAGTACTTTTTAAGTCACATTTATATATATATATATATATATACACACACACACACACACACACAATCTAACCATTTCTATGTGATAGAGCATATTTGAGTAATTTAATGATCAAATTCGGCATATTTTTACTCTTTCAAGAAGTAAAGAACTTTTCTCATACAATTTCTTTCTTCCATATTCAGTTGAGATCTTACATTTCTCAGAATTACATATCGCATTTTGTTTCCTGGAAAATGATAAAATGTACTTCCTTTCCTTATTTCGTTTAAATTCACAAAAATGCCAAAAGCGAAGCAAAGTATTCAAGTAAAATTAAAACACTTAGTGTCTCGATATGGTGAGAAAGTGTTTTCGAGTGTTGGGAATACTGTAAACTGTATCTTGTGTCAGCTGAAGTAGAAAAAAGTTTTTCGAAGTACAAGGCTTTGTTGGCTGACATAGGAAATCTTTTTGATTTGAAAATTTGCACAAGGTATTCATTGTAAAAAAAAATCCGGACCGACCCTTGTAGCTGATTTCAGAGACTTGTTCACTCCAGAGCACGATGGACTGGTAACTAAAGACTTTCGTGGTTCGAATCCTGCCTGAGAAGGAAACTTTTTTTTGTTCCTTATTGAAATTTATTCCCAATACTTTTCGATTGCAGCGATATTCTACTACTTAATTAATTTATTATTCCTAGAACATGAATTTTACCAGCAATCGAAAAGTATGGGGAATAAATTTGAATAAGAAAAAAAAAAAAGTTTAATTGTACATTGCAAGTCAGGACTCGTAAACTGAGCTAAAAGAAGCATGCGAAAATATCATAGCGTAAGCCACCTACTAATAATTTTAATAATATAAAAAGCATACTACATTATCAAATTCCAAACTTTAGCTTGCTTTTCATGTGCATTTTATTCTTAAACAATTAGTTAATTGTCATAAACTGATTTACTATTTTGTTTTACAACTGAAATTATAGTCCCGTCGCTCTAATTTCCGGCAGCCAATCACGTTGCAGGTCGGCTACATTTAAACTTGTGCGTCTTGTGATTCTCTGATGACGTTATGCATTTCCTAAGGCTGGATAAATACTTAGTATAATCGCCCACCATTTTGGCTCTTTCGTTGGCGTTCGCAGAAAGCACATGATGACGTTATTTGCTGCTCAATTATTTGCTGAATTACAGTGCGTTTGATTTATTATAATGGGAGCTGCGACATGATGTTTAACGGTGTGGCAAATAAATCCCTCGTCTGGTAGCTCGGCAACGAAAGAACAAAAATGGCGAACGATACTACCTACCTAGACTTTATAGAGCCTTGACTTCCTAAGACGTAAGCAAAGAGGAGCCACGCCGGGAATAACAGCGTCGCGACTATAATTATAATATTGTTAGGCCATATTTTTATGTTATAGTGCATAGATATGGAATTTTTACGTCATGAGTGCATATTTTATACTGTATATTTTGGAGATTTTTAGGTTATAAAAAATGCCTGTTTCAAATATTTTTTTTCAATTCACTTCTTCACACAACAAAACACGAAACCATGACATCAAAAATTCATTACATTACTTTCCATATACAGCGCTGAAATATATATTTTATTTATTTTATTGGGTTATTTTACGACGGTGTATCAACATCTAGGTTATTTAGCATCTGAATGATATGAAGGTGATAATGCCGGTGAAATGAGTCCGGGGTCCAGCACCGAAAGTTACCCAGCATTTGCTCGTATTGGGTTGAGGAAAACCCGGAAAAAACCTCAACCAGATAACTTGCCCCGACCGGGATTCGAACCCGGGCCACCTGGTTTCGCAGCTACACGCGCTGACCGTTACTTCACAGGTGTGGACAAATAAATAAATATATATATATATATATATATACACTGGTCAAAAAAAGTTAAGCATATTTAGGCATATAACGGTTTTTATTAATTAAAATAAAATAGATAAATTATAATTGGATTTCTTGGTTCCACAGAATAAACTTAAAAGTAGAAATACACTATTTGTTAACAATGGATTCAATATGAAATGAAAAAGTTGCATTGTTTGGAAACAACGGAAAAGATAAGGGAAGTTGAAATTCATACATCATCAAAGAAAAGGAAATGGTGCTTTCAGTACCCTGTTTAATAAGGTGTTGGTTCTCCACGAACCCTGGGGCACTCTTGTATGCGACGGGGCATACTCAGTACCAACGCATCTCAGCTCTCCTAAGGCAAATTGTCCCATTCTTCCAAGGCAGCATTCCTGAGTTCTTGAATCGTTAATGGGTGATGTGGACGATTGGAAATGGCTCTCCTGAGAAAGCTCCATGCATGCTCTATGCAGTTCATATCCGGTGAGCATGCTGGCCAATCCATTCTTCGGATCCCATGTTCTACCAGATAGAGCTGCACACTATGAGCACGATGAGGCCGAGCATTATCGTCCTGTAGAGTGAACCCTTCTCCTACAGTCTCTGCAAAACCACTTACTATGGGTTGGAGGATGTTGTTCTCATACACGGCAGCAGTCATGTTTCCCTCTATTGAAACCAGCGGTGTGCGGCGGCCAAACATGACACCTGCCCAAAACAAGATTGAACCACCAAACTGTTGGTGACGTTCCACGGTCATTGAGGAATGATTTCGTTCCCCTGTTCGTCTCCATACGCGAATAGAGTTGTTGTCAGGGTGTAGGCCCATTCTCACTTCGTCTGAGAATAAAGTTCTGGTCCATTGGTCTCGTGTCCAATTCTCATGTGCTCTAGCCCATCTTGCACGAGCACCTCTGTGATGTGGACGGAGTGCTGGAGTCTTGAGTGGTCTTCGAGCATACAACCCTATGTCATGAAGTCTATTGCGCACAGTTTGGCTACTTACAACAACACCAGTGGCTTCGCGCAGGTCATGGCGCAGAGTTGTAGCTGAGGCTATAGGGTTCCTACGTGCAGATAACCTTACATTCCGGTCCTGACCTGGTGTTGTTTTGCGTGGACGGCCCTCGCGATGTCGATCTGCTATTGACTGGGTTTCCTGGAACTTTCTCCACAGTCTGGAGACAATACTCTGATTCACATGAAAGATGTTAGCAACATCAACTTGTCTCATGTTTTGTTCCATCAGAGTGATGATTTTGATGCGGTCTGCCATTGTAAGGGTGTTCCGAGCCATTGTACTGCACTATGAAGCACTATGAAGCAAAAGGACACTGATTGAACTTTGCTCGAATTTCAGGCTTTGTTTACTAGCCGTGATTTGGACGTTACCTAGTGATGCAGAATAAAACAAATGAAAGAGTTTGAATTGGTAAACATAATACGTGCCACATAAAACCAAAAGAAGCATAAATATCAGGTATTATTGGGTAAACTGGAAATATGCTTAACTTTTTTTGACCAGTGTAATATTATTTCTTCATAAGTTTGCAATGAACTAATATGCAAAACGTTTTTTAGCAAACATATATATATATATATATATATATATATATCGCGTATTTAATAAGTTTTCAAGAAAATGATATACTGTACAACAATGTCTGTATTATACTGCACAAAAAAAGTATTTCAAGAAATTTAAAGCTGGTGACGAATTATAGCTATAGGCATCTAACAAACAAAACTCAGTGCGCAGAAACCAGCGGGCGTAGCTGTCTCGCGCAGATGACGTATGTTCCCTTCCCCAGCATGCTCCCCGTCTCCAATCACACCACCGACACTATGCGCATGCGCACGTATTATCTTGTGCTGAACTGAACACGTGTTATTGCTACAGAGTCAGCGAGTCACAGAGCGTTTTATATTAAATATTAATTTAATTTAATTTAAATATTTATAATTTAAATATGAGGACAGCTCCAGTGAAGATTGATACCGATTGTGACTTAGAAAGAGATGATGTTGACATCTTGTAATGTTATATTCACTTAATTGGTTATTGTTACAGCTGCTCTTTGAGTGCACATGTCCGCAACCGTAGCCGTTATAGCTGTACCAGTAGCTGCTTATCAATGAATCTAGAGATGGCCGATATTTCACAAACCGATATTTTGTCACAGCTATTTTTTTGTCACAGATAAACCTGTGACTGATGACGCGAAATATCTGTGACAAAATATCGCTATCGAAATCTGCTCCGTATTCAGTACTCTGTGACTGATATTTTCTCCTCTACGTCGTAGGTTTGCGCGTGCGCATGATACAATAACAGCAATCGGGCGGTAGTTTCTCCATCTTATTATAAATGATGTAGTTATTACACGATTTAAATAATAACACCATTGGTTACCAGTACTTAATCTTGTGTAAAATCCTGCCTGAACAACTGTTTCGTTTTGTAATTATTTCCAATGTTTTTCCGAATACTTATGTTTCATTAATTTTTATTCTATGACTCAATATTATAATGTTAATGCACGATTTAAAATAATTTATCCATTATATTATATACAATAAAAAGGATCAATTTTTAAAACGATTAGGATAATCATATAACCTCAATTTCTCCATACCCAACTACATTTAAAAATGATCAACTGGTTCAATATCTATAATATAACCTCTTGGTACATGAGGTTAACTTTTGACATATTACTGTTCAGTTAGGTAAGTATTGATTTGTTAATGGTACATGTCAAAGACGTTTTATGGTACATGTACATAATGTCTTTGTTGGATTTTCCCATATAAATCACTGGTGAGTGATGTGTATAGAGAAATCGTATTCATGTTTCACTGCTCTTCAATATTTCCTGCCAATTTTTATCGGTGTGACAAAATATCGGTGTAATTCATGCATATTGTGCTTACGTATCGATATAAAATATCGGTGTGACAAAATCACCGATAAAAGTCACAGATATTTAATTGTCACAGTCACAGTTGTCACAGATATTTGAAAATATCGTTTAAGCTCATCTCTAAATGAACCCGTCTACTGCAGGGGGGTAAGGGGGGGTATAGCATGCGCGGAGCGAGGAGTCTAAGCTGAGTTTTGTTCGTAGGATACCTATAGAAGATTCTCTTCGAAAGGGACGTTCTAGCATCAACGTTGACGAAATAAATGCCGTAATCGAGGCTGATACGAAACAAACATGTCAAGAACTTGCGGAAAGGTTCCACATCAGTGATGAAGCAATGCACACACACCTGCAAGGAATGGGAAAGGCATACAAGGTTGGAAAGTGGGTTCCGTATGATATGACCGATCACCACAGAGAGCAGCGGTAGCAGTTTTGAGTTACGCTACTTACTCATTAACGCCGTGAAACTTTCCTCAGCTGTGTGTTGACTTGTAATGAGAAATGGATGCTTTAGTTTACAACAATCAGAAGCCGCCACACCATTGGCTCTCTTCTGGGGAAAGACAACCTCTCTCCGTTGCGACAAAAGAAGACTTTGCTAAGTAACTGGTGGACCTCAACAGGAATTATCCATTATGAACTCCTGCCTCTGGGACAAGCTAGTCTAACACCGCGCAGATACATCCATGGCCACGTGCATCAACGGCGGTTACTGTAACCACCGGTTAAAATCGTCACCTAACCCCTGGTTAAGCATTTTTAGTAGTGTTGTGGGATTTAATCGAATAATCGAGTCGATAAAAATTAATCGGTTGTAGTTGATATTAATTATTTTGTTAATGCATATTCATACTAAAATTTCCGACAATATTTCTCTCTCGGAAATTGCTTACTTAAAACCACAATAGTACTGTTATTTTCTAACGGTCTTACTAATAAAAACTCTATATACAGACGTTTAACTGTCTTATACTTATACAATGAGTAGCTCGTTTATAAGTCGTGTGTAAATTCCTTACTAATAATCACTACATACATCGCGTATAACAGTATAACTGTTACACAGCTACGTCATAGTTTCGTCATTACTTCGTTACGAAAGATAATAGAACATCTGAGGTTCTCTATTGCATCCGGTAGAGCGCTCTAGGGTGGCGTGTTAAGTATCGTTAGTATAACTGACTCTAATCGATTACCATACTATATTTTGGTCAAAGAGTATACAAGCTACAGTAATATTATTCTAATTATTCTGTGCTCTTTGGTTTGTTCTTCTTTGGTTACTAGGCAACCATCATCATAAAGTGACAGTCGATACGAACAGCTGTTAGAGGGGCGGCCATTTTTTCCCTATATACAACGCTTAAACAAGGGGTTTCGTATATATAACTGCTGCAAAGTAATTCCCATTGTATAGTTATAGCCTGTTTATACGTCCATAGCTTATTCACGGTTTATTAGTAACGTTTTCTGTCTCAACTCTGCATAAGTCTGGTATAAAAACTATACACGGTTTATTAGTAAGACTGTAAATGTAAACCAGATAGCGTAGGGAAAATCTTTGCACAAACACTTCAGAAAGGGATGGAGGTATGACAGTGACGTAGTCTCTACCTCTATTGAAAGTTGAAACACAATGCGAAATCCTTATTAAGTTTTATGGTTTTCCAAGAAAACTTCCACCTTGTTGTCAGCTCATCTTCCTAGCATACGAAATACATACTTTTCTGGGATTCGTCCCCCTCATCCCTTATAAAATAGCCATGTCTACACTGTGTGCAAGTGAGAGCGTAACTACCTTCTTCTCTTTCTAAAATCTGGTAATTCGATTACAATAGGGGCCAGTCTTCTGTTTCGACCGCTGTAGTTTTGCAGTTGCAGTTTCTGTACTGAGTTTGTATATGAAGGTTGTGTGTTTAGTTTGATAAAGAAAAAAAGTCAGTTTTCTGTGGTTTGTAAAAAGTGTGAACTCCATTATGTCATACGAGAATTTGAGAGGTAAACTCGCTGAAACGTTTGGATTTAAATTGAACGATCGTGGAGAAGTGTTCGACAGAAAAAAGTTTTTTCGTATTTAGTGATGCAGGAAACATTGTTACTAAACGTGGAGCGGCACTTAATTCGGAGCATGTGAATGCACTCACATGTTTAAAACCATGGATGAAGCAGTGTTAACTGGGTGAGTCTTCATACTTTTTGTTATTTATGTTTGTCTCAAAAATACCCGGAGAAATGGACACAATAAATTATAAGCCTCATAATAAATATGTTAGTAAGTAACTAAAATAATTGTTTTGTAATATAACGATACAATATATACAGATATACAATATTTAATAGTTATGCTTATCACCGAAACCCACACAATTAAATTTAACAATAATTGTGTATTACAGTATATTAAAACATTTTTCAACTCGATCAATCTATCGATTAATCGATTAAATATTTTGATCGATCGACAGCACTAATTTTTACGGTGCATCGACCTCGGTTAGGATTTAAATATGAGGTTAACCACGGTAATCCGGCCATATTCAAGCGGTTACAGGAGATAACAATGATTAGCGGCCTAGTAAACAAAATGGCGGCCAGATCTACAGCTGATTATTTCGAAGACGATTAGTAATGCACTTGGATAGGGATGATGGTGAGCGTGAAGTTTTATTAGTGGAAAGAGAGGAATTAGATGACAGAAAATTTCAGGAGGGATTTCGTTTGTCAGAATTTATCGTGTCATTTCTGCAGCAACAAATGGATCACTTGGAATAACTCAGACCAAAGTGGTTGAGAAAATGAAGAGGAAAGACTTGGTACTCAATTTGATAGAAGTCTGGGGCTGTTCTGGAATTTGGCAACGAGAAAAATCCATCCCACCCGGGAATGAACCCAGGACCCTCCAGCCCGTAGCTTTACTTATAAGCCACATGCTAATAATAATAATAATAATAATAATAATAATAATAATAATAATAATAATAATAATGGAGAAAGTTACACAACACAGAACTGCACGCATTGTATTCTTCACCTGACATAATTAGGAACATTAAATCCAGACGTTTGAGATGGGCAGGGCATGTAGCACGTATGGGCGAATCCAGAAATGCATATAGAGTGTTAGTTGGGAGACCGGAGGGAAAAAGACCTTTAGGGAGGCCGAGACGTAGATGGGAGGATAATATTAAAATGGACTTGAGGGAGGTGGGGTATGATGATAGAGACTGGATTAATCTTGCACAGGATAGGGACCGCTGGCGGGCTTATGTGAGGGCGGCAATGAACCTTCGGGTTCCTTAAAAGCCATTTGTAAGTAAGTAAGTATTATTATTATTATTATTACAACAACAGCCATTGGCCAATTAAAGTCCAGCACAGTGATACAAATAATGCAATAAAATGAACAACTATCGTACACATTACATAATAGAGATAACAACAAAATAAAGAACATAGATTACAATATATATTATTTTAATGTACCGAAGTACATATGATATTTCCATGCAGATATTCTGCGTTATCATACGATGAAAGAGTAATGGAACGGAGAAAAATTTTCTCCGGCGCCGGGATTTGAACCCGGGTTTTCAGCTCTACGTGCTGATGCTTTATCCACTAAGCCACACCGGATACCACCCCGGACCCGGGTTCAAATCCCGGCGCCGGAGAGAATTTTTCTCCGTTCCATTACTCTTTCATCATAGATTACAATGATTAGTTTACAAGAATTAATACTATTATATTTTATGGAAAGGAGTTGGTTCATACAAAAGTATTACCGATATGTGTAGAAAGGTAATGCAATTAATATTAGCAAAGACATTGCCATGTTCTAATACTTCTATACATTGAATGGATCGAAATCGCCTACATGTAAGTTAGCATGTTTAATACATCTGGATATCGGCGAGGAAGATTTAGAATTTCTAATATAGAAGAGTTTGTGATGTCTGATGTCCGTCATAGGAATACGAAGGCTGACACTGTTCAAGAAAGATTGACAATTAATGTCACCTTTAAGGACCTTACATAAGAATAAGTAATCGAGATCATGACGTCTGGCATACAGGCTTCGACATTTAAAGTGCTCGCATTTTTTTATCATAGTATAATAATAATAATAATAATAATAATAATAATAATAATAATAATAAATGTTACACAGATACCTGGTATATACTTACAGATTGCCGTATGTATTGTTAATTTGTAATCATTATATAGTGGGTGATGGCGGATTAATAACTGCAATACATCTAATCCGCCATGACGTGAATACAGAATGATGTAATAAATAAATAAATAAATATATATATATATATAAACAATAATAATCTCTGCTACAGCCAAATCCAAGGTGACTGAGAAAATGAAGCGGGAAAGAAATGCATCTCATTACAAATCTTGGACTCCTCCGACTCGCCTGACCCCAGCAAGAGCCCCTAGACAGGATAAGGGCGAAGTCCGCAACAACAGTAAATACGAGCAAGATATCTCTAGTACGACTGAGGTGAAGCGAGTAGCAACAGTTTTCGTGGAAGTAATTCACGGAGGAATTCGGTCATATTCTCTTAGGAGTCTATAGGCCTATACCGAATTTTGAAAAAACAATAAATAAAATTTCGGTTACAAATATAAATGACACTCGGGAGGAAATTAAACGCAGAATAAATATGGGAAATGCCTGTTATTATTCGGTTGAGAAGCTTTTATCATCCAGTCTGCTGTCAAAAAATCTGAAAGTCAGAATTTATAAAACAGTTATATTACCGGTTGTTCTGTATGGTTGTGAAACCTGGACTCTCACTTTCAGAGAGGAACATAGGTTAGGGGTGTTTGAGAATAAGGTGCTTAGAAAAATATTTGGGGCTGAGAGGGATGAAGTTACAGGAGAATGGAGAAAGTTACACAACGCAGAACTGCACGCATTGTATTCTTCACCTGACATATGTAATTAGGAACATTAAATCCAGACGTTTGAGATGGGCAGGGCATGTAGCACGTATGGGCGAATCCAGAAATGCGTATAAAGTGTTAGTTGGGACGCCGGAGGGAAAAATACCTTTGGGGAGACCGAGACGTAGATGGGAAGATATTAAAATGGATTTGAGGGAGGTGGGATATGATGATAGAGACTGGATTGGTCTTGCTCAGAATAAGGACCAATGGCGGGCTTATGTGAGGGCGGCAATGAACCTCCGGGTTCCTTAAAAGCCAGTAAGTAAGTATTGTTTTTCGGAGTTTAATATGTGTAAAATATGAAGTGAGTGAACGAAGAAATGAATTAATGGGACGAGAAACAAAAGCACGTGATCACGTTTCCTTCCATGGTAATTTGGACCTGAGAGAAAATGTTTATGTGAGTTCTAAGGCTGTTTGCCACTTGTCTCAATGCGATTTTCGCCGTTCCGTTTGAAAAACCTCAAATCAAATGAGATAGGGGTGGAGTTATAGTAAATTATAATGGCAGACAGAGCAATTATCTCATGCCTCCATGTTAATTATACGATCACTGCATTCATTAGAACCAGCCGCTGAATCCGTGAAGTAGCAGTTGATTTATTTCCCCTGTTTAATATTTACGTTTTATTATAAAAGAGGAGACAATTTTTTTAAGTTTATGACTTTACTACTTTGACCATATGACTAGCAGTGAGCATTAAAATGTATGGCAATAGTTTATACAATTTTCAATAAATTCGATATTAGGCCTTTATACATTATTGGAAAAATTTAAGAGCCTAGGGAGGAAGGATTGCTTGGCAAACAAAATAATTACAATCCAGTGTATTTGCTTCAATAATTTGGAAAAACTCAACGTACATTAATAAAATGGGGTGATACGGATCGCTTGAAAACAACGAGGCACGAAAATTCATCTTACATTTCTGTTGCCATAGCGCTACGAGTGACGTCAGAGTGAAACTTGCCTGTCAAAACGTTATTATAATTTTTCTCTCTTGTATCTCGGATATAGGCGTAAAAAAAAACAAACAAAAAAAAAAAAAAAGAGAGAGAGACTTGAAATAAATGCAACGAGCTGAATGACCGCCACTTGAGAACCTCCTCTAAACCATACAAATTACTCATTCATTCATAATTCCCTGTCCAAGAGTAGATCATTCACGCAATCCCAGCATTCTCCAATCTTCCCTCTTTTCTGCCTTCCTCTTTGTTTCCTCATATGATCCATATATCTTCATGTAATC
The DNA here is from genome assembly GCF_040183065.1 of Periplaneta americana. NCBI lineage: Eukaryota > Metazoa > Arthropoda > Insecta > Blattodea > Blattidae > Periplaneta > Periplaneta americana. The sequence continues at coordinate 170,447,359 of NC_091125.1, read as the reverse complement.
TATCATCTGATTTCTTCTACTCTGAACTCTTCTCCCATTCACCATTCCTTCCAGTGCATCCTTCAGTAGGCAGTTTCTTCTCAGCCAGTGACCCAGCCAATTCCTTTTCCTCTTCCTGATTAGTTTCAGCATCATTCTTTCTTCACCCACTCTTTCCAACACAGCTTCATTTCTTATTCTGTCTGTCCACTTCACACGTTCCATCCTTTTCCATATCCACATTTCAAATGCTTCTATTTGCTTCTCTTCATTTCGTCGTAATGTCCATGTTTCTGCCCCATACAATGCCACACTTCACACAAAGTATTTCACTAGTCTCTTCCTTAGTTCTTTCTCCAGAGGTCCGCAGAAGATGCTCCTTTTTCTATTAAATGCTTTCTTTGCCATTGCTATCCTTCTTTTGACTTCCTGGCAGCAGCTCATGTTACTGTTTATAGTACACCCCAAGTATTTGAAGCTGTCCACTTGCTCTACTGCCTCATTGAGAATTCGCAAGTTTACCTTCTTTATTTTTCTTCTGATAACCATGCTCTTCGTCTTGTTTGCGTTTATCTTCATCCCATAATGTATTAATTAGGAGTTTTGGAGAAACATGTACATCACCATTAAAACAAAAACAATACTACGAGTGTGGTCTTGATAAAAATTACCACCTGAAGCAAACCGATTCCATTATTGAAACTCGCAAGATAGTTGTGTAATGCCCAGACGTCATACGATGCTTCTAAGGACATGTAGTGCTGAGTACCGTCTGGTATGGATTCATTAACCCTTCAGTGCTCGCGTACTTTTTCGTAACGTATTCAGTCGCTTGGAGGACAGCTGTCACCCAAGTTATATTCTTGCTTTAGACAATGAATTTGAACATTCTTTTCAATATGAACGGTTACATAATAGTACATTATGCAACGAGACTATAATGGTAGTAATTAAGACGCAAGTATGATTGTTTGTGAAACGAGCGCAAGCGAGTTTCATAATTTTCATACGAGCGTCTTAATTACTACCATTATAGGCAAGTTTCATACGACTTTTTATGCTCGACCATATTTCTAACTTGAAATTATTTAAAATTAGGTCTTCTTATGGTTATGTGCGAACTGACCTGAATTGTGAGATGTGCGCAGACGCGAAAGTATTGATTTTTTCCGAGGCCGAATGTCATTGACCTTGGCAGAGAATAAGATGAAGATTACTCTGATATAACCTGGAAATTGATTTAGAATTGAAAAACGAGATGACAAATTGAATTTATTTGAATATTATTTACAATTAACGCTAATTATTATAGTAACAGAACATAACCTTCTGCGACAGTATTGGATTTCCAGCCTCCGTGACTTTTCGCTAATTGTCTTTCGATTGCATATCCGAGAATAATCGATATAACGGTACAAAGCTGACTTGTCATTGGCTGAACTTTAATGAGTAGGTGTACTTTAATGACATGCATTAAAGGACTGCTACCAGGTGTATAATTACTACATTTCGGCATGGTCGAGCATAAAATAATGTGTTACTACACAGTACAAACAGTTTATTTATAAATAAATATAAAAATAGTTTTGAAACAAAATTAGTTTATTTATAATTAATAGATATTTACACTGGTCAACAATGATTTTGTCAAATGTACAATTTCGGCTGTTTTTTTATGTAATTTCATCTGCTGATTACAACAATGAAGTGAGAATTTTTCTATCACCCAACATTGTTTTGTAATTTTAGAAAACCTGATTTATTTTCATTGCTATCCAGACGTTTGAGATGGGCAGAGCGTGTAGCACGTATGGGCGAATACAGAAATGCATATAGAATGTTAGTTGGGAGGCCGGAGGGAAAAATACCTTTGGGGAGGGCGAGACGTAGATGGGAGGATAATATTAAAATGGATTTGAGGGAGGTGGGATATGATGATAGAGACTGGATCAATCTTGCACAGTATAGGGAGCGATGGCGGGCTTATGTGAGGGCGGCAATGAACCTCCGGGTTCCTTAGAAGCCATTTATAAGTAAGTAAGCTATAAGTATACAGTTCTTAAATGCTAATGGAAAGAAAATACTTCAAATATTTAATTTCATTGATTTACCAATTGACCTCCAGTTCCAATGATACGCTGGAAACCTAAGGATCATTCAACAGACTGTTGCTTTCTAGGATCCACAGATCAGAAGATTACAGAGAACTTGTCAGCGAGCTGATTCAGAACTATAACGTGATAGCGTGTCATGTGTCTCTCAAAATAAATCTTGGATTCTCATCTATTTTCTCTGTCCTCAAAACCTTCGGGTAGTGAGCGATGAAAATGGGGAGCGTTTTTTCTGAACTGGAAAGGCGTTACCAGGAAAAATGGAGCCCAAATATTCTGTAAGACTACTGCTGGACACTCAAAAGAGATGTTTCTCAAGCGAATTATAGCCTAAAATATATTTCACACACATTTTAGGTAAATAAATATGATTTTGGGTCAAATGTTACAAGGTATCAATACTAGAAAAGTTTGGATTACATTTCATATAATTACTCAAAAACTCTGGAAGATAGAAACATTTTAAATCAGCACAAAGAATGCTGTAAGAATCACCGTTCATCTTTTAACAAAAAAATATATTTAATTTTGTTGACCAGTGTTATTTGTGTAAATTTCAAATAGTTTCCACATTTAGCTACAAAAATTAACACTAGAAATACGTTTAAAATCCTTGCTTTGTTGTGAAAATCTTTGTACACAATAATACCTGAATAGCTTGTGCCCTATTGCCCTATTTTCCTTGGATTATCCTTTAAGGGCCGATTGTATAAACCATTTAATCTTAGATCAGAGGTTAAATTGATCCTTGTTTCAGCTGAACTTGGAATTTTGTGTTGTATAAAGTCTAATCTGAGATTAATTTGTCTCAAACTAAAGTCAACTTGACTGAAGAAATTTTTCCGATTAAGTTAGATGATCCAAGTTCAGTTATTTCTTTTCTGTTTGAAATATACGAGTGACAGATTGTGCAAATAAAATATTCATTATTATTAATATTAATAGATATGTTAGGTACATTTATATATATTTCTTTCAATGTCTTGCCTTAATACACAAAAAATCTTATATTTTATAAGGCTCTATCGTGTTCAGCAGTATCAAATAACATAACCTATAATTATATTATGTTTATAACAACCAATGGATATGATAGGTACATTCATAAATGTTCAATTAACTGTATTACTAAACGAAAACTGTCGTTTTATAAAGCTTTATTATGTTTAGCAGTATCAAACACCATAACATGATAACAACTTGGAGAACAGTCAACCTTCTTCTTATTGTCCGCCATTATTTACATTGCACAAAAAACCAGTGTCTCCAACAGAGTGTAATACGGAAAGTCGCCAAAAAGTAGTTGTAAAGTCGCTAGATTTCTCATTATCGACAAAGAAAGATTAAATTTTGTCACTATGGGGTGCGCTAAATCCCTATTTAAGCAATATAATAGTTAAAAGAAATTGTTGTTGAAAAAGAGTTAAAGTCGCTAGACTGGCAACACTGAACAAACCTGTATAACATGGTCCGCGCATCACGTATTTCACCTGTTTATGCGATGTAGCCAAATCGTTTTGACGTGAACTTAGATTGCATTTGAACCAAGGTAATTTGATCGCAGGAAAGTTTTATACAATAGGAGAAGTGTCTGAACTCGGTTCACTTTTCGATCTTCGATCAAAGTTGACCTTTAGTCAGGGAGTTTTATACAATTGGGCCTAAAAGTCTTTATTCTTGAATGCTTTCTGCAGACATGTCTTTACAATACCCAGTTATTTACAAGCAATTTACACAAATATCCCTGAAATGGTCGGCACAAGTCCGTTTTGAACATTTCACACACCATTTCTAGTCGTTTTGTCTCGAGACCTACCAAATTGCTAACAGCGGCCCCTGGTCCCATTCCTTTGTTCTGGGGCTGGCTTAGCGGATTCTTAAATTCGCAGTAATACTTGAGAACGCCTTCTGATTTCTAAAGGAATCTGATAAACGGAGATCTAAAATCCTTCGAAGTTCAATGAAAAAAATTATCCCTAAAGATATACAGTCTTACTAATAAACCGTGTATAGTTTTTATACTAAACTTATGCAGAGTTGAGACAGAAAACGTTACTAATAAACCATGCAGAAGCGATGAACGTATAAACAGGCTGTAACTATACAATGGGAATTGTTTTGCAGTAGTTATATACACGAAACCCCTTGTTTAAGCGTTGTATATAGAGAAAAAATGGCCGCCCCTCTAACAGCTGTTCGTATCTACTGTCATTTTATGATGATGGTTGCCTAGTAACGAAAGAAGAACAAACCAAAGAGCACAGAATAATTAGAATAATATTGCTGTAGCTTGTACTCTTTGGCCAAAATATAGTATGGTAATCGATTAGAGCCAGTTGTACTATCGATACTAAACACGCCACACTAGAGAGCTCTACCGGATGCAATAGAGAACCTCAGATATTCTATTATCTTTCGTAACGAACTAATGACGAAACTATGACGTAGCTGTGTAACAGTTGTACTGTTATACACGACGTATGTAGGGATTATCAGTAAGGAATTTACACACGAAGTATAAATGAGCTACTCATTGTATAAGTATAAGACAGTTAAACGTCTGTATATAGCGTTTTTATTAGTAAGACCGATATTATATAACTCACAAAAGTGATAATGAACACATACCGAAACTTTGTAGAAACCGTAACATAAAAAGTCGCGTGGTCGAAAATTGTCATCCAGAAGAATAAAACCTTAGCTACACAACTTCTACGAGCAACTTCAAGATTGGAACTAAAAAATGTTATGTGAGCTTGGTCACAGTCTACTATATACAGTCGCGAAGCTCAATATGGAGTAAAAATGCAAACATGGGTAGTTGCCCACCACTAGGATCGCTACTATCGCCTCATCGTCGCAGATCTCTCTCCTAGCAGACGACAAAATATGTTACACTTTCGTTGTCGTGTTCTGTTGGAAAAATTAACACCTTCCTTCCATTATTGAAATATTAAATGCATAAAGTTAATTTATTATTTTAATGAAGTATATTAAATTCCACCATAAACTCGAAGATACCTGCAAGAAATAGGTTAATATTATTTTTGTTTGTGCAAAACGAACTGAAATTTACTATAATCGCTTCACTCATTCAAGATTATAGCGATAATTAACTATGAAACCAATAAATATTAATTTGCATTTCCCTTTACAGCAATAATAATGGAAATATGAATTAATGGAGTAACTTACGCGTACCGGTACTTGTAGTGTAGGCTTACGTAGTTAACAAAGTGGGATGAGGTTAAGCAGTAATAATCACACCAGAATTGCAAATAAAACGTGATCAATAAATTTTATTGTAACAGACTTTTTCTACGTCTCTAGTAAAGTAACAAATAAAAATAACAACAAAATTAACAGCTATAATTAAAAATATATCCTTTGAAAAAAAAAGTAGGCCTAAGCAATAATAATCCCACCAGAATTGAAAATAAAACGTGATCAATAAATTTCATTAAAACAAACTTAATTTTTCTACGTCTCTAGTACAATATTATTATTCCAATTATTGTATTTTAGCCATTAACATTTTCATTACAACCAATAACGAACATTTCACAAGCATCAATGTGAAATACGCAACGAGCTAGCACTCGATGGAAATACGGCACAGTCCAAAGTCGACCGTGGACAGTCTATTGTTTCTAGTCGCTAACCGCTTGGAGCGCTTTATCACGAGATTTGCAAAAAATCGCCTCAAGCTTCGCGACTGTATATAGTAGACTGTGGCTTGGTTTTGAAGGTGGGTTGTAAACTCTTTCTAGGAAATACAACAATGAAAATAAACACGCTGGTTGACGGGTACGTACTGAAGGGCAAAACTTGCATCTATCGACACCTGCTGACATTTCCCAGACATCCTGTATACACATAAAGTCGATCGCCGATCAACCAGCCATCCTACCTCAGGTGGAAAAGGGAGGATCGCTACCAAGTTGGTCACCTTGGTTCGAACTCGATGACTAACACTGAAGTCGGGAGTTGCACCTCATTCTTCCAGCTCATCGCCAAGGCCAAGGATCCCTGGCAACATCTGTGGTGGTCAGATCTGGAATATACGAGGTTAACAAGGCCTGTAGCGCCTGTCACGTATGTAGCCTATTTGGGTTCGAGTCCCGGTCTGGCCTGGGATTTTTCCATTTGAAAAATCGACAGTGACGGCAGACAAGATCGCAGTTAGGGTGTTTTCCGAGTTTTCTAGGGGTCTCCCGTTTCCCCATTCAGGCATCTACATCATTCCGTTAACATTTCTCCCTTCTGCAAACACCGATTGGCGACGTACGGAGGAGGATGGTCTGAGTCGAGTGTGTACGCACCGAACCAAAGAACGCCAGAAATTAGATCATATAAAGCAACGTGCCTGATCCGTATTCAGAAACAATACTTATCTTTTCCTTGACAAAGTTAAATGTAGGTGTAACGTAGACCAGACAGCAGAGTTCGTATAAGTCAGTTTCTGTCAGATACGTTTCCAATTCACTGTGGGTTAAAGCAACGAGATGCACTATCACCTTTATTTTTTAACTTTGCTCTAGAGTATGCCATTAGGAAAGTCCAGGATAACAGAGAGGGTTTGGAATTGAACGGGTTACATCAGCTGCTTGTCTATGCGGGTGACGTGAATATGTTAGGAGAAAATCCACAAACGATTAGGGAAAACACGGGAATTTTACTGGAAGCAAGTAAAGAGATAGGGTTGGAAGTAAATCCCGAAAAGACGAAGTATATGATTATGTCTCGTGACAAGAATATTGTACGAAATGGAAATATAAAAATTGTAAATTTATCTTTTGAAGAGGTGGAGAAGTTCAAATATCTTGGAGCAACAGTAACAAATATAGCCTAAATGATACTCGGGAGGAAATTAAACACAGAATAAATATGGAAAATGTCTGTTATTGTTCGGTTGAGAAGCTTTTATCATCCAGTCTGCTGTCAAAAAATCTGAAAGTTAGAATTTATAAAACAGTTATATTACCGGTTGTTCTTTATGGTTGTGAAACTTGGACTCTCACTTTGAGAGAGAACTTAGGTTAAGGGTGTTTGAGAATAAGGTGCTTAGGAAAATATTTGGAGCTAAGAGGGATGAAGTTACAGGAGAATGGAGACAGATACCCAACACAGAACTGCACGCATTGTATTCTTCGCCTGACATATGTAATTAGGAACATTAAATCCAGACGTTTGAGATGGGCAGGGCATGTAGCACGTATGAGCGAATCCAGAAATGAATATAGAGTGTTAGTTGGGATGCCGGAGGGAAAAAGACCTTTGGGGAGGCGGAGATGTAGATGGGAAGATAATATTAAAATGGATTTGAGGGAGGTGGGATATGATGATAGAGAATGGATTAATCTTGCTCAGGATAGGGACCAATGGCGAGCTTATGTGAGGGTGGCAATGAATCTCCGGGTTCCTTAAAAGCCAGTGAATAAGTAAGTAAGGGTAGACCAGTGTAATTGTAAACAATTTTCACTGATTTCAAATATATTTCAACATTACACAGCCCTTAGTAACGGTAAGCATGACAAAGAAATATTGTGTCACTTTTAGATCTTTTTTTTCCCTGAAAATGGGTTTAAAATAATAAGGTTGACTTTTTTTATCTTTTAATTGCTAATTTACACTTACCCCACCTGTTTACATTTACTCCTTTGAGAAGGGGGTAATTGTAACCACCAATTTTCGCACGGGCTATCAGACACTGAACATTTTTTGTTCTGTTTCAGAAGAAAGAGCTGTACTCCTTCCAACTCCAATTTGGTCACTGGTACATTTCGTTCCTTTAATCTATGATATATGACGGATATAGGAACTCAGTACCTCTCCTGAGCTTCACGATAACTGTAGTTACTATTTTTCACACCTGTGACAACTCTTTCTAAATCCTCTACAGTGTAGTTGGGTGGGGGTCTCTTTGATTATTCAAAAGTACGAAATGTAACCATAGTGAAACATGTTTACAAAGCAATTAAAACTATGGGGCAAATGTAAACACGTCATAATTTAATGAACTGAGGTTATGGGAGATCTCAAAACCATTGTAATAAATGTTAACTACTATACATTACTTATAAAATCAACATATTCTTAAAACAGCACTGTATGTTTACTTACAATGCCAAAAGTGAAGTGAAACAAAATTCTTTCTCAATTTTTTGTAGAATCTTACAAAACATTCGTTCACAACTAAGCAGTTACTCCTGTTTGGCGCCAAAGTGCTTTGTAGGTTAGCCAACATGTTAATTTAAATATTCCCCCGAATTAAAATTTTTATATTGACAGTTTTGTTTTTCTCACAGCATTTGTTTACGATTATCCCCAGTTTACAATTATCGACCTAATCGCGATCGGGTTTGTAGTGTGTCACCGTCCCGATCGCGATCAGGAGCTAAATCCTGTTCCCAGAACTAGATATTCGCGCTGAGGCACGGCCCAGTGGACGAAAGTGACATTTTAGTAATCTTTGGTTTCGAATCACCTTGATTTATATTATTTAGGAAGTCGTGATAGCTTCTGCTGTGGAATTTTGTTACCTCTTCCATTGTATTATATGAAATAGAAACGAAAATGAATGGCTAGAAAATGAATTTGGCTACTATTAGACGTAGTGGAGAAATTTAATGCAGATGTGAGAAAAGTAAAAAGAAATATATTAACAAATGACAGACGAATTATTCATATTTCATATATATAGACAGCAATAGAACGCTGCTGAAAGATGTTTCATTTCAATAAATAATGGATTACAAACTGGAACTGATTTCTTTTTTAGATTTTCAATTTCAGTCTCCATTACGACGCTATCGTTGAGGTTAAGGTTGATTTTAAAAATATGTTTTATTACAAAATAATATAAATTTCTGGCATGATGGATCTCTTTTCAAAATAATATAAATAGTAATTATATAAATTGTATCAGTCTACATTGTAAAGCATATAACAATTTTAACAAATAAATTCCCATATCAAGCTGCAAGAAACAACAAAAAAAGGGGAAAAAAACTATGAACAAAAATCAAAAGAAGGTATGAACTTTGTGTTGTCCAGGAGGGAAACAAACATATACGTATGTACATAGAGAAAATTGTTTTCTCTATGGTAATTCAGCTGTTGACCAGAAGGGACCAAGCGTGACCTAGTGTGTCAACACATTTTCGATCGGAGCTAATCGCGTAAACGAACACGAGATGGCAGCACAGTCGCTAATGCAATTCAAATGGGAATTATGACGTGACTCCTTATGTAACAACTAGATGGCAGCGTAGTAAACCTGACAAAAGTTGTTAACCTCAAAGCCTATAAGCCCAACATATCTGTTACATATATGATCTAGGGTATTACCCTCGTCTATCCTACTTGATCTTTTCTATTTACCACGGCGTAGTGATACATTAGTATGGTTCTTGACTTGGATAGGTAATAGCCAGGAAGTTGATATTCGATGATCTAGCACGGGTAGTTAAATAGCTTTCTTCGAACAAGAGAACAGGGTTTAGTGACGGCCGAAATACACGGCATCAAGGCACAGAGTAGGCGCTAAATGAACTCTGCCTGAACCAGTAATTCTGCCCTTTGTCCTAATGTGAAACTATCATAAAACTTGCTTTGCGCTTATTTTGTAAACACTGCTGGTAGAGAAAAGTATGTTGAAAATGCTGTACGACGTCCAAGTCAATAGCGAAAGTGATAAGTGCATTGTGAAACGCAGAATGTGTCTTGACACAGGCGATGGGTTTCTGCGCATTGGCACAATCATCAGACATCTGATATCTTCTTATGCGTCTTTCCACAAGGAATAGATAAATAAATTTCTGCAACGGTTAATGAACAAGCAACTGGCTGGAATGTAAATAAATTCATTACATCTTTGTTTTATTGTTTTGTAATTTGTTATTTTTTGATTATTAGGATATTGTTTTTCTCGCCGCTTATCCACTTCCAAGTAGATTACACAACACTCGACAGATGGCAGCACGAGTATGCTTCGGCATGTGAAACATCTAGCGGAGACTTTTTGAACTTCTTGTTATGTTAAAAATGTTAAACCTTTGATCGGTGGGAAAAAGCACTTGTCAAAAAATAATAATTTTTCAGGAGATACTTTTTTTTTAATTTACTCTTAACTGAATATAAGTATAATAATGAAATTTTATGTTGGTCAAAGTAAGACCCTTTTCAATTTAACATAAAAGAAATTTTATTATTTAAAAAAATTAGAAAAAATCCTTTACTTATGTGATTAGGTACAACAGAAAAATCGTATTTTTTTACTTATGTGCCTTTTTCCGCCGACCAAAGAAATTTTCTCATCAATAAGTACACCTCGAATAAAGGCGTACTCACGTCAATAAATGATGGCATTTTATTTGCATTAAATCTGTGATTCCGAAGGAAAGTCTGATGTCATTTCTTGCTGTTTTTCAACACCAAGCGGTTTTGAGAGAAAAATAATACGGATATGCATGTCATCTCTCTTCTTAACTTTTGCAATAAACTGTCTAGCTTTTATTAGTCAGTTAATCTTTTAGTACTTCGATTTTTATTATCTTTGTAAATTTAATATTAATTGTAATTATAATTGTAATTGTATTCTTAATATTGTAGTTGTAATCCCCTGGTAGAGGGGAAGAGAAAGCATGATGGCCTTATCTCTACCAGGTTAAATAAATAAATAAATAAATAAATAAATAAATAAATAAATAAATAAATATTTTGCCACGATAAAGATACCATCAGCATGCACAACAAAAATCTCATTTTCACAAAAAAAAAAAAAAAAAAATTGACATATCACCTTTTACCTTGGAATCACAGAAAATATGAACGGGCTACATCAGCTGCTTGTCTATGCGGATGACGTGAATATGTTACGAGAAAATCCACAAACGATTAGGCAAAACGCAGAAATTCTACTTGAAGCAAGTAAAGAGAGAGGGTTGGAAGTAAATCCCGAAAAGACTAAGTATATGATTATGTCTCGTGGTCAGAATATTGTACGAAATGGAACTATAAAAGTTGCAGATTTATCCTTCGAAGAGGTGGAAAAATTCAAATATCTTGGAGCAACAGTAACAAATATAAATGACACTCGGGAAGAAATTAAACGCAGAATAAATATGGGAAATGCCTGTTATTATTCGGCTGAGAAGCTTTTGTCATCTAGTCTGCTGTCAAAAAATCTGAAAGTTAGAATTTATAAAACAGTTATATTACCGGTTGTTCTGTATGGTTGTGAAACTTGGACTCTCACTTTGAGAGAGAACAGAGATTGAGGGTTTTTGAGAATAAGGTTTTAAGGAAAATATTTGGGGCTAAGAGGGATGAAGTTACAGGAGAATAGAGAAAGTTACACAACACAGAACTGCACGCATTGTATTCTTCACCTGACATAATTAGGAACATTAAATCCAGACGTTTGAGATGGGCAGGGCATGTAGCACGTATGGGCGAATCCAGAAATGCATATAGAGTGTTAGTTGGGAGGCCGGAGGGAAAAGGACCTTTAGGGAGGCCGAGACGTAAATGGGAAGATAATATTAAAATGGATTTGAGGGAGGTGGGATATGATGGTAGAGACTGGATTAATCTTGCTCAGGATAGGGACCAATGGCGGGCTTATGTGAGGGCGGCAATGAACCTCCGGGTTCCTTAAAAGCCAGTAAGTAAGTAAGTAAGTAAGTACCACAGAAAATATAAGAAAAGATAAAACTTTTATGTTTTCGAATAGAAGTTATGATATATCATATTTACCACTAAAGAACCTATTTTAGACAGAAAATAAAACCCTAACATGTTTTCCATTGATTTTTTTTTTTTTTGCTTCACATGCTTTTGCCGCATACTGCGTCTGTTTTTTGTTTCTTAAGTACACAAGTATTAATTTATTGGTAAAAAACCAAGCTGTTATCGGCTATGTGGGACACGAGGAGCAACAAAATGAACTTACGGACAGAAACAAAGAGAATTTTTAAACAATAGGTGCTCTCAAATGTGTACTGTAACAAATCTTATCTCAAACGTAGCTAGCTAATGTGTAACATCCGATCAGTGTGTCATTCACACGAAAGCTGTGCTTGCAACGAGCACATCCCACAAATCTGGTAATGCAGTCTTCTACGTGGCGCTCATTTCACTCGAACTGATTCACGTCCACCGCCTTAACTATGTGGATAGCATGTGCGCTTCCCAGCTCAGCGGTCCACCATTCGATTCCCGGTATGGGCAATGGAAAGGATTTATGTTTCAGTGAGGACCTCATTGTTGTAGAATTAACGTCCGTCATCATAAATAGATTTATTATCCGCGGGTGAACCAAAGCAAAGTCTAATAAGATTATTCAAATGTCGGGAAAGATTTTCACGTCTTCTTTGTTAAAAAAAAAATAGTTATATAGAATAGTATTATGCGTTACAAGAGCGGTATGTTGAAGTTTTCATGTTCGAGGAAAAGTTTGAAAAAGCGAAACGTAGTTGAGCTTTTTTAATTTCCGAGAATTGAAAGAAAAACATACCGCTCGTGTATCGTACATTATTTTGTGCGAAGATTGTTTATTACATACCTGAAAGAGGAATTTCTAATTAGTTGCAATGAAATCTCCATCTTGGTTTCTGTTCAATGACGGCAAATTTGCAAAACAAAAATATCTATCTTCAACATTGTTTCTTTAAAATGTTTTCTGTGTTTACTATACTCCAGCAGGCCGTGATATACGTCCGTCTTTTTTTTTTTCCCCCAGTTTATGATGAATCTGGAATCTTGTTGATTTTTTCACGGCTTCCTTAATGTTACTTGCATCACGAATGCAGTAACTTTAGTGGAGTTGTAGGGTTTACTTAATTTTTGCAAATATTTAAAAACAATAATTAACAGTGCAATTTAGGTGAAATTGCAGTGGTAAGTTTCCAATTTATAATTATTACTATATTGAACGTCTCTAAAAATAATATGTTAAAAGCCTAAAGCAGTAAAATCAATATGTCACTTAAGCGGTAAGAAGAGGGAAATTGTTGTGTGTGTTAGGTTGGGAATACTGAATGTGGAATTTTAGACTTTCCGCGGATTGGTTGTGTGCGGAAACCAAGCAAATACGCACGATCTCGCACAAAAGTAATATTATGGTTTTATACATATAAGAGTAGGGTTTATTGAGGTGGTAAACCAATTTATGAGAATACGTCACACTACGGAGTAATTCATCTGTTGTCGCCTAGCAACTATATTCACACTGCATGTAATGTTATTCTGAATTTTTCTAATTTCCCGGACTTCTTGTGAAACCATTGCAGCATTCATATCGTTGTTTACGAACTAATGTCTGTCACAAAGATTTTTTTATCTGCCACAGAACCGGTATCTTCAATTGTTTTACTAGCTTCTACAACGATGACAAATCTTACCTCAGAAGCCAGAAGGAAGTTTGAAATCTCCTTTTTTGAAATATGGTGAGATGAATGTTGCATCTTGCATCTTGCATAAAGCTTTATGACGTACTTTCTTTGAATGTCGAAAAATATATGCAACTATCCATTCCTGCAATTCGGGAGTACCAACATAAAGGAGCATAAAATCTTACAGACTGTATGAATCAACCATAACTTACAAATCCATGTTTTGGCGTTTACTTCCTTTTGCCTTCTGACGTAAAAATTGCTGGTCCATACCTCAATCCATTTAGAATTCTGAATCTCTCAATGTGTTGGGTTATGTCTTCACAGAAGTTCCTTAGTTTGCCGCATTGGGTCGGAGTGTGGTAGTTGTGTTCTATGGTTATAATTGTTGCCAATTTATGGATACCAAAACGAGTTGGATATTTAATTCCTTCCTGGTCTATTCAGCGTATAGGTAACTAAGTATGGACACTTCGCGTCGGTACCTTTGATGTAGCCGGACTGATTTCAATGACCTTCAAGCCAGCTAAAGCGTGAGATTCTGCTTTCTCCCTAGAGTTGGCGCTGACATCACACCAGCTAGCAGTCGACACAGCGGAAATATAACACATACAATTAATACATCTAGGTACATTATGTACTCAAATAAAATAAAATGGATTCATAAAATAATAAATCCTTCATTAACTGTAATGTATAGACTCTAGAGTTCCTTTATAATGAGTGTTGAGACGTTGACCCCAACAACAATTAAAATATGTAATGATTTGATAGCGCTGAAAATGGAAAAACAAAACTCTTATGAGAAGTAAAACCATATACCTATATTATATTATATACAAATATTAAACGAATTTGATACATAATTTTGTAATATATTATATTATTTTATAATATAATTTATTATATCTAAAATATAAAAAAAAAAAATATTATTACAACTACTTTGTCACTGAGAAATAAGGAAAAGCTGTTAACTTGAATTTATTTGAAGCAAAGCGTTACTGGATTATGCAATAAGGTAGGCGATTTTGCATCGTGTGTCTCAACTCTATACTCAATTATTATCTTAGCGTATGCTCGGTTACACTAACCTCTAGCGCTTGAAAGTGGAACTAAACGCCGGCGCACAGAGAAACAAAACACAGGAAAATTCGCTCAGTGTCCATTCTTTATAATCCCTATTCGCTGGTCTATTAGGATATACCCCTCTATACTTTTTTTTTTAACGATGGAACATGACAGTTGGAACTACAGTGCTATGTTGCCAATATGGACTACCACGCTGCCAGCTGATGGAAGCTAGCAATTGACGTCAAGATGGCTGACGTTGAAACATTCATTGACATTTGACACGAAGGTAAGAAAACAATACAAAAATCGACCGAGAATCAAACACGAAACGTACCAATGCTAACATTGTGTGCACAATAAATGTAGCCAAGAGAGCTATTAAGCACTAGCCACGTGGGAACGGTAAGTTTGGCAACTCAACCGTTGTTACCATAGCAACAGGCCTACTACGCTATGTGACATTCAGTTGTTTATCCGATCGCAACGTTCGTGTCATGTCCCATCTTTCAAAAAAACAAGTATAGTCATTGTAGAAATCTCATTTTCTGCTGCCTCTATTCTTCGTTCAAGTTATCTTTACTTTTAAATTCTCGAAGTCATACACCATTTTGTTTCGTTACAATTATGCAACAATTTTAAACCCCTCTATGACTGTACATGTAAAATGCTTGGTTACTTCTGTGAGACGTTTGCATGTTGCAGAGCGAGGAGTTGTGCTTATTGTCGTCTAGGCTATCCAGAGAAGCTCTTATTATGACGGGAAGGGGGCCCGCATCCTCCTGATCAAATAAATGGGAAGGACAGTGAGTCACGCAGCACGGAGTCTGGGGGAGGGGGGCGCCAAATTTGTAGCTTCTTTATTACGAGTCCAGCAACACGAATGCACGTAGCATAGCATAACCTAACGTAGGCTATATCAAATGCTGGCATGGAAACTAGGATCTATGATTACAATTTGCATTGAAGACGCAACCGTAACTAGACATAATTAGAAGCTTGGTATCCCAAAGGCGCTTAAGTCTGCGTCAAAGAAAATAATTGAGCTCATCACAAGAGAAGTGACGCAATAATGTAAGACTGAGAATAGAATTGAAGCACAGGGTAAACCTATTATCGCATTTTCCGGCAAATTCTCCGTTCCACAAGGGTACAAGGAAAAATGCAACACTGGAAAACTGGAAAACGCGTTTGTATTGTCAGAATCACTCAAACTAATACTAAAAAATACATTTTTGCCTTCTTACAAACTTTATGGCCGAGTTCACCAATCTCGGTCAAAAACATGATCAGGAGTCACGGGAACACGATAAAAGGAAAACCGCAATCGATATAAGACTACGATGCACCAACAATGATCCTCGGTAACAGAAACCCATTCTACTGACAGCTCTCTTCACTCCGGTTAACGTGGAGATCGAATGCCATTTCTACAAAGGAAAGCATCCTTACAAGAACAAAGATGAAAACAAAACGTATTCAATTGTTGCGCGCTTCGATTTTGTTTAGACAGCTCTGCTTGATTCGTTTGTTTATAACGATACAGAAAGATGAAATGAATCTTACGGAAAACAATAAGATAATCCCGAAATTTTCAGACCATCAAATTGGGATTTTAGAGCTGTTTGGCTCTTACGCCAATGTCATTGCAAAAATTGACACCTAGTGTTTTTTACAACCATTGGAGGAGGATGAAATTTTGAATACTATAATGCGGGTATATTTGTGTAATATTGGCGACAGTGACTGTTACATTCGCCATCTATTCATGTAAGTAATAACTACATAAAGAAGCCACACTTACAGGAACAAATTATCGATCACTATCGATTATTAGAGATCAGGTATCTTTGAACAACAATGTACACCTTTCGTTAAATACTTGATGTCAACTAAAAGAATTGACTTAGTTAAAATAGTAAGAAAACTAACAATGTACACAATTAGTAATAAAATGAAGATGTTCAGAAAATCATTGATGTGATATTGACCTTACAAATAACTGGATGACGTATACGTAGAACAGAATTGCGTAATCGTATTAATAGAATAGGACTAATAGGATCGTGCAAATGGTTAGAGATGAATTGCCTGTTGGGAAAAATAGTGCTGGCAGGTCAAGGCAAAGGTGGAGAGAGCCCCATTCTATTTAGAGCACGCTGATAACCTAATTACAGGGTTGGCTCTGAACTTACTTTCTGTATCTGTTTACTTTACTTAAAAATAGACACATAGCACAGCATGCGATTATTCTTCCATCAATTTCAATGACTTTCACTAATTTCTGTGCCAGCATTCGAGATTTTTGGCGATACCAATCCTTTGATTTGATGAACAGGTGTTTCCGACGTGATTGTCATGGACCAGAATAGTCGGTTGGCACATCTGGACTGTATGGGACAGCGCTTCGATCCCCTTTAATTAATGTATTTTTATCTAGGTCAAACTTGCCAGTTTTGCTAGGGCTGTGTCTTCTTGAGGTAATACACTCATTCTATTTGTCAAAACCGGGTAGTGACGTTTCATAGCTTCATACACAGTAGACTTGGTCGTCAACGGCATGTAATTCCATCAAATGCACACCAAAGGCCCATTCACAATGAAAATTAAACATAACCGTAACATAAACACAGAAGTTTGCGCCCATGCTACCAAATGGGATCATTTACAATGATTCACATAAGCATTGACATAAACATTACCGTAAGACATTAACATGAAAGTTTGCAAACTCCAAACGTTCATGCTTATGCTTACGTGATTTGCAAACAGAACACAATCGTGGAGCGCTGAAGTATACGACAGAATATGAGGAAGAAATGGCGTCGTTGTTATGTTTCCATGGTAACCAAGTATGTTTGCTGTTAAGTTTATGTTCCCATCGTGAATGATGGTGTGACTTCTTGATTTTACTGCAACGTTAAGTTAACGCTTACGTTACGTTTAATTTTCATTGTGAATGAGCCTTTACCAATTTTGTCTGACTGCTTGTTGAAACTCTTCACCATGGGATGCCCGCTGCCTTCTCTTGCTATGATTATGCACAGATCCATCTTTCATCTGAGATCACAAATCACTTTAGAAATCTGTCGTTTGGGGAATTTTTAGAGAAGTTATTTGTATCACCTGCAGGCTGCAGGGCCTGTATTCGTACGTATTCACACTATCCAAAGTTGGTGATTCTTTCGAAGGAGTGAGACTTGCAGAAAATTCATGCAGAGATGTTCTTCCAATTTGGTGAGTCGAGCCTGACTCAGATGGTCCGCCACAGAGAGATCTATCTTCAATGCTGTATCCCCAACTTATAGCCGCCTGAATTAGTTGGATGCCGCCTACATCCACTTCAAATTACTTCAGATGCTGACTTCACAACATGGCCTTCGACTTCTACTTCAAACTAGTGGCTTGTGCAGCAAATGCTGCAAACTAAGTTCATTAGACGTTCAAATAAAAATTTTTCAGATTTATTTTCAATGAAGAATACCGGATATTTTAAGTTATTTGCTTCCATAATAATGAAACATATTCCCTCTGAATGGTTTTTATGCCAAGTACTTTTTCTTGAACTTATCCACCTTCAGTTTTTGAGTTTCAACGCGAAAACGCAAGTAACAATGTAAGGACGATCAGTGGGTTTTTCATGTGTGAGTAAAGCAATAATTATTTCAGGTCATTGTGGATTGTAGGCGAAAGTTAAAATAATGTCAAGTTTGCTATGCTTTCGAACAATAGACATAGCATCTTGGTATAGCTGCTGCATGTAGAGCTTGAAATGTAGAGGGTAAAATCATTTTATCCTGCTAAGAGATCTTGCTGAAATGATCGGGAGACTACAAAATTTTGTAGGCCTCTTATTTTATCAGTAAGTAATACCTTTTGGTCTTTCCTTAAGAACTGTAATTTATGTGCTCTCTCGAGCCAATACTGAAGAGAATGACGCATATAAATATGTACACCACACCGCCATTAAATATATGAAAAAGCCCCAACCCCACTTTATTAATAACTATAAAAATATTTCATTTTCAATAACAATATTACTATCTTACGTAACTTTTATACTACATAGCCGTCACTCAGTAAATTATAGAAATGAAGCTCTCATTTCAGATATTCTCTACATCTACTTATATAACCCCAAAACGTTTCACTTTCTTATCATCAATATAGCATTAATATGTACTATAATTGATGAAAAATAGTCACATCATGGCATTAACTATAATAATATTTCACTTTTAATGGTAATAATGTCATCAAACCACCTCAAGTTCTGTAGATTTTAATATCAAATACACAGCTGTACTCAGTACGCACCGCAGACCTGTAAATTATTTTTAGTAAGTCTTGAAGTTTTTAATAACCAATTGAATTTGAGCTCTAAATATGTCAGCAATCCTGCAGGTCATGGCCTTCGTGTAATAGCCTATTGTTTATTGTAGTGTGTGTTTTGTTTTATTCTGAAATGCAATTAGTTCTCAAAACTGACGAAAGATGGATTTTGGAAAATAGGTAAATTATGTAGGAAAACTAACGCTTCACTGAAAGTTACTATTTTTTTTAAATCCCTGGATGCCAAGCTTCAAAATGAGGGGCCACTCATTAAAATTCATTCACCTGTTTTCCCTTAACTTTCATTACCAGTTCAAATTATATATATATATACATATATATATATACATATATATATATATATACATACATTTAGCTGCTGACTTCGCACCGGAGGGCTTTTCTTAAAAAGGAAACAAAATCTGGAATTGTGCTTTTGTTGTTGCACGTTAACAACTGGCCACATGCAGAATGAATGGGATGGAATGCATTCACTTATACAAAACAAAAGTCCCAGGCCTTAAAAAGCGGGTGAATTTACATTCCTAGCCAGATGGTGACAATAGTGAAGCTGACCAAAAAAGTGGAAAGCCCCATGAAGTAAGAGAGATGCAGGCTGATGATTTTCGTGACTTGAAGATACTTTCATCCGAGATGGCTAATAACTACAATATTGATGACTAGCCGTACCCGTGCGCTCCGCTGAACCCGTTAGAAATAAATATAAAGTAATTACATAATTAAAATAGGACATTTGATCCAGGGAACATTCGTGTTTGATAGAAGGATAAATCGTTTAATATGTTACTTAATTTAAATTGTATTAAAAAAAATTAAAATGCGATCATTTTGATCCAGAGACCACTCATTTGGTCATAAAAATTATTATTTTAGGAAATACAGGAAACGAATGTACAGAATAGCCTATCAAGTTTTCTGTGCATAAGAAGCTATTTTAATCTTACCTGTCCTCGATTCACTCAGAAGTTACCGTAATAACCAGGGAACGGATTTATATGGACTAAAAATATATGAAATATGTAAATATATATGTAGTTATTTTTACCAAAATATGGAATTAAATATGGATTTTTACCAAAATATGGAATTAAATATGGACTTAAAATTATAAAAAAATGACTATGTACGTTAAATATTGGTACATTTTAATCAAACTAAACAAAAAATATAATGGACGTACCTTATCTTCCAATGTAGTTTCAACAAAACACAATTTTTATTGTCTGTTACCATAACAATAGGTTACAAACATTTCTTTCAAGTGCTGAAAAGTGAATCTTCTTCTATTGTCTCTGAGGATAGATTTATACTGACTAAAAGAGCGTTCGACGTCACAAGAAGTAACTGGTACATAATTCAATTTCACAATGTCTGCTGGGGATAAGTCCAAGTTAATCTTCACTGTTGATTCACCACTCATCACAGCAACAACCTTTTGTAGTTCTTCATATCCAGGGTTTTTTGAAAGTACAGTGTCCACCTTAGCTCTTACTGCATCTGCAACTTTACCTCTACCACGATTCAGTTGTTCCACAGTACTATTTATAATTTCAAAACTTTCAGATAGTGAAAGGTGCCTATTTTGGAGACTTTTGAGCGTTTTTATGATGCATGAAAATGTATGCTGAATGTGAGCTAAGTCATTCTTCACACTTATGTCACAGGTAACTGTTTTCGCAGTATCAATTGAGACTGCATCTTCAGAGTCCAATGCAAGGAGAACATTGTTAATAGAGTCTATATGTTCGGCATAATATTCAACTGCTTCTAGCCATGTACCCCATCTAGTTAAAATTGGCTTTGGTGGCAATGGAATTTCAGGGTACATTTCTTTCAACACGTTAACTCTACTGGGAGCTTTGAGAAATACTTTTTTCACTGATGAAATCAACAAATCTACTTTAGGGAAATTGTCTCTGACCACTTCTGCCACACGATGAAATGCATGCGCCACACAAGTAAAATGAGTCAATTTAGGATATACAACAGATAATGCTTGTCCAGCTTTGACCATATAAGGGGCAGCATCGCTAATAAAGAATAACACATTATCGTACATAATACCCTTTGGCCACAGGATACCCATAGCTTCGTTGAACAGTTTAACTATAGTTTTGTTATTGCACTTTTCTAGAACATCACAATGTAAAAGAATTCGTTCAGAATATTGTTCACTTAACAAACCGATAACTACATTACCAACAAGTCTACCTTCTTTGTCGGGAGTCTCATCAATGGAAACCCAAATTGAACTATCTTTAATTTCATCTCTTATCTTCTGTATTGTCTCATCGTAGATGGATGGAGCATACGTCTTCCTAAGTGTTGACTCATCCGGGATTGTATGTTGAGTATATTTTTCAAGGAATTCCCTGAAGACCTTATTCTTTAGTTTGTAGACAGGAATATCAGCAGAGATGAGAGAACGGCACAGGTCGATGTTAAACTCAGATCTTACATTCGATGTTGTTGGTTGTGTTAAAAACAATTGTCTCTGCTTGGAATTTAGTTGTTTGTTGGCCTGATGTTTACTAGTTGTAATGTGTTGTTGCACCAGGAACTTTTGTGTAGATGATACTGCACACTGACACAAATTACAAAATAATATTTTATTGTCAGTTGATAAACCATCTTCTTTAAATTCTGAAATGTAACTTAGTTTTGATTTTAAATTGACTGAATGACGTACTTTTGGCATATTTACCGTCTTTATAGTATGATTTACAAAACTGAACCTATGTGTACTCTGACTGGCATTTAACTGTTGAGCTGCACAACTGAAGTCTGTTAAAAATTTTAAATTAAATTAATACAGTTTTGTAACTTACTTTCCCATTGTTGATAGGACTGCTAATTTTCAAATAACTCTGATGTTAAAGGGATTACTGAACATGTGTTTAAATCTCTATTGTTGAAATGTATTTTTAAAAGTTAATGGAATTTTGTTTTGTTTTATTGTTAAACCTAATATAATATGGACTGTTTTATATGAAATATGGAAAATATATGGAAATTAACGAAAATATGTACTAAACTCTAAAATATGGAAAAATATGGAAAATAAAAGTAGGATTTTTCAACCCTACACATTGTGAAACATAAAGATAATGCAAAATATAAATTATATTAGCTTTATAAGTAAATATGTATTTACATATAAATCCTTTCCCTGGAACATTATAGCATTATGTCCATCTAGAGAAACTGCACTTTCCAATGATGAATTAATAATAATTAATTTTATACAAATCGGTTAATTTAGCTTCCGATATTACTTTATACAAACACAGAAACATTCTCTGTAGGCTATGCTTCATAGCTTTCGATTGTTGTTGTCCAAGGCTCCTTATAGACGAAGTCATTTGTTTTTTAATTTCATCACACCGCCTTAGATGGCATTGTTATTGTAATTTTGAAACTCATTTATCTCATTAAATATCAGTCCTATCAAAATTTTGCATGGGATAAAACTTATCGAAAATTATTTTTCAAGAAACTTTTGTTATGTAATATTGTTCATGAAAATTAATAATAAGGGAGATATTTCGATTTATTTAATTCAAGCTCCCTTATAACACCCCTTTCAAATAAAATATTTTGAATGCCATATAGCCTAAATTCTAAGTTACAACGAACTTAATTTATATTCCAATTTTCATATAAATCCATTCAGCCATTATCGCGTGAAAAGGTAACAAACATCCATACAGACAGACAAACAAACAAAAATTAAAAAAAAAAAAAAACGATTTTCGTTTTCACGGCGGTTAATTATATATGTTAGCACCAATTATTTTTGGAAAATCAAAGTTACCAGAAAAATTTCGGCTACAGATTTATTATTAGTATACATTAGGGCTATGATTTTGATGAAATTGCATCTTTTTTCTAGCAAGCCAGAAACAATGCTGCTTTAGTATTTATATGTTATGTGATAAACTGAGTGTTTTAAGACATATTTGTTAGGCCATTTCTTGCTTGTTTCAACTACTAAGAGCATCTTTTGTGTTATCGAGACATTTTTTAGGCATTCATTTAATTTTGGTCACAAATCTCCATTATTAATATAAAATAATGTTTATTTCCTTTGACATCTTGTCTACATATTTTGTCCATTATTACCCTTTATTTTTTATTTGGTTATTTAACGACGCTGTACCAACTACGAGGTTATTTAGCGACGATGGAGCTGGTGATAGTGATATATTTGGCGAGATGAGGCCGAGGTTTCGCCATAGATTACCTGACATTTGCCTTACGGTTGGGAAAAACCTCAGAAAAAACCCAACCAGATTAGCCCAAGCGGGAATCGAACCCGCACCCGAGCGCAACTCCGGATCGGCAAGCAAACGCCTTAACCGATCGAGTTACGCCGGTGGCTAATACCCATTATTTTGTATAATATTGCCCTTTTAACGTAGTACACCCTATGTAATGGATCAGTCCAACCATCCCTTGAATATAGACTCCTCTATACCTGCTAGTTCCGGATAAGAGTGGCCTTGTGGTGGGCTACACGGAAACTAAATCAGGTAAAATAATTAATTAAAGTGTACCACTTAGAAAAAAATATGTAAAATTAAATAAACTTAAATGTTGGTACTAGAATTTAATTTACTTACTAGTCTAAATATTAAGTAACACAATAGTAATATGCGTTACAAGAGCGGTATATTGAAGTTTTCATGTTCGAGGAAAAGTTTGAAAAAGCGAAACGTAGTTGAACTTTTTTAATTTCCGAGAATTGAAAGAAAACATACCGCTCGTGTATCGTACATTATTTTGTGCGAAGATCGTTTATTACATACCTGAAAGAGGAATTTCTAATTAGTTGCAATGAAATCTCCATCTTGGTTTCTGTTCAATGACGGCAAATTTGCAACACAAAAATATCTATCTTCAACATTGTTGCTTTAAAATGTTTTCTGTGTTTACTATACTCCAGCAGGCCGTGATATACGTCCGTCTTTTTTTTTTTCCCCCAGTCTATGATGAGTCTGGAAACTTGTTGATTTTTTCACTGCTTCCTTAATGTTACTTGCATCACGAATGCAGTAAATTTAGTGGAGTTGTAGAGTTTACTTAATTTTTGCAAATATTTAAAAACAATAATTAACAGTGCAATTTAGGTGAAATTGCAGTGGTAAGTTTCCAATTTATAATTATTACTATATTGAACGTCTCTAAAAATAATATGTTAAAAGCCTAAAGCAGTAAAATCAATATGTCACTTAAGCGGTAAGAAGAGGGAAATTGTTATGTGTGTTAGATTGGGAATACTGAATGTGGAATTTTAGACTTTCCGCGGATTGGTTTTGTGCGGAAACCAAGCAGATACGCACGATCTCGCACAAAACTCCTTTTCCTACTAAGCCAATTTTAAAATGTAAGATCAATTTTTACGGCATTTTTAAGGGAATTTCTGAAAGATTTTTAGGTCATAAATGCATTGTTTTAGGACATTTTTTTTCATGATTTATAGGTCATCAAATTCCTAGCCCTATTGATGATAATGGAGGATAGGTAGTGTGGAATGATGTGCAGGAATTTCGAGTTACGAAAGATAACCTTCACACATTGGAATACAAAAGAAGTTTTGAAGCACATTACAGACAAATTAATATCCGGAGGAGACAGAGAGGTCGACCCATTAGTGAGAGCTGCAGTTTACAGAAAACACTCCCCGCATCTAACACCTAAGATTTCCATAGACAAGAAAAATTACCTTCTGGACCTGTGTCGTCTCAACCATATTCCTGCCAGTTACCATCATTCTTATGAAAGCTTGAAAACATAAAAGTTGTAAACAAGAAAATTGATTTAAAGACTTTTCATAAATTTACATGCTCTGATTCATTTATGAACTGAAGTAACTTGTATTTTGCTCTAAGAATTCCAAAATATATAATTTCAGATTATTATTTTTTTTTGTTGGGTTATTTTACGACGCTGTATCAACATCTAGGTTATTTAGCGTCTGAATGAAATGAAGGTGATAATGCCGGTGAAATGAGTCCGAGGTCCAGCACCGAAAGTTACCCAGCATTTGCTCGTATTGGGTTGAGGGAAAACCCCGGGAAAAACCTCAACCAGGTAACTTGCCGCGACCGGGATTCGAACCCGGGCCACCTGGTTTCGCGGCCAGACGCGCTGATCGTTACTCCACAGGTGTGGACTTCAGATTATTCCAGTAAGAGTTTAAAACATAAAAGAGTTTCAGAAAAGTTCACTCGGACATACTATTATTATTATTATTATTATTATTATTATTATTATTATTACTAGCAGCAGCAGCAAATAAAAAAATTAAATACATTTCTGATGACCCAAAGGAAAGAGGTAAGAAGCCGAATTTCTTCATATTTACTTTCTATTTGTTTTCCCTTTCAAGCCATTTATACAAAAATGCTATATTTTTTTTCTTATAAAGTGAGCATCCTACCATTAAAATATTATAGTAAGTAACATTTAAATAATTATTTTGCTATATTATGTCCTACTAAATATAGTCGTAAATGATGGTATACTAATTTATAAACTTTTCATTGATCACATGCAGTATTTTATCTACAGTAATCCCAGTAGCGGTTTTGATTAATCTAGAGAAAATGAAATTTCGAGTGGGATTTAATTGACTATTACACAATAAGAAGAAAGTATATAAAGATTAGAAAAAATAAAGTATTCTAATACAACAAAATATTAACTGACTTACTAAAATATATACTAAACTGTCTTGAAAATGTGTTCTTGTACCATCTCATGATTAGAAATATTCCGCTAGATGGCAATAGTGTGTTATGATGAGCTGTTGTCTTGTTACCAGTTGTGCCAACTATACAATCTTCATTGAACTCTACGGATGATTACTAATCAAGAAGGCTTTGTTGATTGAGTTTCATTTGTATTAAAATAGTTGCATTCCACTTCAATTATCAATATATATTAAACAATCTCTGATACGTGACTATCCATAATCTCATACAGCAGAAGCTATAACATAACCTAAATAATATAAACAAGATAAATGATAGAAAAGTTTTAATTAAGGATGACGAAATAAACATGAATCATTTTAAAAGGTACAATTATTGAAAGTACAATGTTGGCAAACAAACAAATGCTAGGAGAAGTGATAAAAATTGTAGAATAAGCAGATGTAGGCTACATAATATCTTATTTTACTATCACAACACTTAAAATGCGTTTTCTGAAGAAAGATTTTCAACATATTTTGCTGGGGATGCGATTTGTAGGGAAATACTATTGAGACATATCAGTAAACGATAGGAGGACAAAATGAAAGAAAAAAGAGTATTTAAACTTGTAGGGCAGCAACTTACACTGAAAATAGATTGAAAGACTGTTAAGGATGGAGTGAGGAGAAATTGTAAGAACTATCAACAGTAAGTTTTGTTAAAATTCGTTTATTTTATACTTGTTTGTTATACAAAACATATTCAACGTTGAATGTGTAATTATGTATATTTATATAAAAATAAAAACAGGTACAGTAACTCCTGCACAATGAATTTTTTGAGAAAGTAAAAGTAACAAAATATGTGAAAGCGATTATAGTTTATTTTT
This sequence comes from Periplaneta americana, assembly GCF_040183065.1. NCBI lineage: Eukaryota > Metazoa > Arthropoda > Insecta > Blattodea > Blattidae > Periplaneta > Periplaneta americana. Next base: position 170,420,862 of record NC_091125.1, on the reverse strand, counting down.
GTGTTTTCTGTTCAAAGAAATGTTGCCTTACTTGATAAATATGATCACAAAAGTATGTAAAATATTTAATAACAAAGTTTAAGGACAAGTACATCTTATGATTATTATTGTTATTATTACGTTGGGGGAAGAACCTACTCCATGCGATCCTGAAATGCCAGAAGCTTACTTCCTGCTCCTTTCCTGGCGCTACACACGTGCTATGTCCACATCTTCACTTTCTCTCGATCTGACAGACTAGACGGACATACTGTTGGACTCCCGTGACTTGGGGTCAGCATGACATCTGGCATCTACCTAAGACAACACAGGACATCAAAATGTTAACCAACAAACATCCAAGCTCCAGAAGGGATTGGAGCCAATGACCGCAGGTTCCACGCAGCTCAATGTTGCGCCTTAAATGCTGCGTACACCACGGCCGGCTTAGTCTATGTAAATTATTATGCTAATTTTATTAGTTTTTCATTCAAATTAAATTCCTAATCACCTGGCTTCGTATATTGTATGGTCAATGTTCATAAATATGAGATTAATTTCAGAAAAACGATTAGAAACCAGAGCTACGATGCCTGGATACAGAATGTCCATCAATACCATCTATGCGAGACTTCGATTTTTACTTTCGCATTATACGAAATAAAGAAAGAAGTAGTATTACCAAATACCTTACTATAATAATACCGGACAGTTGTATACTAATAGCATTGGCGTGAGTGCGAAATCTCGCGGACCTGACATCTAGCGGAGGGGGATGGAATTACGTGCACATATACAAATATTAACATAGCGGGATTCGGACTATTGTTTAAAACGTGAGTTACTAATGTGGAATAATATATTAAACACTTAAGAAGTGTTGAATAATATTTAATGTAAAATTATTACCTTACATCAGTGCTCCATATTATGAGAATAATGCATACTTCATATTACTTTCTGTAATTATTAATTGTTACACATTTTTTCTTTGTTTTAGTGAGACAAAATCAGTTCTGATAGTAGGAATGAATTTACAATAATGCTTTATATACCCATTGCTGACAACTGCAAAAATAAAAAAGGTAGTATTCTGATGCTTGTAATAATTATTAGTAAAGGCATGTAGACAACAATAAAACTTAATTTGCTAAAATCTTAACATTTCCAATATATTTTAACTTCTATTCATTTATTAGGCGTAAATAAAAAAAGCTAATTTTTATTGTTCTATCAACACAGAGACAAAGGCATTAGGCCTAATAACGAATTTTGTTGACTCACGTTTTATGAACTGTCGGAAATCGAAAGTGCGATTTGGAGCAATTTGTAATGCTGCAATTGTAGCAATTACAAACAGCACACATACACCCTGACATTTTAACACAGCACTAATTAATAAAACTATTAACTAGTCCAGCAACAATATACATTGCAGTTGATTACAGCTTGTTTCGCGAGTATCTCCACATCGGCAGGTAGATAGCAGCACCAGCGTCGTTCGCACGCAAAATTTCTAGCTGTCCGGTATTATTATAGTAAGGTATTTGGTATTACTTTTGATGCTGCAGCTGTCTGTCTTTGCACAGCGATTCCTTGTAACTATTGGTCGGATTGTGTTTATATTCAGTCCACTGGGCTGCAAAAGAAATGCCGAGTCGAAGTCGCTATCGATTTGAAATATCGTGTTACGAGGACTTCGTTTAAGAAACAACAGAAATAGAGATACACAGAAGGCATAGAATAAAATAAAAGTATGTGAATAATTTAAAATCAATTCATATTAAATAATAACGTGAAAATGTTATAAAAGGCGTATTTATTGTACATGTTTAAAAAAAATAACTAATATAAAAAAATAGCTTTCCATCGTTTCCACCTCGCCATGTTTGCTAACGTCCTCGGAAAACGATATACTGTAATTTCGTATCGGCATTTCTTTTGCAGCCCTGTGTACCTACGACTTAGAGCCGCCTACTGAAGATGTCTCTGCTGCAGCCCAATTTATTCGGTAATGAAGGGCATGACATACAGTAGTTTTAATAACAAATTAATAGGCCTTTAGTTAAAATCAAAAGCACTCAATAGCGTTCAACTTCAACAATGTGAGACGATTTTCTTTGCGGTCTTTTTGTATTATTACTATTATTATTATTATTATTATTATTATTATTATTATTATTATTATTATTATTATTATTACGAGAAATGTTCTTCAAAAATAAATTATCTATTATATACATTACCTCGTGTTCAATTTTGAATGGAAGCTTTTGGCATTTGTTTGTATAGGTATATCTTTGAGTTTAACACAAACATAAACGGTGTAGGCAATGTCTGTTGTTGATACTGAGTTTTTTTGTTAACAAATGAATGCAACCACGTATTAAAAACAAAATAATAAAATGTCATCCATGTTGTTGTAACCAAACTTCATTTATTTTCTTTTTTTTAAGTGAATACGTCTATTTTTTCGGTCCGAGGTATGGATGGCAGTATGAAAACGACACGGAACACTTTTCGACACGCCGTGGTCAACGCCTATATCTCAGAAACCACAAGTACAACCTAGAGCTAAGTGGCATATTCCATCGTGTAGAGGACATAATTGCCTAATGCAGCGCCGTTTTGTTTCAGTCTCGGCTATAACTTTAGACTGAGTGGACTTATTTCGATGATCGAGGAGTCATTTGAAAGGGAATGAAGAGTTCTTTAAGGCATAATAGACAAGCGAATGGGGCGCGTGTAAAGTGAAATTTGTCGCTCAAAAAGCCAAGACGAAATTGATAAAAGGATATGAGAATGATAGAGGACATCGAGACGAATCGATTGGTGTGCCTAAAAGCAATGCTCAACGTTGTAGACATCATAGGGCACGTCTTAAAGCCGAGTGTCAGAATGGACAAGACGCGCAAGGCGCGAGGGAGTGCAGTGGAGCTATTCCATCTCAAATTGACCGAAATATAGAGCAAATTGACCTTACAATTTCTAAATACAATGAAACTTTTTTTGTACGTAGAGAACGGTGATACAATGCTTTGTGCAAAGTTTGAGGCATCAGAACTTCATAGTGTTTAAAATAAAAATATTTAAATTTATCGTATTTTCATAAAATTAGCAATTTTAAACTGTTGTAGCTCCGAAACTTTCACCCAATGATCAAAATCATGGTTTATTTTGATGCTGAGAAATTAAAGTTTATATTGACATATGAACAGTTTTTCTTACTTTTTATGGAAATTAATTACTTAATATATAAATGGTTCCACACGTCGAAAATTAAAGAAAATCACGTTGAAAAAAATTCCTGCCATTTATTTCATCTTAATAAGGAAACGTGTCACATAATTTTATTCTAGTGTTCTTGGTCTTTGAGAAAAAAAATGAAAACTGTAAGATTTAGTAATTTCACCTATTCCTTTCCTTAAGACGCCTTTGCCAAGGAAAAAATATTTTAAAAATATATAGTTAGATTCCGCATTGAAAGTACAAATAAACACATATTTTTTACTGATGGAACGTTGATAAGAAAGTATTGAAAATATCAAATAAAGGAAATAAATAGTACGCGCGTGAATTAACCAGCTGACTGTGAGGCGGGAGCTAGCCGAGACAAGCAAGGCCAGGAGACATAAACACGTGGTGTTTCGTCTAGCAGCGCATGGCTGTGCTAGCTTTATCACAGGTTTTCATAAACACGGGAGTAAAATGACGCCCAACGCTCGCTTATCTTCAGCTCTCGGCCAGTGCGTGCGGTACTGCGCCGTTCAAGTCCAGGCGTGTGAAAATAATCTGATACTCTCGAAACTTATTGCCATACCACTAAGCAAACAATGCCGAATCCCTCTTAATGCTAGGGTTTTCTCAATATTTTTGTACATTTTTACAAATTGGCAAAAAGCCTAAAAGTAAGTAAAATCAGATTATTTGTCTCTCTGTGTACAATAAAATAAGGATTACTTCTTAACATAACCTATCAAATGTCAGCTTCAAAATAAGCTCTCGTTCAATGTTCTGCAGTAAATGGTTCCAGAGTTCTGAGCGCTGAAAGAGGCTCGTTTTTATAAACTACGCTAAATTTGTCGCTCAACCATACGAAAACCGTTTGACTTTCGATAGTATATTTTTGAAAATGCACTCTCCTCAGCATCTTGTATAAATAGGGAAAAAATTAGAGTATAAAAAAATGCGAGGTTTATTACTGATCGATTTCATATGGAATAGCCCAGTATTCCTGCATCTGTTGTGCCTGATATGGACATTAAAAGGCGTTGTCCCTGCTGGCGTTTACCTTAACAGCAATTCTATCAGCGACCTATTCACTTACGGCTGTCTCTCCGATACAGCCTACTCCTATTTTTTTATATTTCTTGAGAGAAATGAATATACAACAGATCACTACATTTTTTCCTTGAAGCTTACTTTCGCCTAGCTTTCGCACAGGAGTTTAATGTAACCATCCACAATGAAAAGTAAATGCAAACGCGATGTGAAAGCCAAAACTTGTGGTTAGGTTAACACAAAGTGAACGAAAACGTGAACGTAAAAGCTTGCAAACTCGAAGCTAAGTCTGCGGTAACATCAGTGATTGTTGATTGTTTGCAGTCATTTGTTTACGAATATGCTGTATGTCACGGCCTTATGGTAACGTCGAATTTCCATTGTGAATGGTGACAAAACTGTTCCTGTAACGTCTGTGTCCTAACGTTAATGTTAGCGTTTTCATTGTGAATGGGTCTTTAATTGGAGAGCAGAATTGTTATGATATTGATCATTGCGTGAATGAATTTGTGGCCAATCGACCAGCAGGAACATTCTCAACGAAACCTTCTCAGAATTATTAATAGGTAAATTCAATCTTATCGTCTTCACGCGACAAAATAATTAATGTAGTACACAGGGCTGCAAAACAAATGCCAGTCGAAGTCGCTATCGATTTGAAATATTATCGTGTTACGAGGGCTTCGCTTAAGAAACAATAGAAATAGAGATACACAGAAGGCATTGCATATAAACTCTATTATCGCTCTGTTATCATTACATCATTCAGCTTGCTCGTGTATGTCTTCAACAAAAATAAAGTGATTATTCAATTTTATATGTATATTTATAATGAAATTGACACGTTTTTGTTAAAACGATATGAAACGTAAATGATCTATATCTCGATTGTAACAATGACAACATCGATGGAAATAAGAAAGGCTGTGGAATACCATATAAACTATTTTCATGTAGTATTCTTATTTATGTTGTAAAATAAAAGTATATGAATAATTTAAAATAAATTCATACTAAATAACAACGTGAACTTGTTATAAAAATCGTATTTACATGTTTTTTTAACTAATCTCAGAAAAAAAAAAAACTTTCCACCTCGCCATGTTTGCTGAAGTACTCGGAAAACGATATAATTTCGTAACGGCATTTGTTTTGCAACTCAGTGTAAATGCTTTAAAAAACGCATAATTTACTTATTATTTTGCTAATAATTGTAACATAAAATATAATATATACAGAAAAGCATTAGCTCGCCCCTGAAAGAGTAGAACTCGTGCTCAGAGGCGGATTCCTGAATTGAAATTAATAATTATACAATACAATTTGTCTTATGTCTACTGTGCAATTAGAATATATAAATTTAAATCTACAACTTTTCAATTTTTATAAAATTCATACATAACTTTTAAATTCAATACTAGAAATATTAGAATTGACAAGATTAGGATATTTAAATATAAATTTGTTATATATTATTGGGCCTAAATTACTACTATGATTAAATACTGTAGCAGTGTTGCATTTTGGTTCAAACAATCTTAAAGAATTCATAGCCTTTGTTTCATAACTATGAGAATACAATTCAAAATTATTTCGATTTTTATGTATGAATTTTATTAATACAATATAATAGATTTGTTTTATGTTAAGTACATTAAAGTCTAAAAACAATTTTTGAGATGGAAAATCAATAGGTTTATGAAGACATATTTTACTTATTTTCTTCTGTAATAAATAAAGTGGATTAAAATTGGATTTAAATGAGCTACCCCATCCTGTAATTCCATACATAATTACCGATTGAAATAAAGTTAAGTATATTGTGCGTAATAAACTTATTGACAAGTAATAAATTCCTCAATAAAACAAAATAATATATTATTTTACGTAATTTACTACAAAGGTAATTAATGTGTTGGTTCCATTTTAAATGATTATCGAAAATTATGCCTAAATACTTAACTTCAGAGGACTCTTTAATAATCGGACATTTACACTGTATAAGACAACAATCAGAATTATGTAATTTAATACTTAATATAGATGTAGGAGGTTTGTTACATTTTTAAGATAATGAGAATGGAATAATCATGGTTTTATTTTCGTTGATAGAAAAATAATTTATGTCAAACCATTTTTTATTAATTTAAGTCCATTATTTGAATTATTATATGCATCATACAAGGTTTTTCCAACAAAAAGTAAAACTGCGTCATCTGCATAAGAATAATAAAAGCTTCAATAAACAAGTGCGAAACTCACGCATTCGAAATTACCACAAATTAATAAATCAGTAAAATCGTAAAATCAAACAGGCCGGGCAAACAAACAAATGACTTCGTGACAGTTACAACAAGTGCCGAAAGCTCGGATTGAAAATTCAACACGGGGTAGAATAATTTCTATTTTCGGTTCAAAATTTATCAGAGTGCAGGCAGAAGAAGGGATGGTCTCTTGGCACGCATTGCTATGAGAATTACAGTTGCGAGTTGTGAAAGCATTTGTTATGCAAGCATGTTAAAGCAACATATTAAGCAGGTGAGGCGCTTTCATTACAGATCAGTAATTTTAGCGCTCATATTAATTTCAAATGGCGACTTTTGTAAACAGTAAAATAATAGTGTAAATATTTACAATATATATGTAGCTGCTTTGTATAAACTAAATTTGTGCAACATTATTAACATGATATCTTTTTAAAATAAATATTTCCAAATCAGGAGGGCCCAGGTTCGATTCCCAGGCTTGACTCTCGGGAAATTTTCCTTGAAGGAAAGTTCCCTGCGTGTTTAGAGTCTGGAAATTTGTATGAATGAGAGTGTGCCAGGTTACTAATTAACCATTCTTCAAACAAAGTGCAATACTCCTATATCAGGACTGTCGCTAGGCAGAAACCTGAACACAAGTTTCAACTTCACACTGTTTACAAGTAACGACATCTTTGAGTTCAAGCAAAAAGCACTTAGAGATGCTACAGAGTCAATAATGAATTACAAATAAGTAAATAAATAAACAAACAAATAAATTACTTCTGTTTTTTTTTTTTTTTTTTTTTTTTTTGAGTTTTACATGGCAGTTCAAGAAAATAAGCTATAAACGGTAACATAATTTGAAACAACATAGAGGAACGGAATTGATACGAAATGCGTAAACTGAAGAATGGGAAAGTATGTGTCACCTGCATGAAATCGCTAAAAATTTGTTCAAATGAAAGTTTACATAAAAATACAAACGTAGTTTCGTTTATAAAAAATGAAGTTCCGGTGTCACGAGACTTGTTTTCAATTGTTTCATTTCGGTTGCTTTGACAACTATACTTCAGAATGTAACAAATCAAAGATATTACGAGGGAAAGTCAAAAAGTAACCTTAATAATTGTTTTATTAATTGAATAATATGTACAAGTCTTGTCCCCCACCCCTTGTTTCTATGTTGATCTGCATCCATTTTGAACATGTCATAGCAGATGTGTGACAATGGTTGATACTTTATGTTCCAGTTTGTTTAGTGATCCAGAACATCAGTATGGGCAACATAATTGTGGCGACACAAAAGATGCGGCGCTATGTCCTATGTGAAATTTCCCGCAGCAAAGCGGTGTGATTTCCCTTTGGGGAATAATTAAGCAGCATGTCTCGAAGCATCAATACCAGAAAATTGAAGATTTGAAGCAAGCTGTTAGGGAGGCATTCGGGGAAATCTTAAATTGACCGAGCATATGGGAATTAAATAAAGTCTTTCCCAGAACACGCTCTGAAATGTTTCATATAAAATAATTTTTGTCTCGAAAAGGAAGGAAAAACGAGCAAAACTGTATTATACTCTTTTCTTTGAAATATCTCAAAGAGTAACCTCTTGAAATTAATGACATTACTTTCCGTTCACCCTGTATAGTTTTATATTTTACTCCACCTCTCGTAAGAAGCGAAATTACAAGAACTATTTCGTTTATATGACGTCATTCCATTTTCAGCCAATGAAGTGTCATGAAATTTTGAATTCCAACCAATCACAGCCATACATCGCGATAATTTCTGCAGCTCGATTTATCACTATCAATTTATCGCATGATCGTTTTTTTGTTTAGTTAGTGTCGCCAACTGTTTCTACGTAAATCGATGAATATGAATCCATTGTACTAAATAAAGTGCGAAATCCTACTTCCACATCTACATCTTCTAATTCCATGTCCATTGTATCTAAAGAAAATGATAGTCCTCCATAACAATTGTTCATTTAATAAATGTATTAATCAGGTTATTTGTAATTGTACTATAAAATGTTTAAATTAAATTATGATTTCAGCAGATAATGAAAACGTATTTCTGTTATAATAACAAGACAAAAGCGCAGTACATGTAATTAACATTTTTAAACCTGTATTTCGCTTTTCTCAATTGGTATTACTGAATAACTTTCAATTTCTTTATTGCAGTAATCGTTATTCATCTATTTCGACTTCACAATGTCTGAATAGGTTAAGTATTCATAAATATACAATTATTAACATTTTGCGAGTGAATTTTAGGGATATATTAATTACATTTTTATTTTATTCACCAAATAGTTATAATAAATGTCACTCGAAGTCTGTGATTACTATAGAAAATCGTTGCAGCCGATTTCTACTGAATCATCATTAAGTTTTTTATTTAAAATAAATGTCCGTTAATTTATGAGTAAAAATTATTTCCTTCACGTCCATCATTTCAGGTCGAACTTGCGTGTAGATACTGAATATGACAGAAATCCGCCCCATAATTGACCAGAAATCTCTCTAGACATACAAGGTATACCGAAAACGATTTTTTGATATCGAGGACGCTGAAACGCGTATTTTCGTGAAAAATCTTCGCAGCGTCCCAATACAGCGTTACAGTCAGTATAACGAGGAAGTGAAATCGTTCTGTTAGACCAAAATTCGAGGAATACGATGTAACTGGTACGTTGGTTACACAAGACCAGGAAAACAGTGAAAACTCCGAATGTGCAACATGCAGTAGGAATTCCACCACAACCCGCATTTTCCTGAAACACGGCCTTCACGACTGCCAGATAATTATAAGCCCTGGAGATTTCGAAGTTACGAGATTATCTGGAAGAAAGTTCATCTTCTTTGCCTTTCTAATATTCGAGAATTAAAGCAATCAACTATTTCGAAAGTTGATAACAGAATTTTCTTTTAAATGTTATTTACAGCATGTAAAAATGTTGTTAATGGTTGAAGAAGAAAATGCCGAGCCATATTTGAATTTTATTTATTTAGCTAGCTAGTAGGCAAAGTGTGTACAAATTAAAATTATAAAACAAAAATGTTTCTAGCCACTACCGTAAGAGCCAGGCTCGTGTACGGTGTGGTCTTAGTCAATAATGTAGCATAACATTTACAAGGACAGTTTACTAAATATAGTAATTAACTTAATTCAAACCGATAAATAACACACAAGAGTAAAAAAAAAAAGAGAAAAAAGAGCGATAAATACACATTTAATATAAATTGGCAATCAGACAGAAGCCAGTGATATTCAATAAAACATAAATATAGTCGACAGAAATAAAAGGTAAAAAAAGTACACACATTTGTTAATATCATATATTATGAATACAAAATTATTTTTTAAAAGGTTCGATTTTAAAATATTTCAAATTTGTAAAAAGGTTTGTAATTTTATTATAAAGTCTTGGGCCGAAACTAGCACCATGTTTAAGAGCTGCACTTGTATGACATTTAGGCTCAATTAATGGGAAAGTAGACTTTTGTCTTCGAGTGCGATATTCATGTCGATTAGATTTATGTTTTATTTGATTTCTGTGATAATAAGTTAGTAAACTATATTAATAAATTCCTTCAATAGGCAATATATTAAAATCTGTATAAATTAAATTTGTTGGGTAATCCATATTTTTGGTTAGACAAATTTTTATTAATCTTCTGTGTAATAAAATTAATGGATTAAGTACAGATGATGCTACTCCACCCCAATTTATTATACCATATTGTATTAATGATTGTACTAAAGCTAAAAATATTATTCTCCATGTCTCCTTAATGATAAAATTTCGAAGTATTATGAATTTATAAATTCTCTTCCTTATACTTGTACACATAAAATCAATTTGTTATCCCAACCTAAATGCTAATCTATAATAATTCCTAAATATTTTACTTGTATGGAAGGTGTTAGATGTGAGCAATTACAATAATTATTTGTTAATTCATTACATGAAATATTATGTTATATTATTAAGTATTATTTAATCACTTTTTACATAAATATAAAGGACGTTAAAAAAACATTCAACATTTTGAGAGATAGTAATATTAATCAAAACAAGAAAAAAATTGTAATAAATGTGGGTTCTAAACTTAATGTTTTTAATTGGTTATTTTACGATTTTTAATCAACTACTATGATTGTCTAGCGTCTCAGATGGTGAATGCTAGCGAAATGAGTCCAGGGTCCAACGCCGAAAGTTATCCAGTATTTGCTCTCAATGGGTTGAGAGAAAACTCCGGCAAAAACCTCAACCAGCTTACTTGTCCCAATCAGGATTTCAACCCAGGCCCGCTTGTTTCACGGTCAGATGTGCTAACCGTTACTCCACAGCGGTGGACTCCTAAAATTAATATCTTCCGAGATATGAATATGTGTTCATCAATGTCTTGGGAGATGTTGAATGTCATATCTATTAAAGAAGAGCATTCAATATTCATAGGATGCTACTTCCTCTATTAAAAGATTCCTTTGCTATTATTATCCTCGTTTTGAGTTCCGAGTTTACGTCCGGAATCTTTTACCGTGGAAAGACTTGTCATGCCATGTTTGCAGTTTTCCTTGGGAGAGATCAATGCAATTGCTTTCCGCACACCACTCTCACGTTTGCATCTTGAAAGACCCTAGAGGCCCCTGCGTGGAGGTGAAGAGAGTGGATCTGACTAATTAGGCCCTCCGGACTTCATCGAAATTCACCGCAATTGTTAGGTATCAATTTTATCAGGGTTTTTGGCCGATCAGAGACCGGAAAGTTCCGATTAGACCTTGCTTCCTATTATTATTATTATTATTATTATTATTACTTACTGGCTTTTAAGGAACCCGGAGGTTCATTGCCGCCCTCATATAAGCCCCCCCATTGGTCCCTATCCTAAGCAAGATTAATCCAGTCTTATTTGAAGGTTTCGTAACAAGCTGTTTTTACGGTGATGGGTTGTTAGCCCTTCGCCCAACTCCCAAGCTGGAGGACCACCCCTCAACGACTGTCCGCGACTGCTTATTCAATATATTCACAGCTACCTTCCATATGTGGAGCCCGTCTCCTCGATCCGCAACCTGAGGACGCGCCATGCCGTGACTATTATTATTATTATTATTATTATTATTATTATTATTATTATTATTATTATTATTATTATAGGTTTGAAAGTAAATCCCGAAAAGACAAAGTATATGATTATGTCTCGAGACGAGAATATTGTACGAAATAGAAAGATAAAAATTGGAGATTTATCCTTCGAAGAGGTGGAAAAATTCAAATATCTTGGAGCAACAGTAACAAATATAAATGATACTCGGGAGGAAATTAAACGCAGAATAAATATGGGAAACGCCTGTTATTATTCGGTTGAGAAGCTTTTGTCATCTAGTTTGCTGTAAAAAATCTGAAAGTTATAATTTATGCAATAGTTGTTCTGTACGGTTGTGAAACTTGGACTCTCACTTTGAGAGAGGAACAGAGATTAAGGGTGTTTGAGAATAAGGTTCTTAGGAAAATATCTGGGGCTAAGAGGGATGAAGTTACAGGAGAATGGAGAAAGTTACACAACACAGAACTGCACGCATTGTATTCTTCACCTGACATAATTAGGAACATTAAATCAAGACGTTTGAGATGGGCAGGGCATGTAGCACGTATGGACGAATCCAAAAATGCATACAGAGTGTTAGTTGGGAGGATAATATTAAAATGGATTTGAGGGAAGTGGGATATGATGATAGAGACTGGATTAATCTTGTACAGGATAGGGACCAATGGCGGGCTTATGTGAAGGCGAAAATGAACCTGCGGGTTTCTTATAAGCCATAAGTAGACTAAGTATTATTATTATTATTATTATTATTATTATTATTATTATCATTATTATTATTATTACACGCGGTCAAAGGTATTTTTCTCAAATCTCATGTCACTTTTTTTCGCTTACAATTTATTTACATCTAAATATAAACCTGATGGAAATTGTATCACCACGCTAGCGCTGACTGCAATAATACCTACTTATGTTGGACAAGATGAAACTACTGGGTTTTTTCCGTGACTCTCTTGCTTCCTCCAGTTCTAAAATATTTCCTTCGACCAACACTTTCCATTTCACTTACCTTTCCCCTCATTTCATATGTCATTAAAAAATATGGCACAATGATGACGTAAGAGCTTAGGTGATATCAGATGAAGATGGCCAGAACGCTGTACACAGCTTTCTCTATGTAACGCTAGCGACCAAGAACCGGTGCGGCGCGGTGTGGCATGACTTGGCGACGGGGAGCCTGCATGTCGAGTGAGACCGGCTTGATAAGGGGATGATTTGTGAAATCCGGTAGCCATTATGGACCTGCCTGAGTCTATAGCCCGGGTCTTCTTGCTTCATACCGTAAGGGTGAAGCCTAACCATTCCCCCTACTACTACATAATACGGTAATGGTTTATTGTGACATTCTATAGTCCACCGCTGTGGAGTAATGGTTGGCATGCCTAACCGTGAAACGGACGGGCGGGTCCGGGTTCGAATCCTGTTGGGACAAGTTGCCTGGTTCAGGTTTTTCTCCGGGGTTTCCCTCAACTCCCTAAGGGTAAATTTAATGCTGGGTGATATTTATTACCTACCCTCTTCAACATCTACTTGGAGGATTTAGTGAAGAACTGTTTTCAGAACATGGGAGGAGTGACAGTAGGAGGAAGAAGAATAAAGTGTTAAGATTTGCTGATGATATGGCGTTGTTATACCTGGTAAGGATTATCTTGTCTCAGTAGCAATAAAACCAAGTCCCTTCAAATGAGGGTGGAGATTATAGAAGGGTTGTAAATTTTCAGGATTCCTTTCAAAACCTTGTTATTGTACAGGCTGCCGGAACCCAGTTTCTTGAAAGACAAGCTCAGTGACGGAACTACACAGTACGAAGACAGATATTTTGTTATTTTATTTTGTGCTACAGAATGTATCAACTAGTCCCTTCCGCCATTGGATGGATGGACGGCACTACTCCACTCCCCCTTTCGCCATAACAATACAGACGAAATAAGACATATCTCCTTTCTCTCTCTTTTCACATTGAGACAAGATTCATCACACAGGCTTTAGCAGAAAAGGAGATGATACTAAGGGATATGCTACTGGAGGTAAATTACAGCTGTGAGCAGCATGGGATGAAGATAAATGCCATGGTCATAGGAAGAAAAATTAAGAAGGTAAACTTGCGAATTCTAAATGAGGCAGTAGAGCAAGTGGACAGATTCAAATACTTGGGGTGCACTATAAGCAGTAACATGAGCTGCTGCCAGGAAGTCAAAAGGAGGATAGCAATGGCCAAGGAAGCTTTTAATAGAAAAACGAGCATCTTCTGCGGACTTCTGGAGAAAGAACAAAGGAAGAGACTAGTGAAGTGCTTTGTGTGGAGTGTAGCATTATATGGGGCAGAAATATGGTTATTACGACGAAGTGAAGAGAAGCGAATAGAAGCATTTGAAATGTGGATATGGAGAAGGATGGAGCTGAAGGATGCACTGGAAGGAATGGTGAACGGGAGAAGAGTTCGGGGCAGAAGAAAATATCAGATGATAGACATTGGGATATATGGATCATATGCGTAGACAAAGAGGAAGGGAGCTAACAGGAAAGACTGGAGAATGCTGGGTTTGCAGTGAAAGACCTGCCTTTAGGCAGAACACTATGAATGACTCATTTCACCGGCATTATCACCTTCATCTCATTCAGACGTTGGCTGGATGGCCAGCAGTTTACATTTACATTAAATAAATTTTTAAAATTGTAGAGTTATAAGACCACGATATCATGGCCGTATAAACTCAGAATCATTAAGAAATAAGTATCCATGGAATGGCAGCCTGTTTTATTAATGATCACGATTTCATGGCCGTCTAGACGGTCCATATAATAAACAGAGCGGCTAGAAAACGTTGAATGCTATATCTTGTTGCAATGAGTACTACATACATATGTAACTTCAGAATAATACGCGCTAAAATGTAGATATGAATGTTAAATTTGTTACTTATTTGTGTTACGTGTAATATTTACGTAATGAAAGATCGAGGTATGGATTAATTTATTTCTTACTGAATGAAGTTTCTACATTGGATATTACATTTTCTTTGGCAATGCGTAAAATGAATAGCAGTGTGCGAAGTTCTTATGACGGTCGTGTATTGTACAACATTTTATGGTATTTTGAATCGTATATCTTCAGAGAAAATAAATTAATAATTGTATTTTGCATGTTGTTGGAACAGAAATTATCGAGAATTTGTAGATAAAATAACAATTGAGAAACGTATTAATCAGTTACTATCCTCTCAGGTTACTATGATAGCGCAAACTTCATAATCGGTTGCTATGGTAGGAAAATAAAACAAAAGTGTTTACTACAAATGGTTTTGTCTGAGATTAATTTGTAGAAATTATTGGTAGAAGCAAAACAAGCAACCCAAAGAGTTACACCAGGATAATCGAGAGATTGATATTATAAGGAGCTGTCACTATTTAATGAATGACGAAAAAAGAAGGCGGTGAGTGAGATATTAAATGGAACGGTTGTGTAGATCGTTAAGTCTAAAATAAAAGGTGCTAGCCCGTTAGATGCACCTCTGTTAAACAATCTTTACGTTCCATAAACTTTTTTACGCACTAGTGTTTTAAAGGCTCACTTTACGCACTGACAGTGGGTAAAACGCAACTTTGCGCACTATTGTAGAAAAAGTACTTTATAATATAATATTGTTGTTTAATTTAATTTTTACACGATGTATTTACAGCTATTGTTGTTATGTCTTGAAAATTAAAATTCCCTCACAGAAAATTGTTGCTAGGGAAACCATTCTTCATAACATAAAACTATACTGAAATAGATTCATTACAGTGCAGTTATTGTTACTTAGTTACCATTACAGCGCAGTTTTGCGAAGGCTTTGAGATAATATTGCTCTAAAATTTCAATGCAAAATATATTGTATTTGCAATTTTAAAAATATGATCATGCAAAAAACTCGCTCTGCTCTTTTTTTTCAAACTTTTCCCCGATTTTATAAAAAGCATTTCCCAACCTTGTATCGTAATACACTACTGTATCGTATTTGTTTGCTTTTCTTGTAATTACACTGTTTTATAGACAATCAAATTTTGATACCCAGTAATAGCTTTTTTATTTTATTTTATTGAGATCGTTTTCAGATTCGCCATTATTCTCGAATCGTTAGTTTCTAATTTGTTACAGAGAGAAAAAAAAAGATTAATTCACTTTTAATTATTTGTATTTCGATTAAATATTACCCTAACTCTTCGCATGCATTAAAGCAATGTTCTGTTTTTGAATAGATTAGACGATCTATATTTAATTAGAGTAAACGTTAGATAGTTAATCAAAATACGTCTGCTCTACAAATAAAATTGTTACTACTTCTATCCGCGAGGCATCTAAAAGCGAGTGTGACGTCACAGTACACACACACAGCTTTGAACAGGCGCGGCCAACTGCAATCTAGTTGGCCGTGGTGGAGGCCATGGTCGCCGTCTGTATTGATGAACGAATGCATTCAATATTTCATCATTCTTGTTTCCGAAAATCCGAAACAAAAGCGAAGCTTGATAAAGGATTCAGGGAAGCGTAATGCGATAATCTTGTCACTAGTATTTCTAGTAGCATCCTTCGTAAAGACGAATGGCTGCTCGTGACAGCTGAAATCCGCCGACATCTCAAGGCCACAAATATCGGCGTGGAATCTTCTGCGATTTTTAATCCGGTCTATTGTTATAACGTGAGATGCTGCGATAAAACCCGCCCTCGCCTAATTTTCTATACGTCCCTGTCGAAGATATTATGTGGATAGGTTGCTAGCATACGCCTAGGCCAGGCATGTCAATTGATGCCCACAGGAGCAAGCGCGCGCTTTAGAGCCCAGGAGACCCTGAGCGCTTTACAGCGGAAAGGAAAGAGACAGACGAAAGAGGTGGTATATGCCGCTTGGTCGAGCTATATTCAGGGATGGCCAGCACTGATTCAATAGATAGAGGGAAGAGAACTTATTAAAACTGTATCCATGTTAATGTTTACATTTGTCTGAGAAGTATAAGTGCATTATAAGAATGTAAGTTTTAATTTTAATGCTCATTTTTCACAAGTTTGGATTTTTTTTATTCAAAAGAAATATTTTCTCAACTTTTCGTATAGAAAAGTGAAATTTTCAGGTATAGGCCTATTTATTTAGTAGCCTTACAGAATGTTTTCGTAAATCTAATATACCGTATATATTTATTACTGAAGATAGTGTATTGAAAATTTTGAAAATATTCGCATGGAAATCGTTTGTAAGGAAATGAATTAACAAAGCAACTACTGTTACATCATAAGCAAAAGATACGTGCCCATGTGTTGTAAAAATGTCAGCTCTATAGCTTCAGCACATTTCGAGAAAATAATTTAATATTCTGATAATAGGAAGTTGCTCACAAATATCACCTTAAAAGCACAATGCGATAAGAGTTTTGTTATGTAATATTAGTTACACTTAAAACAGATACAGTACCTAGGTAACTTTGCTTTGTACTGTAATATTGTTTTGATTAGTTTATTGATTACTTTTGTGAGGCTAAAGATACCATCAATATCAATTCCAACTTATCATGTTATACTCAATGTCTTTCTTTGGAATATCACTTTCTTTATGAATGATGTGTTTCATCCACTTAATACAGTATAATATTATACTATTATGGAATTTAAGTGAATATTCCTTCTTAACTCTCTATTATGTTATTAAGATTTAAAACACAAGTGCAATATTAAAAAATCAGTGTTATATAGTAGTTTTGTTTTACAGACAATATAGATACTATTAAACAGAAAGAAGCCATATAAAAATAACGATATAAAATTTCACGTTCCGTTTGAAGTTTGTGCACCACAGTTTTCTTAATCCAACAGGTTGCTTATTCATATACACAACCCTTTCTCTTTCCATACTTAGCGCTTGCTGCCCGCGCACGACGTCAAGGTAGAAAAATGCGCTTGCTTTGACATCACTGGCCTAGGCCTAAGTTCAAAAGTGGCAACAATGGCATTGTGTCCAGAGCACAGGTGTATTCGTGCACACTGACACAATACATCAGGCATGCGATATCTTTGTAAATCTCGATTACACAACTTTTAACACTGTATCACTTCGGAATATGTATGATAAGACTTTCTTGTGTTAAATTCTAACGTACCTTGTTTACATGTTTCGACCTATTTATGGGTCATCCTCAGAACTGGTCGTTGCTGGTCTTGGCGTCTCTTGTTTTGTTTCCTGCGAGGGTGTGTTCGTGTAGTGTAAAGTGGAGTCAAAGAGTGTGTGTCCTGAAATTGAGTTCTGTGTTGAGAATTTCTTTGGGGTGTATTTTTATGTGTCTGTATATTTCATATTGTTCTAGTGTGTTTAGTTTCTGGCTTTTTGGTTGGATGTGCAGTATTTCCATGTCTGTTTTGATGTCTCTGTAGTTGTGGTTGGCATTTGTGATGTGTTCTGCATATGTGGAGGTGTTTTGTAATTTTGTTATGGCTGTGATGTGTTCTTTGTAACATGTTTGAAATGATCTGCCTGTCTGTCCTATGTAGAAGTTGTTGCAGGTGTTACATTTGAGTTTGTATACTCCTGTGTGTTATATTTGTTTGTTTGTGTGTTAAGATGTTTTTGTAGTGTTCTGTAAGCGATGTTGTAATTTCATTTCTTGAATGAGGTTGCAATCTTGTGTGTGTATTTGTTTTCGTATGTTAGTGTGATGAATTTTTTGTTTTCTTGTGCTTGTGTTGTATTCTTATGTTTTTTGTGATTATGTTTTGATTAACATATTATGTTGTCTATTATGTTAGGGTTGTATCCGTTTTCTTGTGCTATGTATTTGATTGTGTTTAGCTCTTCGTTGTAATCCTGTTGGTTCATTGGTATGTTGAGTAGTCTGTGTACCATTGTTCGGAATGCAGCTTGTTTGTGTTGTGTTGGGTGGTTGGATGTGTTGTGTATGTGCGTTGTTATTGTTGTTGTGGGTTTTCTGTATATTTTGAATGTGTTTGTTGTTTACTTTTGTTATTGTGATGTCTGGAAATTTATGGATTCGTTGTTTTCAATTTCTAATGTGTAGTGCAGCTTTGCGTGTATTTTGTTTATGTGTTGATGCAGGTTTTGGATCTGTCTTTTGTTTCCTTTGTATAGTAGTAGTATGCCATCTACGTATCTATGACAATATATTATGATGTCTGTGTGTATGTTATCCCTAATAATATGACCGAAAATAATATGAGTCATCATCATTCCTGTAATCACAATCCTCATAATTTTCTTCTTCATGAAAGATTCATTCTGCCATGTCTTCTTCGGACGTCCCACGTTCCTTTGCTCTTTTTGATCTATAATTTATTTTGATCGACGTCTTGCATCCATTCTTTGTACGTATTCAAGCTATTATTTTCTGTAAAAGTATATTTTTCTCATTCTAACTAAACAATTACAATTTATTTGTCGTTTTTACTATGTCGCTACAGATCATAAATAAAGGCAAAATTCATTTAAGATATTATCCATTTTCATATTTGACAGTTACCGTCCACGTTTCTCTTCACATAGAAAAAATTATGTAAAAAGCGTCTGATAATCTCTGAAGACAAGCCTTGTGTTCTTGAAACGACGCATACCACAAACACAACACTGTTTGTTCAAGATCACATACGTAAAGGGTGAGAGTTTAGTTGCAGAATATCTGCACGAGATAGCGCATTAATTGCCGATTGTTACGTTGCCGTGGAAATGCATCCTGAGATCAGTGTGTGTCGCTTCACTTCCTCTTCCTGCACGCCACAGTCAGTCGCCATGGCCCACCTTGAGAGCGAGAAGTGGGTCACATCGAGTTTCACTCGCGCTCAGGTGGCCTTGGATTCGGCTCCGCGATCTCTCTGCCGCAGCGCTAGCCGGGAGAGCGGAGGAAAATCTCGAACTATCAACCAGTGAAACTCGCCGCTGCACTTCCAGTTCCGCGACATATTGAATAATCTGAGGCGCCACTAGTCGTCGCCAGGGCTGGGAAGTTACGCGTACAAAATTAATTTCTACATGACGCGTGAAATGCGCGTAAGGGGAAATTTGTCACAAATAATAATAATAATAATAATAATAATAATAATAATAATATTATTATTATTATTATTATTATTATCATCATTCTTTATTTATACTGGCAGAGTTAAGGTCATAGGGCCTTCTCTTACACTCTACCAGGTCACAAGGTATACGAGCAGTTAAAATTTAACAAAAAAGTTAAAGAACAGAATAATAACATATTACAAATAATAATAATGATAATAATAATAATAATAATAATAATAATAATAATAATAATAATAGGATAATAAAATCGACACTAAACAACATGAAAATAATACGATAATAAAAAAAGAAAGTAAAATACATTGGAATATAGTAAAAGCAACTCATTTAGTACAAATGGTTAATATGGAAAACGTAAAGTAGAATATAACAAAATGGAATGTAATAAAATAATAATAAAAAAGAAAAGAAATACGAATATTAAACAAAATTCACAATAAAAAGGTTACGCTAATAAATTCATCGGCTGATAAAGAGAACAAAAAGGGGAAAGGAAGGAAAGAAATATATAGCCTATATTTTTACAAAACTATCGCAGAGAAAAGGGCTTATAACTGAAAGGAATCAGAATTGAAAAAGTGCAATTTTAATTTATTTTTGAAACTAGACAATGTCCGACAGTCTCTGACATGTTGTGGTAGACAGTTCCAGAGATGAGCTGCAGAGACGGTGAAAGATGAAGAGTAGAAGGATGTTCTGTGTTTAGGAATGGAGAGTGTGATATGGTGTTGTGAGCGAGTATCTATTTCGTGTTGAAAACGAGAAGCTAGGTAGCTAGGGTTAGAGGTTTGAATAATAATGAAGAGTAAAGTGAGAGAGTGAATAGTTCTTCGCTCTTTGAGACGGGCCCAGGACAGCATATTTAGTGAAGGTGTGATACGGTCAGATCTACGGACGTTGCAAATAAATCGAACACATGCATTATGAACACGCTGTAGTCTGTCTGTCAGTCTCATGTTAAGGTCAGTGTAGAGAGTGTCACAGTAATCAAAATGAGGCATCAAGAGCGACTGCACTAAATTCTTCTTGAGAAGCAACGGAAGGAAATTTCGAATTCAGTAATGAATACAAAATTTGCTGTAATACATTCAATAAACAACGTGTTACATTGTTACCCGAGTTTCCAGGCTACCAGAGTGCATTATTTGCCATAAGTTAATTCATTCAAGGCACTTCATAATATTGTCTTCATTTCTTCCATCCTTTGAAACGAAACGCGTGTTGCTTAGCAACTCGCCGCGCCAACAGAGATCCCAGAGTTTACTAGTCATCAAAGACTATCACATAATTTTGTTATATTTCCCATGCTTCCCACCAGCATCTTGTGTCTACACCTATACGTTAAATTACAGTACCAAATTTTATATAGTTTCATCCAAAGCAGATACAAAATACTGCGGACGAAGGATTAGGGAAACAGCTGGAAGTGTCTGAGGTCAGGAGCATAGACAAGACTAATGGAGGAAATGCAAGAGAAGACATGTGAAGAACGAGTGAAGGAATGAAGCGACTACCAGATATTAGTGATTGTGAGGACAGAATAGATAGGGCTTTGGGGAGGTTATAGCGAAGAAGAAGAAGAGTGCTTAAAAGTGAGTGCAAGAAAGTTAGGGGTGGCAAAAGTGTAAGAAAAGGAACAGAGAAGAAAGTGTTAAGTGTAAGAAGATAGGGTAAGAGTGTAATAAGATAGACTATCAAACAATGAATACAAGAGAATTAAAGTAGAAAATAAAAAAAACATCTGAACAAATGTGAAGTGGAATGAGAGAGAAATTGCAAGTGTAATTAAGTGAATTAGATATGTCATGTTTTTCAATGTTATGGGTTGGGAGTAGTATCAGGGGTACTATAACTGTAGGAGTATTGTAGGAATAAATATATGGAAAGAGATAATAAAATAGGAAATTTAGGAGCGAAGCGAAAAGAAAGAGATAAATATGTAAATAAACAGAGGATAGAAAAAAAAAATAAGTGATGTAGGTATTGTAAAATAGAGTAAACGGAAAAATCAGCAAGTAACGTAGGAGAAAATAGCGGGAAAACAATGATTAAGAGTAGGTAAGATTTGAGGGTAGAGAAGAAAATAAATAAATAACGCAAATTATTAAGGAAGGAATATGCAGTATTTAATAGGTGAGCGACAAATGGAAGGGAGACAGCCTAGGTAGGAGGGAGAGAATAGAAGAGGATAGAGGGGGAAGGACATATAGCAATTCAATCATAACAGAACGTTAGAAAGTAATCAAGAAATTCTCGGCAAAGAATACCTTAATAGAAAAGAGTTATATGTATAAAGGGATGGTGGATCGAAAAACAGAAATGTGAAGGTCCACCATAACTGTGAATTGTAAAGTTTACTGACAAATATATATATATATATATATATATATATATATATAGTTTCATCCATTAGTTCCGTAGATATTAATTTTCACGTATTTGAATGATATTAAATTATGCGTAAATTCAAAACATCCCCTGACGGCTTCAGAATTGTTTTTGTTTTTAAAAATATTCTGCGAAGGACTTAAATTTCATGATAAAGAAAACTGTGCATGGAATTTTAAATTTGAGAATCGGTTTATGAGGTAAAACGTTTCTTACAAATCATAATTTTTGCTTGATAATTTTCTTTAAATTTTAGAAGTTAAAAATTCATATCATGAACAGTTTTCAGTGAAGAGCTGATTTCATGCACAGCTTTATGTATTGCAATATGCTGAATATTCTTGCAACGTTTCATGTAAATCGGAGCAAATAGAAGACGCTAGGAACTTCATTATTGACCAAAAACGTAGTTTTGAAAAAACGCAATTTTTATTGGGTGTGGCATTTTAAAAATGGTCGCCAGATCTTTGAAAGTAGTAGGCGGGGACTAAATATAGGACAGAATGTTAAACACCTGTATAAGATAATTATTTATGTAAAAAACAAAAATATTAATTTTTAACATTTTTGCCAATAATTCAGTCCTAGTGTCCCGTAGCGGGGCCCCTCTTCTTTAAATAATTTTAAACAGTTGTATAATATTACGTAGACTTCCAGTTCCGTACAGCAAAAATTTTCAGGAAAGAGCCTAACGGCCCAGCCACTAGCCTTTACAGAGGGGCGAGCAGAAACGAGTGGGGGAAACCGGGACATACATAACCACTCGGACGGACAGTAATGACTTCGTTTATTTTCCTTTGTTCACTGACCGAACAAGTCATGTTCACAGAGATCAATATTAAGAGAGAAAACAACATTTGTTCTCCTTTAGAGAACCCTCAGTGGACACTTTCCCAGAGGCGGCACCTTTGACTTTTACTACACACTTGTAGTTTCTTCCTGGTCATATTGTGATTCGACAATCTAGAAATTTTGAAAGGATGAAATGACGTAATCAACTTCAGTTCACAGCACAGTTCCCAAGCTTAACACTTATAATAAGTGATTTTGAAGTTAGTAACATCCTGTATTAAAATAGAAGTTGAAGACTACATGTTATACGCAGGAAGGCCTTTGCATAGCAAGTATGACGAACTTGGTTTAATTTCCACAAAACTTGAAAATAATAACTACTCAAAATGTACATTTTTTGGCTCGATAATTAAAAACACAGCAACATTGCGTCTTCAAACACATAGCAGAGTGTATAAACTGCCGCAACTGCTTCATAACACAGTCCGATAAAGTTATTTCCAGGTCGCGTGATATAAAAGTGTTAGCTGTCACTGATTCATAATACAGTGCGATAAAGTTATTCCCTGGTAACGTGATATAAAAGTGTTAGTCGCCACTGCTTCATAACACAGTACGATGAAGTTATTCTCAAGTACCGTGATATAAAAGTGATAGCCGCCACTGCTTCATAGCACAGTGCGATTAAATTATTCCTAGGTCGCGTAATATAAAAGTGTTAGCCGCCACTGCTTCATAGCACAGTGCGATAAAGTTATTCCCAGGTCGCGTGATATAAAAGTGTTAGCCGCCACTGATTCATAACAGTGCGATAAAGTTATTCCCAGGTCGCGTCATATAAAAGTGTTAGCCGCCACTGATTTATAACAATGCGATAAAATTATTCCCAAGTAGCGTGATATGTGTTAGCCGCCACTGCTTCATAACAGTGCGATAAAATTATTCCCAGGTAGCGTTATATAAAAGTCAGCCGCCACTGCTTCATAACACAGTGCGATAAAATTATTCCCAGGTAACGTTATATGAAAGTGTTAGCCACCACTGATTCATAACAGTGCGATAAAGTTATTCCTAGGTAGCGCGATATAAAAGTGTCAGCCGCCACTGCTTCATAACACAGTGCGATAAAATTATTCCCAGGTAGCGTGATATAAAAGTGTTAGCCGCCACTGATTCATAACAGTGCGATAAAGTTATTCCCAGGTAGCGTTATATAAAAGTTAGCAGCCACTGCTTCATAACACAGTGCGATAAAATTATTCCCAGGTAGCGTGATATAAAAGTGTTAGCCGCCACTGATTCATAACAGTGCGATAAAGTTATTCCCAGGTAGCGTTATATAAAAGTGTTAGCCGCCACTGCTTCATAACACAGTGCGATAAAATTATTCCCAGGTAGCGTGATATAAAAGTGTTAGCCGCCACTGCTACATAACAGTGCGATATATTCCCAGGTTGCGTGATATAAAAGTGTTAGACGCCACTGCTTCATAACACAGTGCGATAAAATTATTCCCAGGTAGCGTTATATAAAAGTGTTAGCCGCCACTGATTCATAATAGTGCGATAAAGTTATTCCTAGGTAGCGTGATATAAAAGTGTTAGCCGCCACTGATTCATAACAGTCCGATAAAGTTATTCCTAGGTAGTGTGATATAAAAGTATTAGCCGCCACTGCTTCATAACACAGTGCGATAAAATTATTCCCAGGTAGTGTGATATAAAAGTGTTAGCCGCCACTGATTCATAACAGTGCGATAAAGTTATTCCCATATAGCGTTATATAAAAGTATTAGCCGCCACTGCTTCATAACAGTGCGATAAAATTATTCCCAGGTAGCGTTATATAAAAGTATTAGCCGCCACTGCTTCATAATTATTCCCAGGTAGCGTTATATAAAAGTGTTAGCCGCCACTGCTTCATAACACAGTACGATGAAAATATTCTCAAGTCGCGTGATATAAAAGTGTTAGCCGCCACTGCTTCATAACAGTGTGATAAAGTTATTCCCAGGTCGCGTCATATAAAAGTGTTAGCCGCCACTGCATCATAACAGTGTGATAAAGTTATTCCCAGGTAGCGTTATATAAAAGTTAGCCGCCACTGCTTCATAACACAGTACGATGAAGTTATTCTCAAGTCGCGTGATATAAAAGTGTTAGCCGCCACTGCTTCATAACAGTGCGATAAAGTTATTCCCAGGTTGCGTCATATAAAAGTGTTAGCCGCCACTGATTTTTAACAGTGCGATAAAGTTATTCCTAGGTAGCGTGATATAAAAATGTTAGCCGCCACTGCTTCATAACACAGTACGATGAAGTTATTCTCAAGTCGCGTGATATAAAAATGTTAGCCGCCACTGCTTCATAACAGTGCGATAAAGTTATTTCCAGGTCGTGATATAACAAGTGTCCTACTTTGCGACAGCTAATCTTTCCTATATGGGTCGATACATTAAAATGCCGTCCACAGACATTTAAACACTTGAAGAGACATACGACAATTTGGAAATCCTTAAATTAACGAATGTGAGTAGGCCTATATCATTTAAACCTACATAATATTATGCCTACTAGCTACTACATATTAATAACCTTCCATAGCGAGCTTAAAAATAGAACGAATATTGTATTCGAGTGGGGTCACTCGAAGCTGATCCCTGATAAAGGAAGGCAACGTTGCCAAATCTTGCAGGTAGAGCACGTGGTGTGCTATTTATGACACGCGTTGAAATTGTCGTCAGAGACTTGAAAGTTTGGTTGCAACACTTTAGGAAGCTTTGTCCAAAATATACAGACACAATAATAATAATAATAATAATAATAATAATAATAATAATAATAATAATAATAATAATAATAATAATAAATAAAGTATCATATATTCACATTATTTTGAACTACGCAACATAAAGTTAAATGGTGTTTAAAATAGCCGTCATGAAAGTGGCATACTTTCTCACAAGTTTCGCAACAGTTCCGCTCTTTATCATGTCCCAAATGTTATTTCTTTCTTACAGCTTACTTACTTCAACTATCGTTCAAAAGACATCACACGACATGAGTGTCTATCAAGTGATTAGGAAATAAGAATAATGTTATCTTCCTTCTTGCTTCCCAATCTTTGGAGGCAAGGTCTACAAAAGTCTCTATTCACAGCTTGCCATATTATCTTCTTTTTTACACATCAAGCACTCACTATGCAGAAGTTAATAAACCAATTTATTCCAAGAAGGTGCTTTACTTAGGCAATCATGATCAGTAAGCAATAGGCCACCGGCGTAGCTCAGGCGTTACTGCGCTCGTCTGCAGATCTGGAGTTGCGCTGGGGCGTGGGTTAGATTCCCGATTGAGCTGATTGCATGGTTGGGTTTTTCCCGAGGTCTTCTCCAACCGTAAAGAAAATGTCAGGTAATCTATGGCGAATCCTTGGCCTCATCTCGCCAAATACCATCTCACTATCACCAATCCCATCCATCCCAAATAACCAAAAAAAAATAAATAAATAAATAAATAAATAAATAAATAAAAATAAATAAAAAAAATAAGGAATCTGAATATAACTGCAACAGATTTTGTGGGTGGAATGCATTTTATAGTACATTATGCAACGAGCCTATAATGGTAGTAATTAAGACGCAAGTATGATTGTTTATGAAACGAGCGCAAGCGAGTTTCATAATTTTCATACGAGCGTCTTAATTACCATTATAGGCAAGTTTCATACGATTTTTTATGCTCGACCATATTTCTAACTTGAAAGTAATCAAAATTATGGTTATGTGCGAACTGACCTGAATTGTGAGATGTGCGCAGACGCGAAAGTATTGATTTTTTCCGAGACCGAATTTCATTGAACTTGGCACAGAATAAGATGAACATTACTCTGGTATAACCTGAAAATTGATTTAGGATTGAAAAACAAGATGACAAATTGAATTTATTTGAATATTATTTACAATTAACTCTAATTATTATAGTAACAGAACATAACCTTCTGCGACAGTATTGGATTTCCAGCCTCCGTGACTTTTCGCTAATTCTCTTTCGATTGTATATCCGAGAATAATCGATACTTACGGTTTTATAACGGTACAAAGCTGACTTGTCATTGGCTGAACACCTGTAAGCTGACTCGTCATTGACTGAACATCTGTACTTTAATGAGTAGGTGTACTTCAATGACATGCATTAAAGGACTGCTACCAGGTGTATAATTACTACATTTCGGCATGGTCGAGCATAAAATCTTTTACGGAATACCTCCATACAGAATTTTAATTTTCACCTATTAAAATATTATGTTGATACTTGAAATTAATTTTCACGTAGACACACTTTAAAATCAAAACGACACACAGCAAAGAAGCTTTTAATAGAAAGAGAAGCATCTTCTGCGGACCTCTGGAAAAAGAACTAAGGAAGAGACTAGTGAAGTGCTTTGTGTGGAGTGTGGCATTACATGGGGCAGAAACATGGACATTACGACGAAGTGAAGAGAAACGACTAGAAGCATTCGAAATATGGTTATGGAGAAGAATGGTTCCATATTTGTAGCTATACCGATGCATTTTAATACCATGAAATTAAATAAAAGATCTCACAGACGATATTTTGTGACATACAACAACAAACTAACTTCAATTATTATTTCCATGGTAACAAGAACAGCTGAAACATAAATGCAGCCACAATGTGAGCGATGAGTTCTGTATTTTATACGAAGCATTTCCGGACATTACTTTATTAAGATAAAATGTTTATTTTCATGTCCTCTGTCACAACAGATAATTAGGAATAGTTATTCTGTTATACCCTGTAGAATTTATTTACGAATTAATGAAAAATAAATAGAAACAGTTCTCATGTCACAGCGTTTTTATTTCGTCTTCCCTTACGAATCAACAGTTACTACTATTATACTAGGGCCAATGCAGCTTTAACGTCGTAAATCAACGTGCTCATAATTTGTGTGTACGTTTTGTAAGCAATGTTCGTAAATATGATCATATTACCCCATCCCTGGAAGCAATAGGTTGGCTTAAACTAGATAAGAAAAGAAATTTACATTCACTTCTCTTTCTCTTCGAAATCTTGAACTCTTCTATTCCTTCGTACCTGTCGTCTCGCTTCACTTACCTTTCTTCCCACCACAATCTGAACACACGCTCTCGTCATGAAACAATACTAACAATACCATCCCATCGCACCTCCTCATACTCATCTTCTTTCACAATAGCCCTGCCAAGACTCTGGAATTCGCTACCTGCTAGCATCAGGGACTGTCGAAATAAAATTGAATTCAAACGAAAACTTACTAGGCACTTGGTCAGTAATTGATTACTTGTAAATAGTTTCTTTAATCTATCACAAAATATTTCAATATTCAGTAATTTCATTACTATACAATTTTGTTATTCTAGATTTAATTTGTAATTCAGTAAATATAAAATATTCTTTGTTTCTCTATGATAAATTATCTAGCTTTAATTATTCAGGTAATCTTTTCGTACTTTGATTTTATTGTAATTGTAAATTTAATACTAATTGTAATATTATTTGTAATTGTAATTGTAAATTTAATACTAATTGTAATTTTATTGTTGATATTGTAGTTGGAATCTCCTGGTAGAGGGGCAGAGAAGGCCTGACGGCCTTATCTCTACCAGGTTAAATAAATAAATACTACTAAATACTAAATCCCGCCCAAGGCATGGATTTTTGTACGTTGTCAATGAGACTTGTGTCCTGACTTCCCTCTCTCATCATGGGAGTCTGTTAGGCCCGTAACACACTTGCAGAGTTTTCGCCAGCGAGAAATGTGTTGCGAGAAAATAAAAACATGGATTCAAATGGACGTCCACACACTGGAAGAGATTCTCGTTCAAGGCAAAAACCTCGCGCGAGTTTCTCGCTGGAATCGGTAGCTCAGCGAATTTTCTTGACGCATTTGTCAAAGAAGTTTGACATTTATACTCTTTATGACGATTGAATGTAGAAAAAGATATCACAGGTGGCGATGAAGTGTATTGTTTTTATTTGAAAATGAGGAAAGATGGCTGATAATTGCAGTCAGAAACTTATCGAACTTGTACGATTGCACCCGTAGGCCTATTTATATGATACACGAAACTTAAAGAAGAAATCTGGAGACAAATATCAGATTATCTGAAAATAAATATGGCTATATTTTATTTCGATAGTATTGATTAAACATTTGAAATAATGTATCTATATGTTTTAATAGTTTACGTAATTTTAATCAGAATATAGCAAAGAATTCTCTATCATATCGTGATTGGCAAAAAAAAAAAAAAAAAAAAAAAAAAACTGTGGTCCATTGAACCTGAAATAATGCCTAAACGTATCATCATTCAAATCGAAACCAGTGTCCAAAACTCGCCCTTATTTTCGTAAGATACAATGTGATTTTCAGATAATTCTGGCTTTAATTTTAGGCCTACTTTTTCTTTTCATTAACAAAATATGTTCATGTAACTCCATTTCCTCATCATCTGAATACTCAGATTCAACATAGCGTTCGTACGTAATTTGTAAAGTACGACAATATAGGCTACTTACAGGTTATATATTTAAGTACGACAATATTGTACGTAAATACATAACCTATAATATTTCTCCCAACGAATCATTACTATAATCATAAAAATGCTTTCTGCATGAAGGCAGTGCATAGATGATCATAGCGAGGTGTGATCTGTGATAGCGAGAACTCGCCAAGTGAGTGGAGGAAGGCTCTTCGCCTCTTTCTCGCAACACATTTCACGCTAGCGAAAATTCAAGTGTGTTACGGGCCTAAGTTGGAGAAATGTAAATAAGAAAATTAGGCCAAAGATCACCCTGGTCTGCAGAACCAAGGAACCGTACCTTGAATTAAATATCTATGATTACTATGATCCATGCACGCTACACTTCAGACCTATGCCTGCTGGACTAGTAGAAACGTTTTTCCTCCGTGTATTGCATAATAAAGGTCGCATGTAATAAGATACGAGTTTTTGCTTTAATAGTACCATCACGCAAAAGACATTTTTTTTCTTTTTCAAGTATATTATCTGTACTTTCTTAAGCAACTACCTTAGGCCTATCGCACACACGATTAGGAAGTTGTGATATTTGTAAACGCATAGTGTCAGCACAGTCTAGTATATACAGTCATGAAGCTTGAGTTGTGAGGGTGCTAGGAACAATAGACTGTGCCGGTACTATTTCGCATTGTCTGTAATGAGGCGATATTAGCGATCCTAGTGGTTAGCAACTATCTATGGATGCATATTTACGACGCATTGAGCTTCGTGACTATATATACCAGACTGTGGTGTCAGTAGGGCTAGGATTTTGATGAAATTGCATCTTTTTTCTAGTAAGCCAGAAACATTGCTGCTTTAGTATTTATAGGTGTGTGATAAACCAAGTGTTTTAAGACATATTTGTTAGGGCATTTTTTCCCTGTTTCAACTCATAAGAGCATTTTTTGTTTTATTCGCTCATTTTGTAGGCATTTTCATTTAATTTTGGCCATAAATCCCCATTATTAATGTAAAATAATGTTTATTTCCTTTGATATTTTCTCTACATATTTTGTCCATTAATACCCATTACTTTGTATAATATTTTAATCGTTTTTGTACACAAATATTGCCATTTTAACGTAATACACCCCATGTAATATCCGTCCAACAACCCCTTTAATATAGACTCCTCTACCTGCTAGTTTCGGATAAGAGTGGCCTTGTGGTGGACTACATGAAACCACATCAGGTAAAATAATTAATGAAGTGTACGACTTAGAAAAAAATATGTAAAATTAAATAAACTTAAATGTTGGTACTAGAATTTAATTTAATTACTAGTCTAAATATTAAGTAGTACAAAACCTCTTTTCCTACTAAGCCAATTACATAAGACCAATTTTTAGGGCATTTTAAGGGCATTTTTTTTAAAGATTTTTAGATGACTATTACACTCTTACTACGTCATACTACTTTTGACCAATAAAACGGTACGAAAAGACGTATTTCAACCAATCATGGCTGCTTATCGCACAATTTTATCGCGTCCCTAGCATTTGTTTAATTTTATCGCGTCCCTAGCATTTGTTTAATTTTATCGCGTCCCTAGCATTTGTTTCTTTGTTTGCCAACATTTGAAACTGCGCTGGTCTGGACGTCAAAAATATATATAAAATTACAAATCACTCCAGTCGATGCACAGCAGTTTCAAATATGACTCGCATTGGCATTCAAGAACAAGAATTAATAAAAATCACTGATCATACCTATGCATCTTCTGAAATCCGATTTACAAATAAATGAAGAGCACCATTCGGAAATCCTGAATAAGTTGAATACACCATGTAGGCCTAAATCAACGAGTTCCACTTTTATTATGCACACGTACCATATAACATCAATTGAACCACCAACCACATCCAAATTTGAAAATTGTACATTCAGTAATTATTCCTTTTAAAATTATTCATTCGGAAATTCTGAATAAGTTGAATACACCATGTAGGCCTAAATCAACGAGTTCCACTTCTATTACGCACACGTCCAATATAATATCAATTGAACCACCAACCACATTCAAATTTGAAAACTGTACATTCAATAATTATTCCTTTTAAAATTATTCATGTTTATTTTTTATGTCATCGTCGTTAATTAAAACTTTTCTAACACTTGTGTATATTAGTTAGGTTATGTTATAGCTTCTGCTCTGAGAGGATAAAAAGAACTTCTGCTATATGATATTATGGATAGTAACGTATCAGAGATTGTTTAATATTAAGATTTATTGAATAGTAATCATTACAGTGTCTGTATAAAGACACTACTGCCATCTAGCATGCATCTAGCGTAATATTTGTAATGCTGAGATGGTACAATAATACATTTGAAGACAGTTGTATTTTCGTAAGTCAATTAATATTTTATTGTACTGGAGTACTTCGTTACTTCTAATCTTTATATACTTTCTTCTAATCGTGTAATAGTCAATTAAATCCCACTCGAGTTTTGATTTTCTCTAGATAAATCAAAACGTCTAGTGAGATTACTGTTGATAAATGCATTGTTTTTAAGACATTTTTTCAGGATTTATAAGTCATCAAAATCCTAGCCCTAATGATCAGTATGTTCGGATAAATTAGCTGTACCAAGATAGGCACCGTTGGTTCGTGCGTTTTGTTTACAAATATTAACTAGTTGTCACGTGGCCAGTGATGTTTAAGCTAGAGGGTGGGGAGCTCTCTTCCCAGCAGGTAGAGTTTTAGCTGGTGGAAGGGGGTAGTGTTTACTGAAGCAAGTGAAGACTCTGTCCTATACAGCTATACAGCCTATCCTGATACAGATACTTTATCCGAACCTTAATTATCAGTATGCGATTCATTTTCCTAATGGGGTGAATAACTTCCCTACCCCTTTCTTCTTTGTGGACTGTTTTTGACGTCTTTCTCCGGACCGAGCACGGGATCCATGGTGAAACAAAAATAACAAATTTCAAATGCTTACTGCAACAACACTATGATCCACAACCGAATGCTAATGTTATTAGTACTCAGGCCACGAATCTAACTTCTAAGATCACGCCCAATGACACCCCCTCTCCTAGCTACAGGTATGATGACGCCGAATTTGCGTATAAAATTAGCCATGCCGCGCCGTCTCTCTCAGTAATATCTCGGCATCTACAGACTTATGCGACCACTCTCTTGATTTGTAATCGCGAGTTCTGCAATATTTCAGTCACTATTTCGTTTATATGACGTCATTCAATTTTCGACCAATGAAGTGTAATGACATTTTGAACTCCAACCAATCACAGTCACACTTTGCTATAATTTTTGCAGCTAAATTTATCGCTATCAATTTATCGCATGGTCGTTCTTTTGTTCAGTCGTTGTCGCCAACTGTTTCCCCGTGAAATGATCACGAATACATGAAGAAGCAACTACACGGTTAAATTTTTCTTTCAACTTTAAAGCAATGAATGCAAGATTGATATTTAATATTAATTAATATACTTACGACGTTCAAAACGGCGCACCATGTAGACACAAAATCTTCACGCGTCTTAATTGAACGTACCTTTTAAACTTGATTCTTTCAATATTCTTCCCAGATTGCATGCATACGCGATTGGAATATTGAACTGTGTAGATGCAGCTTTAGTTCCGTTACACACTACAGCGAGAATGCGTTTGTCGAGCTATAAAAAAGTGCTTTCGTGTAGCACTGATTGTAACGGTCGAAATAAGGCACAGCTGACATTGGTCCTGCTCCCACAGGTAACTTAACCTATAATTGTAGCCTATAAAATTTGTATTTTGTGAATGAAATTAAACAATTAATAGAAAGTCAGATGTTCAAATTTATGTAACATCATCGCATATCAAACTCAAAGACCTTGCATTGTAATAATAAGGTCTTTGATCAAACTGCCTTCCGTATGGCGTAATAAAATTCGTGTTTTAATTAGGCCTATCTATACAGAGATGGCTTCACTGTGTAGCAACATGTCTCGCTGTGAATACATAAGCATTGGTATATAGCTGTCCCCATTGTTACTGTTAAATTAAATTATGATTTCAGCAGATAATGAAAATGTATTTTTATGTTATAATAAGAAGAGAAAAGTGCAGTACATGTAATTAACATTGTTAAACCTGTATTTCGCTTTTCGCAATTGGCATTACTTAAAAATAACATCGAATTTCTTTATTGCAATAATCGATATTCATCTACGAGTATTTCAATTTCACAGTGTCTGAATAGGTTAAGTATTCGTTAATATACAATTATTAACATTTTGTGATCGAATTTTAGGGATACATTATTTACATTTTTATTTTATTCAGGAAATAGTCCTAACAAATGTCACTCGAGGTCTGAGATTTCCCAGATAAATCTCAGAACTCTCGTGACATTACTACAGATAATAACACGTACGATACACTTCGAGTGAACTATAGCGAAAAATTTGTTGTGAGATGGGAGTAATTTTCATATGAAGAGAAAATATATTGCATGTCCTTCATTAACTGAAGAGTGAGTTTCCAAATAGTGCTAAAAAAACTACTTTTTCAGGAAACATGATTTTTTACAAATGGAAATACCTTGAGAGTACTGAAAGGAGATTTTGGAAGTTAAACATTGTGGAAAGTGAGCTTTATTGATAAAATTTACTTTTTGGGAATTTATATTGTGCTAGGTAATAATGCTGTTAAGCGTCTGAATATGTGCTGAATCACTTGACTCATGTATGTTTATTTGAACCTTTTGCATTACGTGTACAATCGAAAGCAGACAATGTCTTAACAATAGTAATCATTTTAACATCACATCACAAAGAAATATGTTTATAGCTGATGCTACATAATTTATTTTAGTAGGTTATTTTACGACGCTTTATCAACAGCTTTGGTTATTTAGCGTCTGAATGCGATGAAGGTGATAATGCCGGTGAAATGAGTCCGGGGTCCAACACGGTAAGTTATCCAGCATTTGCTCATATTTGGTTGAGGGAAAACCCCGGAAAAAACCTCAACCAGGTAACTTGTCCCGACCGGGAATCGAACTCGGGCCACCTGGTTTCGCGGCTAGACGTGCTAACCGTTACTCCAATGCTACATAATGTGTCAAATAACAAAATCTACAATATTACCAATGCCCACTTTGAAAACATGTTGTTTAGTAATTATGTATGTTTATTTGAACATTTCGCATTACATGTAAAACTGAAATTAGGCAATGTCTTAATAATTATTTTTGTGCGAGATCGTGCGTATTTGCTTGTTTTCCGCACAGAACCAATAAGCGGTAAGTGTGAAATACCACATTCAGTATTCCCAACGTAACACACATAACAATTTCCCTTTCTTACCGCTTAAACGCGACATCCATTTTACTGCTTTAGGCTTTTAACATATTATTTTTAGAGACGTTTAGCATAGTAATAATTATAAATTGGAAACTTACCACTGCAATTTCACCTAAATTGCAATGTTAATTACTGTTTTTAAATATTTGCAAAAATTAAGTAAAGTCTATTACTCCACGAAACTTATTGCATTCCTGATACAAGTAACATTAAGGAAGCCGTGAAAAAATCAACAAGATTCCAGATGCCGATGTTATTACTGCAATATGTTATATAAATAATATTGTTAAAATATTAAAATGAAAAATAAATCATTACATAACCTTACCGTTTGTTTTAAGTTCGCATTTATAGACTGGGGGAAAAAAAGACAGACGTATATCACGGCCTGCTGGAGTATAGTAAACACAGAAAACATTTTATAGCAACAATGTTGAAGAAAGATATTTTGGTTTTCCGAAGTTGCCGTCATTGAACAGAAACCAAGATGGAGATTTCATTGCAACTAATTAGAAATTCGTCTTTCAGGTATGTAATAAACGATCTTCGCACAAAATAATGTACGATACACGAGCGGTATGTTTGTTTTCATGTTCTCGGAAATTAAAAAAGCTCAACTACGTTTCGCTTTTTCAATCTTTTCCTCGACCATGAAAACGTCAACATACCGCTTTTGTAACGTATATTACTATATTATCACATCACAATGACTCAGCACAGTTTGCAATATTCATATACTGACTTAGCACACTTCGGGAAAAGAAAAAACTGTGAGATTATAACACGGAACATAACACCGTTTGAAAAGTTCCAAGAGTATTCCTGTATGGGAAATAATGTTAACCTATAAAATAAAAAACAGTTTATTCTGCCATGAACGGAATTCAAATTCGGGAATGCAGTCATCGTAAGCCAGTGAAATGCCAATGCTACATTAAAAAGACATAAGCCTACACAAAATAATGAAAGCATAATTATCCTCCAAAGTAACAAGATGAAACTTTCGTTTTCATAATTGCATAGAAGACATTCTTTATAGTTACGAAACAGTTATTTACGATACAAGTGTTAAAAAAATGGAATTTTATTTTCTGATTAGGGATGTTGGCGAAACGAGGTCGTAGACAAAATGCGACAAACCTACGAACAAAATTCGTTTTCATAATTGCATAGAAGACATTCTCTATAGTTCGAAAATAGTTATTTACGATACAAGTGTTACAAAAATATTTGAGGCTAAGCGGGATGAAGTTACAGGAGAATGGAGAAAGCTACACAACACAGAACTTCACGCATTGTATTCTTCACCTGACATAATTAGGAACATTAAATCCAGACGTTTGAGATGGGCTGGGCACGTAGCACGTATGGGCGAATCAAGAAATGCATATAGTGTTGGTTGGGAGGCCGGAGGGAAAAAGACCTTTAGGGAGGCCGAGACGTAGATGCGAAGATAAAATTAAAATGGATTTGAGAGAGGTGGGATATGATGGTAGAGACTGGATTAATCTTGCACAGGATAGGGACCAATGGCGGGCTTATGTGAGGGCGGCAATGAACCTCCGGGCTCCTTAAAAGCCAGTAAGTAAGTGTTAAAAAATTTGAATTTTATTTTCTCATTACGAATGTTGGCGAAACGAGGCCGTAGACAAAATGTAACAAACCTACGAACAAAATTCGTTTTCATAATTGCATAGACAATATTCTTTATAGTTCGGAAATTAGTTATTTACGATACAAGTGTTAAAAAATTTGAATTTTATTTTCTCATTACAAATGTTTGCAAAACGGGG
This sequence comes from Periplaneta americana, assembly GCF_040183065.1. Taxonomy (NCBI): domain Eukaryota; kingdom Metazoa; phylum Arthropoda; class Insecta; order Blattodea; family Blattidae; genus Periplaneta; species Periplaneta americana. The sequence continues at coordinate 170,384,297 of NC_091125.1, read as the reverse complement.
CCGTAGACCAAATGTAACAAACCTACGAACAAAATTCGTTTTCATAATTGCATAGAAAATATTCTTTATAGTTCGAAAATTAGTTATTTAAGATACAAGTGTTAAAAAATTTGAATTTTATTTTCTCATTACAAATGTTTGCAAAACGAGGCCGTAGACCAAATGTAACAAACCTACGAACAAAATTCGTTTTCATAATTGCATAGAAAATATTCTTTATAGTTCGAAAATTAGTTATTTAAGATACAAGTGTTAAAAAATTTGAATTTTATTTTCTCATTACAAATGTTTGCAAAACGAGGCCGTAGACCAAATGTAACAAACCTACGAACAAAATTCGTTTTCATAATTGCATAGAAAATATTCTTTATAGTTCGAAAATTAGTTATTTACGATACAAGTGTTAAAAAATTTGAATTTCATTTTCTCATTACAAATGTTTGCAAAACGAGACCGTAGACCAAATGTAACAAACCTACGAAGAAAATTCTATTTCATAATTGCATAGAAAACATTCTTTATAGTTCGAAATTAGTTATTTACGATAAAAGTGTTAAAAAAATTGAATTTTACTTTCTGATTAGGGATGTTGGCGAAACGACAGTCATTTTTAAGAGTAGATAAGGCATTATTTGAACCGCTTTATTGATCAGTTGCCATTGCTGCCGTATGACATCTGGTGGAAAACAATTGGCAATCGGCGCCAACAGTTGAAAGTCAATGTTAAAATACGGTACCTCTTTTAGTATATTAAGCAAGTAAGAAAGAAAAAAATTAACTTGTTTATCGCATTGCACAACAATAAAAATGTTATTTACGAAGATGACACATTTCTCAGTACACACTGCATGCATTTCGCAAGAATTCAGTTCCAATTATTATCATGCTGCGAATGATAGCGCTGTTTACAGTTTATTTTCAACTATCGTTTAAAGACCATACGTAAATCAAATCGCCTTGTATGCCCCAAAAAAGATGAACTTTCGTTTTCTTGGACTGCACTCAAGATATTCTTTATACCCGTATTTAGATAAAATAACATATTTGACTCGATTTATTTCACTGGCGAAGCTCTTAAGAGCTTACCTAAAAATTTTGAATTATTACACCTATTAAGAGAGATGCACTATCACCTTTACTTTTTAACTTCGCTTTAGAATATGCCATTAGGAAAGTTCAGGATAACAGGTAGGGTTTGGAATTGAACGGGTTACATCAGCTTCTTGTCTATGCGGATGACGTGAATATGTTAGGAGAAAATACACAAACGATTAGGGAAAACACGGAAATTTTACTTGAAGCAAGTAAAGCGGTCGGTTTGGAAGTAAATCCCGAAAAGACAAAGTATATGATTATGTCTCGTGACCAGAATATTGTACGAAATGGAAATATAAAAATTGGAGATTTATCCTTCGAAGAGGTGGAAAAATTCAAATATCTTGGAGCAACAGTAACAAATATAAATGACACTTGGGAGGAAATTAAACGCAGAATAAATATGGAAAATGCGTGTTATTATTCGGTTGAGAAGCTCTTATCATCCAGTCTGCTGTTCAAAAATCTGAAAGTTAGAATTTATAAAACAGTTATATTACCGGTTCTTCTATATGATTGTGAAACTTGGATTCTCACTCTGAGAGAGGAACATAGGTTCAGGGTGTTTGAGAATAAGGTGCTTAGGAAAATATTTGGGGCTAAGCGGGATGAAGTTACAGGAGAATGGAGAAAGTTACACAACACAGAACTGCACGCATTGTATTCTTCACCTGACATAATTAGGAACATTAAATCCAGACGTTTGAGATGGGCAGGGCATGTAGCACGTATGGGCGAATCCAGAAATGCATATGGAGTGTTAGTTGGGAGACCGGAGGGAAAAAGACCTTTAGGGAGGCGGAGACGTAGATGGGATAATATTAAAATGGATTTGAGGGAGGTGGGGTATAATGATAGACACTGGATTAATCTTGCACAGGATAGAGACCGCTGGCGGGCTTATGTGAGGGCGGCAATGAACCTTCGGGTTCCTTAAAAGCCATTTGTAAGTAAGTAATTAAGTTCGTAATAATGATGTATTATAACACTTGATTCCACTTCGATCCTTCCATATATATTAAGTTCTCAAGGATGGAGAGTTCAGTGCGGGGCTTGTGGCGAAAGGCTATAAAGCATGAATACGACCTTAACTCTCAAGATTGAGAGGGGACGGGGTATCGACTCGCTACATCTCGATACGAAACGAGGCTAGCATTCCGTCACAATAGTACGTTGCGCCATATTGGTGTTCTGTGAATGTGCTGCGTTGTTGAATGCTAGTTTAATCATAAGTGCATGCATGTGTGTTACTTACTTACTGGCTTTTAAGGAACCCGGAGTTTCATTGCCGCCCTCACATAAGCCCGCCATAGGTCCCTATCCTGAGCAAGATTAATCCAGTCTCTATCATCATACCCCACCTCCCTCAAATCCATTTTAATATTATCTTCCCATCTACGTCTCGGCCTCCCTAAAGGTCTTTTTCCTCCGGCCTCCCAACTAACACTCTACATGCAATTCTGGATTCGCCCATACGTGCTACATGCCCTGCCCATCTCAAACATCTGGATTTAATGTTCCTAATTATGTCAGGTGAAGAATACAATGCGTGCAGTTCTGCGTTGTGTAACTTTCTCCATTCTCCTGTAACTTCATCCCTCTCAGCCCCAAATATTTTCCTAAGCACCTTATTCTCAAACACCCTTAACCTATGTTCCTCTCTCAAAGTGAGAGTCCAAGTTTCACAACAATACAGAACAACCGGTAATATAACTGTTTTATAAATTCTAACTTTCAGATTTTTTGACAGCAGACTGGATGATAAAAGCTTCTCAACTGAATAATAACAGTCATTTCCCATATTTATTCTGTGTTTAGTGTCCTCCCGAGTACTGTTGCTCCCAGGTATTTGAATTTATCCACCTTTTCAAAAAATAAATTTCCAATTTTTATATTTCCATTTCTTACAATATTCTCGTCACGAGAGATAATCATATACTTTGAATTTCGGGACTTACTTCCAAAAATATCTCTGTGTATGTGTTACATATTAATTTTGTGTAAAATGACTCATATTGAAAGAACCTTGAAGTCGTTATTTGTAGAATTAAAAGTGAAACCGTTTTCAAGTTGGACGTAGGAAACAAAATGTGCTCACAAAGATTCGAGATCGACACCATATTAAAGAGCGAATGAAGGAAGACAAGACAGAATAGACATTTTCAATTGTTATGGTACTAAAAGAAATATCCCTGGGTCACAGGGTGCTCTGAGACAAATAAGTTATATTGTTATACTTATATTCTGTTTGGGGGTGAAAATGATTGGTCATCTTCTTATGGGGTGTGTATCACAAAAAATGTTGATAGAAAAGCCGCGAAACATCTGCTATATAAAAAGATTTATAAGGTAAGCAGATTTTTTTTCAGCCTATCCAGTATTTACACCTTAGCTTCGCCACTGTTAATTCTATGGTTTAAGTAGATTACGTGAACAATACTGTCATTCAGACCAGTAGCGGCCCGCGGTTACAAAGGTTGGCAGTTCTGAATGAAAAAGTGTATTTAGCAAACGCATGCTGTTTATTGCATCTAAATCGGATAACGCGTGTAATTACAGCCCCTTCTCGAAGTTGACTGTGCACCCGAAATTGTACTCCAACCATCCGTGCGCTACACCTCTCCCACCTGGTACAACTAGCCACGTAGTGGAGATGTGTCCCTCATGCTTTTCTAGTTTTTAAGTCAAATTAACTAAATCCTTCACTCCGGTGTTTGTCCATGTATTTTCTCCTCTAAACAGAATACACGGGTGGGGGAGAAAGCGTTTTCATGAGTCCAGCAAAAAACCAATCGTTTCCATTACACATTTCGATATTAAAATGACTAATAGGCTACATGATTTCCTCGACTTTTTTTTTTCAGAAATTTCAATCTTTAAATTTTGTGTAGGACGTCCTAATTTTTAAGTCAACATGCAATTTCTCTTTTAATTTCGAAAAGGGTTGGTCGATTAGGTTTTCATTTCATTCATTTTTAATATAAAATATTTCCTTAGACACACTGACTAATCACATCACACCACCCACAGTACTATAACACACTGGAACTGTAATGATATACAGTAGTCCAGAAGCCTGTGTGTTCTATCGCAGGTCATAAAGAGATGTGGGTGTTGGCGGTTCTTTTGTATATTCGGAGAGATCTGCTTTGGTTGCAGCTCTAATGCAGGCTTATGGGACGGTGAAGAAAACCAGTTTTCTGCTGCCGACTACCCTTCGTTGAGCTCCAGGAACTGCCGATCACAGATCCGAAAAGTACACTACAGCTGAAATTCTCGAGCAGTTCAAGGCTCCTAGAGACAGTAAAATCTCGAATCGAAGGAGAATGAATTGGAAAAATAAATGAAACAGTGAACTAGATTACATCAAAGCACGTTTTACATTTTTAATTTTTTCAGGTCCATTTAAATGGCGGTTCTGCAGCTCTGCAGTTCTTATTGTAGAGCCGCCACTGATTCAGACAGACCTTTGTAACATAATGACTCCTGTGGTTTACAACTAGTTACCGCGAATCTTTCAAGCAAGAGGATTTTTTTCAATGTATGTATGTGTGTATGTATTTGTTTACAATGCAAGTGGGCAAACACCCGGTGGCAGCGGTATACACAATATAAACAATACATAATAAAATGATAAGCAATACACAATAAAATTTACAGTACACAATACAATTTACATTTTTATGAATGTAGTCAGTCATCAAACTGGAGGGAGTAAAATTTTATGACCAAAATCATTACTAAAAGTGAAGCTATTTTACGTAACAAAATAATTTAATTTAAAAAAGTTCTACCATAATAAGAACTGTACAGCGCGTGTCATTGGTCAATTTATATTACATAATAATAAAAAAATAAAAAACTTTAGCGCGTCCTTTTTTAAAAACAGGAAGTCCGAAAAGAAGGAAAACGAGGTTCCGGTGGTTTTTGGTATGTCATAATGAGGCGTTTGGACGAACTAATATAAATAATAAACTCGTAAGTCCGCGAGTTAGCTCTATGGTAGCGCGTCTGCCTCCAGACAGTTCCAAGAACTGTACACAGTTCTATCGTGATGCGTCGGTGATGAGCAGGAAAGTAGTTTTTTTTTTTTTTTCCCCGAAATTAACTTTTATGATACAAAGGACATAACCAGTGGACTTCTCATTCTTTGCAAAGCTCCTCGGTTTTTTTTATTTCCTTTATACTGGGTGTTCATTTCAAAGTGTGTCATGACGTCACTGTTGATGAGTCAGCGATTTGAAGCGAGTTTCAGCTTTTATGTCAGAGAAGTTGCCTATTAATCAAGGCGTTCAATCTGAACTTGAGAACGTGTACGGTATAACTTGAACGTCGTAGCAACAGATGGCTGTCTGTACGGTCTGTGTGCTACCATAACATCTTTCGAACTGTATTTTGCGCGGCCAAGTCGTACGCAGGGTATTTGTTATCATCGGTTGCGTACGGTAACATCCACAACACAAATCAAATGCTCCGTGTCCATGTTGACCGCCGAAGTTAATGACAACAAATACGTAAGTAATCGTCTTAACCCACTCCCCATATCCCGACAGTAAGAAAAAACTCACCTCAGTACATGTTTCGAAACAGTTCACATTCCTGCCACTACTGGCGTTACCGTACGTATCAATAAGTACTCTTCTGAATGAACGCCGTACTTGCTAGGCAACTTCTCTGGCACATAAGTAATACGCCTCTGCGGAAGTGTAGGAAGATTGAATTCTCTAGGCTCATCGACTAGCCACGTGACGGCATACAGCGAGCCATGACACACTTTGAACTGAACACCCAGTAGTGATATGTAACACAAAGATCTCAGAATGCCAACGTCATGTCATACCTACGTCAGCAAGTTAGTTTTATGTTCATAAACAACAATGCAGACTGTATTTATAGAACAGGAAATAAACAACAACCTTTTCCTGTAATGTCAGGAAAAATGTACTTCTCCTGATTTCCGAAAACTCTCTTCAGTTACGAAGAAAATTGTATGATCTCTTCGATTTAAATTGCAATAACCGTTGTGTGGTGTTATTGATTTCAAATAATTTATTATTATTATTATTATTATTATTATTATTATTATTATTATTATTATTATTATTTTAGCCAATATGTTTACGTTTTGGTACAAAGCCAAATTTAGTTACATTTAATGTCTACCATTCTCGACTAAATTACTGACTTGACACTGAAAATGACTATAATTTGCGCAATAGTTCAGAAGACAGGCAGAAAAAAACAGATACACCACTTCCCCAAAACCACATGTGCACAGTCATCTCTATATAGGTAACAAATGAACCATGTGCACAGTCATCTGTGTATAACAAATGAACTATGTGCACAGTCATCTGTGTATAACAAATGAACTATGTGCACAGTCATCTTTATATAATAAATGAACTATGTGCACAGTCATCTGTAAATGAATCATGTGCACAGTCATCTGTGTATACCAAATGAACTATGTGCACAGTCATCTGTAAATGAACCATGTGCACAGTCATCTGTGTATAACAAATGAACCATGTGCACAGTCATCTGTGTATACCAAATGAACCATGTGCACAGTCATCTGTGTATACAAAATGAACTATGTGCACAGTCATCTCTATATAGGTAACAAATGAACCATGTGCACAGTCATCTGTGTAGAACAAATGAACCATGTGCACAGTCATCTGTGTATACCAAATGAACCATGTGCACAGTCATCTTTGTATAACAAATGAACCATGTGCACAGTCATCTGTGTATAACAAATAAACCATGTGCACAGTCATCTTTGTATACCAAATGAACTATGTGCACAGTCATCTGTGCATACAAAATGAACCATGTGCACAGTCATCTGTGTATACAAAATGAACCATGTGCACAGTTATCTGTGTGTATAAGAAGGAATCCATGTGCACAGCGGTATATGTGTGCAACAATAGACTCGAGTGCGAAGTCTTCCGGGTTCGTAACAAAGGAATCACATGCAGTCCTCTGGAAGCATACATGTGCACAGTCCTGTGTGTATAGGGGGCCATGTGCGTGGTGGAGGAGGCCATGTAAGGCAGACCTCGCTCTCGAGGTGCTGTTTGGCTGCGGGTCGCGATGTCTTATTTTTAACCGCTAGCTGGCAACGCTGCCCACAGGGTGCCACACAAGAGACTGCACATCTTGTGCTCCGAGCCTGTTACACTGGGATCGAACCGACGACTCCTGCCATCGCAGCATGACTTGACTTTACGTTTGTCGGTGTGAAACAGTAAACCCTATTACGACATACTTAGACCCAAAAGTTTGATGGCATTATCTTTAGTCAAATCTTCAGTGCTAATTGTTTTCTCTGGCCATACAAATCGTTTTTAGCCAACTCGATAGAAGTATTAATCTGAAAGAAATGTTTGTACTGCCGCAGTTCTCATTTGATTTCGTCGCAGCTTGTCACGAGAATGCAGCAACACCAACGAAAATAGCGCTTGACGTCGCTTACAACGAAAGGAGGAGAATGGACTGTGCATAGAGACAATGACAGCTTTGGAATAAGTTCTTCCGGTAGTTATTTCACAGTAAAGTTCAATATAATCTACATTGGTGGTTCCCAACTTCTTTAGATGTAATACATTTAACATCCTTAATAACTTCACAACAATGTTAAATTTTATTTTGCTTTCGAATGTAATATGAAAATACATATATACAAACTTATTTTATGATGTCTTTGGTATGAAAAATGAAATATATTTCTTTGACTTATTCTAAGACTAGAGCAGAATATGTATTTTCACACCAGAATGCTGATGCAAATTTATATATATAATTTGAAATGGTAATGGAAATTACGGGAAAACGGCTGAACGGATTTTAATAAATGACCCCTCATTTTGTAGCTTGGAACTCGAAGTTTTTCAGAAAAATAGTAGTTTTCAGTGAAATGTCAATTTTTCAACATAATTTTCCTATTTTCCAAAATTCATCTGTCGTCAGTTTTGAGAACTAGCTAATTGCATTTCAGAATAAAACAAAACACACACTACAATAAACAATATTACACAAAGGCCATGATCTGCAAGAATGCTGACATATTTAGAGCTCAAATTAAATTGGTTATTAAAAACTTAACTTGCTAAAAATAATTTACAGGTTCGATTCTGTGGTGTGTAATTTTCTGGGTACAGCTGTGTATTGGATATTAAAAACTACAAAACTTGAGGTGGTTTGATGACATTATTACCATTAGAAATAAAATATTATTGTAGTTAATGCCATGATGTGAATATTTTTCATTAATTATACATATTAATGCTATATTGATGATATGAAAGTGAAATGTTTTGGGGTTATATAAGATGATGTAGAGAATAACTTAAATTAGATTTTGATTGCTATATTTTACTGAGTGGCGGCTATATAGTATATGTTACTGAAAGCTATAAAACTTGTATGTATGTATGTATGTATTTATTTACACTGCAAGTGGGCAAGCACCCGGTGGCAGTGGTATATACAATATTAACAATACACAGTTAAAATGTTAAGCAATACACAATAAAATTTACAATAGCCTACATAATAAAATTTACAACACATATACAATTTTATACACAATACAATAAGAATACACAATACAATTTAACACAATAATAATTAAACATAAAATAAAACACCTAATTTTACAACACAACCTACATAATTATGTATAGGTCCTACATAATTTTCAATAGTCTTTCACTTTACTCTCATCTCATTCCCTGTAGTGGCACTATGACGCATTTCACTGACACTTTAGCACACATTTCACTGACACTATAGAACACATTTCATTGACGCTATAAATTATCACTGATCGGAACTATTCACTGCACTGTAAAACCATAACTTCACTGACTCATCTCGCTTCACTGATACAATAGTTCAAATAAGTCAAATAATTGCATTCTTATGCATACTTATAAACGGAACTACATTTAAACTAAACATTTCTAGTGTAAGGCCCTCTTACACGCTATTTTTAAATAATTTACAATTCAAACCAAGGAAGTAAACTCGTCAGGCCAGATAAATACATGCCACCTTAAAAAATTAAGTGTTGAATGTCACCTTAATTTTAATTTTCACTTTATACACAACTCTTTAAATTATTCTTGAATCTCCTTAAGGAAGGACAGTTCTCAAAGACCGCTGCAGGTAGGTCATTCCAATCATTTATAGTTCTATTTAAAAATGAGAATTTACCTACATCCGTTTTCTGTTTCCTACATTTGATTTTAAAATCATGATCGTTCCTACCATAGTACGTTGGCTTTTCTAACCGAGCCGTTATGTCTACCCATGCTTTCTGACCTAGATGTGCTCTATACAATGATGTTATTCTAGTTTTCCTACGTCTGTTTTCCAAAGTTTCCCATTTAAGTTCTTTTATCGTATCGTTCCCATCTTCTCTTTTACCTTTAACAAATTTAGCTGCCCTATACTGGATTCTTTCTAAGGAATTTATCTGATATATTCTATAGGGATCCCAACACGTAGTTCCGTATTCCATTAACGGTCGCACTAATGTTAGATATGCTATTTCCCTCGATTTGGGGCTAGCCTTTCTCAAGATTCTCATAATAAAGTGAAGTGCCCTCCATGCTTTGCCTGTAACATTATCAACATGCTCTCCCCAAGAAAGTTTGGAGTTTAAATACACTCCTAGGTATTTACAACATTGTTCTTGCGGAATTACAACACCACTGAATTCGTAATTTAGACTACTTTCCTCTCGGGTTTTACAAAATGTTATAGATTTACTTTTAGAACCATTTATTTTCATCCTATGCTTTAACGCCCAGTTGTAAATGTTATTCAAGTCTGTTTGCATAGCATCTACATCTGAATTATTTCTAATCTTTCTATAGATAATGCAGTCGTCTGCAAATAGCCTCACGTAAGATAATAATATTATTAAAAATCAAATATTTTTATAGTTATTAATCAAGTGGGGTTGGGTCTTTTTCATATATTTAATGGCGGTGTTGTGTAGATATTTACATGCGTGGTTCTCTTCAGTATTGGCTCGAGAGAGAGAGAATCTTTCATTATTATGGAAGCAAATAACTTTCAGAATGTCTGGTATTCTTCATTGAAAATAAATCTGAAAAATGTTTATTTGAATGACTAATGAACTTAGTTTGCAGCATTTGCTGCACAAGCCACTAGTTTTGTATAATTTGGACTAGCAATCACTTTCTACTCCGTAAATATTTGCATAATGTAATAAATTTAACATCCTTAATAAATTGACAGCGATATTAAATTTTACTTTGCTTTCGAATGTAATATGAAACAAAAAAAAAAAAAAACACACACACACACGCACGCACGCACGCACACACACAGATATATATATACAAACTTATTTTATCATGTCTTTGGTATGAAAAATGAAATCTATTTCTTTGATTTATTCTAACACAAGAGCAGAATATGTATTCTCACACAAGAATGCTGATGCAAATAGAATTTAATGTGGTATTGCAAATCGGGAAACATTCGAATATACAGAGTGACCGTAAGTAATGGCATAAATGTTAGGGGCTATTCTTTGAGATATTTCAAACCAAAAAAAAATAATACAATTGTCTCATTTTTGCTTCCTTTTCGAGATAAAATAATTGCTTCATATGAAACATTTCATAGCGTGTTTTGAGAAAGCTACTAAATTAATCCCAATATGCTCATTAAATTCAAGAGAGCAGTGTATTATAATAATAAATGATTGAAAGAAGTTCAATTTTGTCCTTTAAATATGTAGAAATTTGATCCGAACAAATGTAACCTTGCGTTCTGTTAAGGAACTTTAAAATGTTGCACTTGTTCGGAACAAATTTCTTCACATTTAAAGGACAAAACTAAACTTATTTCAGTCATTTATTATCATAATACACTGCTCTCTTAAACTGACTCAGCATATTGGGAATTAAATCAATGGCTTTTCCAAAACACGCTATGAAATGTTTCATGTAAAACATTTTTTTATCTCGAAAAGAAAGCAAAAAAGAGCAAAATTGTATTCAAGTTTTATGTTTGAAATATCTCAAAGAAAAACACTCTGAAATTAGTGATATTACTTACGGCTCACCCTGTATGGATGATGCGTGTGACCAAGATTGTTGTAGGGACGTTGTAGAAAACATGATTTTTAGTCCAAATCAAAAAATAATTCTAATAATTGTAACAGCTCCTCTTCTATTTCAGCGGACAAACTATTGCATAAAAGATAATATTCCTTTAATACAGTATTAGGCCTAATGGCAATCAATGAAGTTTTTTTTTTTTTTAACTTCCAAATATATCGGACGACAGTTCATCATGTGTTGCTAGAAAGTCACAAAGTGAAAAATGAATGGAGTTTTCGATTCGCCACTCAGAGAACCAATCACACGTACAATTCTTTCCTTATCGTTGCTTCAGTTCTATCCTGAATCTCTTAAATTTGGACCCTGAATAATTAAAAAATATCGGTTAGGTATGCAAGACAAGGGAAGTCCTTCAGGCAAACTAATTCCTGTTAAATTATCTGCCTCAAAAGTCTGAGATGAACAAAAATATTCCAGCAAACTGATAAAAATCCGAGAACGTGATAAAGTTAACCTTAGTTAAAATACCGTTTGGAAACATACCTTTGTTCCGCGGACCACAGGTTGGGAACCGCTGATACGTATCTTTGATATAGAAAGCAACGGAAAACTACTGAGTCGCATTATATCTTCCAACACCATTACGACATTCATGAGAGAAACAAGACTTATGGAGCAAGCAACCACGGGGTGCTTCTAAATGACAAGACGCGATGTTCTGGAATCAGGCAACAATAAGTATGGCAGAAAGAGAAAGAAAATAGGGAAAGGAGCAACGAGAAAGGATAATTATGAAGTCGATTCAACGCAAATATTGTATTAAGCCTTGTAAGAGGTTGATGCGAAAATTCGAAGCGTATTTGTTTACCATGGCAACAGGCCCTTTGTATGAGATTTGTTTAGACATTTTGTCATTTTAACGTAGGCTAATAGTATTGTGTTACTGAATATGTCTTGACATTTTTTAACTTTTAGAAAATTTGTGCTAATTATGGGAGTGTCAAATTGTGAATAAGTCGCTGATAGAATTGTTGTTGAGGTAAACGTCAGCAGTGACAATCAACATCTCTTCTTTCCAGATACCCTGAAAACCAGGTATATCTTTGCTTTGCTGGGACTCCCGGAATAGCCATCTTGTATGCATTGCATGGATGGTGTTTAGGTAAAAGACCTTAATCCTCATTTTTGAAATCTGATTTTTTTGTTGTAATTAATAATAATAATAATAATAATAATAATAATAATAATGATTTATTTTAGCTGGCAGAGTTAAGGCCGTAAGGCCTTCTCTTCCACACAACCAGCAAAAAGTGTATATACATATGCATGAACTTACAAAGAATTCAACAATTTGATTTAGATGAGAGTTACATGTATACAAGAGTTATTTACGAATTAAACAACAAAATACTATGAACTATTAATTAAACACTGAAATAAACTGTGTAGCAGAATTAAACTAAAATACATAGAATGTTAATATATTTCAAATTATATTAGATAATAGAAAGAGATTATTATGAGACAATTTTGAAAATGCAGCACAATCAGGATGATGTCTAAAGAAAAAAAGCAACAGTGTAGTCAGTAATATTTTAAATCAGTATGATTGGAGTGAAATGCTAATAAGGTTATCTTTTAAGCTGTTCTTAAAGGTGTTTGTTGTCTTGCAGCCCCTAATACTTTGTGACAATTGGTAATGTAATTGGTTAAAATTTAATTACAAACCGTTTAGAAATGTTTTTTTTTACAGTTATGTTTACATTCTTTCATATAAAAGTAACTAATAATAATGTGCTAAAATTTAATTATAGTGGTTTCTAAAAAAAATGATCTTTTGTGGGATAATCCCTTTCACCTGAACATCGTCGATATATATTATATGAGCCTAAATAAATTTGCCACAGATGCATTATAGGGGCCAATCTCCTTATTGGTTGAATGTATGAATGCTACTATCGATATGTATTGTTGTTGTAATCGACATAAAATATGTTGCCAACTTCTAAATTAACAGTCAGTTTTGTATTGTTGACTTGTAGCCTACTTCAAAATGGAAATAATAGCAGTAATAGTAAAATATATTTTCCCTGGACCAAAAATATAATACAAAGTAACTAAAATCACATCAGTAGTAACAAACTGTTTAAATTTTTTATTTGGTAGCATTTAATGCTTATCGAATATCGAATGCAAATCGAACCATTACTTCCGCTAACCATTTTTTGCGTATAATGTGTGATGGGTGGCCCTTATAATGCATCTGTTCCATAAATTTAATAAAAAAGCAGAAAAGAAACTAGACTGGTTCCAAATAATTGTACAAAATATGGTATAAATATGATTACAAAAATAAAAATATTGAATTATAAACAGAAGGACGAAGTAGGCTGAAAGAGCCAGAATATCATGGATGCAATTTTCCTTGGTCCGTACAGACCTGAAGATGTAATCCGTGTCGGTTGATGATCATTATGCTGTATGGAGATTTTGATTGAGTGAACTTTCTCCTTACCAAGAAATACGATCTGAAAACTGTTAATTCAAATGGACGAACTCGAATGATTAACTGATTAGTTTATCATTTCGGAATATGTATTTGTCTTTCTCGTGTTAAATTCTGTCGTACTTGATTAACATGTTTCGGTCTGTTATCGACCTTACCGAAACATGTTAACCAGGTACGATAGAATTTAACACGAGAAAGACATAGGCTATAATACATATTGCGAAGTGATATAGTGTTAAAAGTTGTGTAATCAAGATGTATGATTAGTAGGCCTATAACTGAAGTCGTAACGTGTAACAAAGAAATCCAAACCCATATCATGGTCCAAGTAGCATACATGCAAACGTAGTAAAATGGTATCGGGTAACAAGGAAAAGAAGACAAAGGTTCAATTTTTTATTGTCTTAAAAAAAGTGGAGATCAAACAAATAATTTCTAAATATAACATCCGTAACCACCGTATCGTTTCCTTCAAGAAGGCAATGAATTCTCTTCGTAGGTCCAATGTAAACAAACTTTGCTGACATTAATGAGAACAAACCGTGTACAATAACTTTAAAAATTTACATTTGTACTAAAATATACTGTATCAAGGCCGCTCTCCGTCAGCTGTACACTCGCCCAATGCTAGGCACAAAGAGCAACACGGTTTTCAGTAAGCAGGGGCCAAGAGGACTTGGGTCTTTTCTTAGTCCCCACTCCAATGTTTCGGCGTATATCACCTCTCGACCTTGTTGCTGTTCCTTAAAATAAATCAATTGTGATCTTTGTGTAACGTGGGTAAAAATGTTCGGAATGCCTATCCTATAATAATTTCATTTATTTTGAAAAAAAAAAAAAAAAGCGAAAAAAAAAAAAGAAAAGATTTTTAATGCAAGTGGGCTATAATATTCGAAAATTATCCCTATAACCACAAAAACGAAGCAAAAAGTACATAATTTAAAACGAAATTCCTCTAATTCCCTAGAGTCAGAAAAAAATCTATTTAATTTGCTATGATAGTGAACAGTGTTTACAAATACGTATGGTTTTCAGAATGCCGATATGTTAAATATTGTAACAATAAAAAAAATCCAGTTTTTAAAATCTGTCTTTTTTCTTTTAACAGAACGGCCTACTAGTATACTCACAAATCCTAAACACGCGATATGAACACAAATGTTAAAATGTGTATAAATAAACTTAAAAAATGGGTTTCTTTGCGAAAACATCAACCAAATTCAGTCAGACACTGCTAATAAATAATTCCATATTTTAAAGCAAAATCCAGGTCTCTGAAATTATGAAAATACAATGTATTCATTTCAGACACATAATAAATCTGTCGTTAATTTTAAAGCTAAATTCAGCTCTTTGAAATATATGACAATAACGAGTCACTTCAGATATTCGTAATAAATCTGTTACTAGATTGAGTTATGTTTGTATGCGTAACAACAATGTACGGTATTCAATGAAACAAGCGCCTGGAAATACGAAGATGTCCTACACGAATTTTATTTCTAAGATGAAATGAAAATATTTATACAAATATGGAAACACAAAAGAAAATTAGGTACAGAATTGGAATGATTGCATTATGGGCCTACAGAGATATTGATATTAATAGCTGTGGTAAAAATCTTAAATACTTCAGTGACCATCATCCAAAAGGTTGAGAGACCTATGTATGTTAAGTGGAATAAATTTTATCTTACAATATTGGGATAACTTGTAACTTTATGATATACTAGCCTATAATGTTAAAACGGAACGTTATTAAAAATAAATTACTGGAAGTTGATAATAAGTACATCAAAGTAAATAATCAAATGCAATTCACAAGGGAAATTCATATAGGCCTTCTCAGAGAAAATCTGCTTCGGAACACAGTAAGTATAGGTCTATCAAAATCTCAAAGAATCTATCTGGACTCGAACTTCGGTTCATTTCGCAATTCACCGTCAGTTTTCTAATCCACAGCAATGATAAAAAAAATTAAGATTGAAATGTTTCTGGGCCATTTGGATTGACATGCTCATGTCTATAGCCCTCTTTGGATAAGAAACCTTCTTGATTATGCCTCTTTTGAGCAAGATCTGCTCGGCCGCCATGACATTCTAATTCTGGCGAAATAACCTTCATAAAAGTTGTTAAAATGCTGGAGATCATTGATCACACAACGCAGTCGCCAAGACGGTTAAAAATATGGCGACGAAACCCGAGTGACCTTCCACAAAACTGCAGAGCACGTGGACACCATATGGCAAATCTTACCTCCGCTCGCACCGACTGCCAACACAGCCACATTATCAGCTGACGCAGATAACAGACTGACGCGTCCATTTAAAGCACAACAATGTTTCCTTTCAGCTTTATTACGCACGTCATGTCATGAGAAATTGTGTAACACACTGAACCAGACGTGGCACAGAAACGTTTAGCATGAAAATTAAAAAAATTCACTGCTAACTGTTGTCATAAAAATGTCATTAAAAATAATAATACTTCAATGCAGCTGGCGCTTGATTCACATCACTGGCCGTGACAAACTCATTCAATTACACAAAAAGAAAAATGTCAATAAAAATCAGTAAACAGATTTGTGGCCGTTCGAGTAATTTCACGATCGAAATTAAACTCACTTAATTTCTATAACTATTAAATTGTGCTAGTAACATCTTCTTAAAAAAATTTACTTTTTCTATATAAAAATATTTATTTATTTAATCTGGTGAAGTTTAGGCCATCAAACCTTCTTTACCACACCACCAGAACACAAATAGGCTTATGCAAAAAACAAAAGAAAAACAAAAAACAAACAAAAACAAATGCAGAGAGAGTAGTAAATAAGAAAATAGGAATAGAAATAGTGATACGTTATGTGAAATCTCAGGAATATTTTTATGTGTATATCGAGTAGCCTATATAATATATTACACATATAAAATGTGCTTCACATAAATGCATAATTTATATTCAAGTATGTATTGATGAAATTGAATTCTTTTTTAAGTTACAAAAAGAAACATTTTCGAATTTAACACTTACTAATACAAAAAGAGGAAATACCAGTATGTAGGAAATTGTTTACTGGGAAAAACCATAACGAATGGTAAAGAGTGACATGCATGTCGCGATCCGAGTTTCCTAAAATTTTCGGAAATGACAACATGGCGAGGATAAAGGAAGCACAGAAATCGCATTATATGGAACATGACCACCACAACGATGCTTTCATTTTCGAGCTCAGTGCTGCAATATGGCGAGACTTTCACTGGACACGACAATCCGACCAGAAGAACATCGTCTTTGTTACCTCACAGCGAAACCCTGCGTGTCCCTAATCATTCTCTATCAAAACGGCCCTGGTGACGTCAATAACATTCGTGTCAAACTTAACTGAAACAACACTGCCCCTTAGCAACAGCAGGTTTGGCCCACGTCTACAATAATGTACGAAATCACAAAATGAAGATCAATTCGCTAATCAATTCTGACATCAAGAGCTCATAATAAACACGTAATTATAAACAATGATAAGACGGCATTGTTTTAATTATTCGTCTTGTGCGCCTAGTCGCGCCTGGTGCTTCACAGCTGATTTTCTTCCCACAAGGTCGCTCCCCGTCCCCTGCGCAACCAGGCGAAACTAAAGACAACACAGCTGACTGCGGGGCCAAAACGACAGCTGTGTGCAAGATGCATTATTACAAACAAATTTGCAATACGTATTGAAGAAATATGCACACACCTCTCCAAAATGCGACACAAAGTACAAGACAACACTCACCACGATGACCAGGCGCGACGCATGGAGCAGCGATGAGACGGCCTCCTACCAGAGCAGCCTTCGCGAGCACACTGACGACCAGCGCCGCCAGCGGCTGGGACAGAGACGAGCCCAGCCGTCAGCTGGCGCAGGCGGTCGCCCATTGGCTGCAGCTGTGTATTTACAAATACATGCCATGTTTACCAACAGCAGTCGCTGTTGCTAGGCGCTTCACCTGTTAAGTCAGCTGTTTTTTTTCTTCCCTGCCCGCGAGGGTTGACGAGGAGGGGAGACAACCCTCCAGCCAAGGGGCTCTGACCCCTCGCAGACACGCTGCGTTGCCAAGCCCTCCACAACGCTGACTCAACTGTCGACGTTAACACAGACCAGTATTTTATTGTTCCCATTTCGTACAAAATCTAACGGGACCATTTATTTCGACATGAGAAGATCGCAATGGGCATGTTTAATCCCACAACTCTGAAGGCAGCCATCATGGAGCAGACTCCAATGGCTGCGGCGCAAGGTGTGGCTTGAGCAACAGTGACATGAACGAACAATGGAAACTCAGTTCTGAGACAACACGTGACAAATAGGGTGATTTATCAGCTGTAGGCCAAATGTCAATACATTCACGTTGGTCACTCAAATTCTAATCGCAGCTAGTCCAAATGGTGTAAATTTATAGGCAAAAACGCATTCTTGCAGAATATTTTTTTTCGGATCTCTTCTTCCATTCCTCTCGTCATTTTTTAACTACTTACTTGTCAACGTTGTTTCTTCACCACGTTCTTACATCTGTTTTTAAGGATCTTCCTTAAGTAACAGCGAAAATGTGGAAAATAATAATGCTTTTAAGGAACCCGAAGGTTCATTGCCGCCCTCACATAAGCCCGCCAGCGGTCCCTATCCTGTGCAAGATCAATCCAGTCTCTATCATCATACCCCACCTCCCTCAAATCCATTTTAATGTTATCTTTCAATCTACGTCTCGGTCTCCCTAAAGGTCTTTTTCCCTCCGGTCTTCCAACTAACACTCTATATGCATTTCTGGATTCGCCCATACGTGCTATATGCCCTGCCCAACTCAAACGTCTGGATTTAATGTTCCTAATTATGTCAGGTGAAGAATACAATGCGTGCAGTTCTGTGTTGTGTAACTTACTCCATTCTCCTGTAACTTCATCCCGCTTAGCCCCAAATATTTTCCTAAGCACCTTATTCTCAAACACCCTTAACCTATGTTCCTCTCTCAGAGTGAGAGTCCAAGTTTCACAACCATACAGAAGAACCGGTAATATAACTGTTTTATAAATTCTAACTTTCAGAATTTTGGACAGCAGACTGGATGATATGAGCTTCTCAACCGAATAATAACACGCATTTCCCATATTTATTCTGCGTTTAATTTCCTCCCGAGTGTCTTTATATTTGTTACTGTTGCTCCAAGATATTTGAATTTTTCCACCTCTTCGAAGGATAAATCTCCAATTTTTATATTTCCATTTCGTACAATATTCTGGTCACGAGACATAATCATATACTTTGTCTTTTCGGGATTTACTTCCAAACCGATCGCTTTACTTGTTTCAAGTAAAATTTCCGTGTTTTCCCTAATCGTTTGTGTATTTTCTCCTAACATATTCAAGTCATCCGCATAGACAAGAAGCTGATGTAACCCGTTCAATTCCAAACCCTGCCTGTTATCCTGAACTTTCATAATGGCATATTCTAGAGCGAAGTTAAAAAGTAAAGGTGATAGTGCATCTCCCTGCTTTAGCCCGCAGTGAATAATAATTTTAATAGTAATATAAGCTGTTGAGTACAGAGGTTCGATTCTTCAATGTCTGGATTAAGACGCTAACGATTTTCTTTCCTCAATCCGTTATAGACAAATGCATTATTTGCTAATCTTAAAATAAATAGGTCACGACCGCTTTGTTCCAAATGTCCCACAGTCATGCTACTTGCTCATCATCCCACAACAAAAACACAATTGGAAGTGCCGTTCGCCCGTTCAACGCATATTGCAACAAATGACATTCTACGTCTTTGTTCTAACATCTTGTGCGAGGGAGACATAGAACTGTCGCTGAACGACGTCACAGTTTGAATGCTCAAGCTATGATATACGCTGGACTGAAAACATTGACCGCGGGCAGGGACGATCGGTGGAAGGTCAATGTTTCTTAAGTTGATAGAGCAATCTTCAGCCTTGCCAGTTTTACGACATTCTTATAAGAGTAGCACTAAAAGATTGTATGCTATGTTACCAACACCACATATTTTTATAACAGATACAATCTGCGCTCTCGACTGTTTCAACAAATAGGCTTATTTCAATGACAGGAAGCGGAAACGCGATGCAACCATGACTCAACATTTGAGAGATCCTGGATTCGATTCCAGGGGTCGATTATCCGATGGAGCTCAAGTTTTCGGTGGCTCGACGTCTATTCAGCCCTGGGGCCTATCCTACCAACGTACAGCGTAATAATTTACAAGCCAATAAAATTTCAAAATTTTTTGTGAAGTAGGGGCCTATATAATTCAATTTTTATGCTTCACCAAATAATATACAAATGACAATTCATATACCGTGTGAGTTTAAAAAATATAGCACGTCATAGGGATTTAACATTGCCATTAGAAACGGATGCATAAACAAATAATTGAAACGGAATATGTATGATAAGACTTTCTTGTGTTAAATTCTAACGTACCTTGTTTACATGTTTCGACGTATTTATGGGTCATCCTCAGAACTGCAGTCCCATATACTAGCCGAAATTTCATGAAAAAATTCCTTCCTCATGAGTACAGACACTAGCACATTCTGTAATGATGGCTTACAGCACGGGACAGCATGACACATATAAGCAAATAATATGTAGATGTATGTATTTATTAACACTACAATTGGGTATAAACCCGGTGGCAGATATATATATAATATACAATAATTACAATTACATTAAATAAAATAAAATAAACCTAAATGAAATAAAATAAACGTAAATCTATAAATAGTAGATGCAATAAACCTAGGACTATAATTAAAAACTATTCTATAATAATGCCTACGATAAGCAAAAGTAAATCTAACTTATAAGTACTTCTATTTCACCCAACTATTACCAATTTAAATAATTACATATCACCTTAATTACATACCAACCTAATTACATATCATCTTAATTAATTACTTATCACCTTAATTTATTTACATATCAACTAAATTACATATCACCTTAATTAGTTACATATCAACTTAATTAATTATATATCAATTCAATTAAGTACATGACACAATTTAAATAATTACACTGCACCTCCAATTACATTTTCAGTCTAATCTTCTCAACCTTTCCTTAAATGTATTGATTTTAAGAGGACCATCCTGAAAGATTGCCGGAAGTAAGCTGTTCCAGTCTACTATTGTGCGGTTAACAAAAGAAAATTTTGCCACGTCCGTTCTTTGTTTTCTACATTTAAACTTCCTAATATGATCAGCCCTTCCTAAGTATGATGGTGTTGCTAATCTAGCATTGATATCGGCCCATGCTTTGTGTCCCATTTGTGCCTTAAACAATGCGGTGAGTCTGGTTTTTCGTCGCCTTGACTTGAGAAGTTCCCACCCTAAGTCTTTTACTATCTCCTCACCATGTCCCTTCCCCATTTTGACATATTTTGCTGCCTTGTGTTGGACCTTTTCTATTGAATCGATTTGGTTTTGTCTGTACTAAAATTCTCTCCAGTACCAGGACCCGAACCCGGGTTTTGAGCTCTACGTGCTGACGCTCTATCCACTAAACCACACCGGATTCCAGTATGCTCAGTAAATCTGCACTTATATGCGGTGTGAAAGGTACGAGAAAAGACATCACATGATGTTAAAAACTGCAATTTTGTACAAAGCCAAGTATCCAAAATACAATTTTTGCTAAGAGCATATGAAGAGTAAAAAAGATAAAAAGGTAAAGGTATCCCCGTAACATGCCATGAAGGCACTTGGGGGGCATGGAGGTAGAGCCCCATGCTTTCCATGACCTCGGCACTAGAATGAGGTGGTGTGGTCGGCACCACGCTCTGACCGCCTTTAATCCCCGGGAAGGACCTGGTACTCAATTTTATAGGAGGCTGAGTGAACCTCAGGACCATTCTGAAAGTTTGGCAACGAGAAAAAATCCTGTCACCACCTGGGATCGAACCCCGGACCTTCCAGTCCGTAGAAAAACAAATTCACAATTCTCTTAAGGGTGATATCAGCTAATTCAGTAAATTGTTGTTCATAATGAAAAAGTAAAAAGGATGACTGCATCCATGGTGATAATTCTCCTTTACCAGTTTTGATAAATAAAACACTAAAGTTTGCAGTAATAGACTGAATTAGATGATATCACTCTTATGAGAACTGTGACTAATTGTTTCTCCCCCTGTACTCTTCATATGTTTTTGACGAGAAATTAAAACTTGCAAAACATGTTAAGGTCCGTGAATATTACTTAAATCTACCAACTATAACCAATACAAATTTGGAATAAATGTTAGTTTCAGACAAGTCATCTAGCATCGCAGAAAAAAACAGTCTACTAGGATTACCAACTCTTCCACATTTCGTCTTATTTTATTGTGACCTCCAATCTCTCGTACTTTTCTGGGCTGCTTCTGAATCCAGCCACCATGTCATCATCATCAGTAGCAGCAGCACTACAGCCCTGTTCGAGTCTCAGCTCCCTTCAAGATCATCTTCCAGGACTCCATCCCTGACAACCATCCACCATCTTTTAACTCTGATCCTACTCAGACCTGCCACCATTCCATCAAAAAATTTCAGCCTTGGTCGTCCTGCATTTCTTCTTTCCTCTGGATTGCATTCCAACATCCTTCTTGGTAGTTCAGTTTCTCCCAGTCTTTTCACATGTTCAGCCCATCTCAATCGTGACACTTTTAATAGTTCCTATATCAGGTGATTTATAAAGTTTATTAACTCATGATTATATCTTACTCGCCCAGACACCATGTGCAATAATATCAATCACCATATCATATTATTTTATGTCTCTTGTAATTTAGAGACATTTTATGTTTACTGCAACAAACTGTTGCTCATGATATAAATAAACGATTGATTGATAACATCTCTGATCATATCGAGAGTTAATCTTTTGGGTGAAATCTGAAGCCCTATGTACTATTGTTGAGACTGATTCTATTGTTGCGAACTAGATGGCGTCTGTAGATGTATTACTGATTTGTTATGAAAGTGATTTTAGTGATGAAGCTAGTAATATTCAGGGATGTTGTGGCCCGAATTTCCTGACATTTGCCTTACGGTTGAGGGAAAACCCTGAAAAACCTCAACCAGAAATCGAACCCGGGCCCTCTGCGTAAGAAACCAGCATGCTGACCCCTACACCACAAAGGTGGTCTCAAATTAGTTTTCTAAGGAAGTATACCAAGATATTCTCAAAATGAACGCTGTTTTGCAAAAATAAACGCAATTAAATATATAATAACAGCATGAATGAAGAGGAAGATAACAAGGTGTATGGATAAGCTTCAGGGCTTCTACTGCGTTGTCTTGGTGTTGGTGGCTGACGTTTCGACTGCTGTGTTGTGGTCATCTTCAGAGCAGTTGTTGGATAAGGAAATAGTCTGCGAGCTCTTATATATATATATATATATAGTAGTCTCTATAGGGGGAGTACTTGCGGTGATAGGTCGTAGGTTCTCTTTCTGGCATCTGATTGGTCCTACGTTGTCCAATCCGGTTGAGGTCTGTATGAAGGGAAGTATTCATATTAAATAAATATTTTAGGTTAAGTTTAGATTTAAGACCTCTCCTGGCACCACATTATCATAATCATCCTATCACATCATCGGGGTAATGTAACTCTGCCTTCCAGGCGCCCCAACCTCAGAAGTGGGTTACAACTAAGCCACGGCCAGGAGAGAAGACCAGAAATGTCGAAAAGACAACCTGGTGGCATTGGATAAAAAAAAAAAAAAATTAAATACTGGCCCTCATAAGGTCCTAAAGAGTGACCTTGATACCGTGCCCGATGTCCGGATGAAGGGAGGCGCCGCGTACATGTGGAGACCTGGTTTCTCGTTCCTAAGTATAGGTCGTAGGTTCTCCTGGCATCTGATTGGTCCTACGTTGTCCAATCCGGTTGAGGTGTGTATGAAGGGGAGTATTCATATTAAATATTGGCCCTCATAAGGTCTGAAGGAGTGACCTTGGTACCGTGCCCGATGTCCGGATGAAGGGGGGTGCCGCGTATATGTGGAGACCTGGTTTCTCGTTCCTAAGTATGATCTTGGAATAGACTTCCCCATGAGTTGCTGAGTTGTAACCCCTCGTCCTTGTTGATGTTGTTGGGATGTTGTTTGATGTGGAAGGCTTCTTTAACCAGTTTTCTGTATAAGTTGTCTTCTTTATCTATTATCTTGATATTGTCGAATTCGATGGCGTGGCCTGAATCTGCTGAGTGTAAGGCTATTGCTGATTTTTCGTATGGTTCGTATTTGCAGAGTCGGATGTGTTCCTTCTTTCTATCTTCCACCGTACGTCCAGTTTGGCCTATGTATTTTAAACCTCAGGAGCAAGGGATCATGTATATTCCGGCTGATTGGAGGTATGGAAGTTTATCTTTGACTTTGACTAATGAGTGGGAAAGCTTGTGTGGGGCGTTGTATACCGTCTTGATATTGAATTTCCTCAGTAATTTCCAAATTCTGTCCGTGGTTCCTTCTATGTATGGGAGAAAGGTCGAAACGTCAGCCACCAACACCAAGACAACGCGGTAGAAGCCCTGAAGCTTATCCACACACCATGTACACCAGCCGCGGAAGCTTACGCGAACAGGAAGATAACAAGTTCAGTAGCCCACAAATAAATGTAGCAATTTTAACAAATAATATATTCCAGTTTCTCAAATTTGAAAATTATTGTAGAAAAAGATGGCACAGAATTCGTATAACTCCTATAATTTCGTGGAATATTTTTAAGTGGTTGGAGACTGTGTGATTTCAAACAATCGTAGAACATCATTTGATGAGAATCATAACATAATCATAAAACGAAGAACTTTAAACTTTTAAGGTAGACACTCACTGGAACAAATTCAACTGGCAACAATGGAAATAAACGTTAATGTGAAATATTTAATTTCAAAGGCATGTTGGGTCCGATAAGTATAATTAATTGTGTGTTCAGACATACACTCCAATGATTGTATATATACCAGAAATATAAGTGTTCATCTTGTGTTTCTGTCGTCATGAGACCTGAAGATCCCATACTTATGGCGAAAACATTCGTCTTCCACTATGTATTACCTTTAACGACTTGAATGATTGTTCTTGATAAAGTAACTTTGACGGTAAAAAAACCCATATATATTTAAAATTGTGAAATATTTATTTATGACATTTATATATCTGCACAAATCTTAAAAAAAGCTTTTACTAAAATACTGCACCATTTTTGTAAATTGCTTATAATGGGAGGAAATGAACACAGACAAAATTGTTTTAAATTCGCTAATAGTTTGTGAGCAGTAATGATCACTTGTCTTTTTTTTTTTTTTTTAATCTAACACCACACATAATGACGATTAGCCATTTGCACCTCTGCCTACTTATTGGCGACTATGAAAATAACTCAATGTTGTTTCACAAATTTTAGCATCAAAGAATAGGGTCACGTTAAAAGTATGCACAAAAAGTGTTGATGCCACAAATACTGTGTGTTAATATTTTATAAGTAAAATGAATTCAGAGTGTACATTAGACATGCTTGCATTGATCTGTAACCTGCCACATAGTTTCGCTCATATAAATTTTATTAATAGCTGCACAAAGTTATATTTTATGTCATAATGAGTACTGTCCTGTGTTACAGAAGTTCACAGTGGTGTCCATTTGCATTCACACATTCCAGACATCTTTTGATTAAATTTTTATTCACAGCATAAAACCCCAAAAAATCAGACTATACAGGAATAACCTCAACATTACAGACACAGAAGAGATATTTAAAGTATATGGACACCATTTTGAACAACTCCTATAACACATGTTATGTGCATACCATTATTAATCAGAGTTAGATGAGTAAAAATGTTGTTTTCTAATGCCAGGCGTTTGACAATAAAGTCATTTGACCTCTTGCACTCCAATATTTTTCAAAGATATTATCATGGTCAGCCACTGAAGCACAGATTTTGTGGTGTTCCGAATCCATTTCTTGGTTTGAGTTGCACAATGGGCAGTTAGGGGACTGATATAATCCAATTCTATGCAGATGTTTGGCCAACAATCATGGCCGGTTGCTAATCTAAATGCAGCTACAGACGATTTGCGTGGTAAATCGGGAATTAACTGTGGATTATGATGCAGTGTGTTCCATTTTTTCCCTTGAGATTGTGTTATCAAATTTTGTTTGCTGAAGTCAAAGTATGTAGATTTAATAAATCTTTTCACAGAGTAATACGTAGATTTAGTAACAGGTCTGTAAGTAGCAGTGCTGCCCTTCTTTGCTAATGCATCCACATTCTCGTTTCCCAGGATTCCACAATGGGATGGTATCCATATGAATACAATTCTTTTATTGAGTGATATTAATTGAGAGAGCATTTTAGTTATTTCTGCTGTTTGAGATGAAGGTGTGTGTTTAGAGACGATTGATAGAATAGCTGCTTTGGAGTCTGACAATATAACTGCATTCCTAAATTTATTGATGTGGCATAGAAGATTCCTGAGACTTTCACTTATTACAATGATTTCTCCATCAAAACTTTTGTTCCATATCCAAGAGATCTATAAAGTGAGAAGAGACAGCACGTAACACCTGCACTGGCACCTTGTTCTCTGGAGATCAAAGATCTGTTGGTGTATAAATGAAGCCAGTTTTGTGGAGGGTATCTAATATTAATTGTCTCTAAAGACAATTGTTTTAGTATTTCAGTGTTTACTTCTGATTTCAGTATTTCTTCTGTTAAATTTAGATTATATTCCATATTTAATAGAGTTAAAGGGTTTGTTTAATTTGTAAGTTTTCTTTTAAATTCGGGATATTGATTTTCTGTTTTAATTCTTGAACCATGGATATGAAACTTTTTCGAGTTTTCTATCTACAGAGAGGACTGTATGAATGCCAATTGTTTCCTGGTAATCTGATAAGTTTTTCATATTGAATCAGTGCTTTTTCTTCTATTGTCATTTTGATGAGTAAAAATATGCAGGAGGTTATGGATCGATGACAGTCTATCCTGGCCATGCAATCATATCTGATGTGCGTAACCTGTCTGGGAGCAGAGTTGAACTGTCTGAACTTGCACAGTAATATCTTCTAATGCGGGGCTAATTATTAACAAGGTAACTAGGTCCACCAAGACCAGATCTATGCAATAACCAAGTTAATATAAGGTTAGACACAGAACATGTAACACAGGGGTTCCCAACCTTCTGAAGATTGTGAGCACCGCCCACATGTAATACTAAGAGAGTGAGCACCATGAAATGGAATGGGTTCAACACGCTTACATGGGTACATAAATAAACAAATAAATATATTTTTAAATCAATCACAAGGGCTAATGATGTCCTTGAACTTGAGTGTTACTCAGAATTTCAGTGTTGTCCAGGAAGAAGTCGCTTAAGCTAGCTACACATAAACAGTCCTGTGGATTACATAATCGTCATTGTGAGTTTTTCTTTAAATATTTTTTCATAAGTGGGAATTTTTTTTCGCATTGGTAGGTTGTCCCGAACATTGCCAGATATTTGAATCACCCTGCAGCATTTGGAATCTTTTTGTATCTTTTCCTCCCCAAAAACCAGAATTTTTTATTTTAAAACAAAATATTTCAATGCTAAAAAAAGACTTGAGACCTATCAATTCAAATTTCACACCAGCAACCATATTATTCCTTTGAATAATCGTGATTCTTCTAAGTCCACACTGAATTCAGAAGGGTTATACACTAAGAAATATGACAAGACTTATCAGGTCCGTAAGATATTATAATGGATGGACACGAACACTATTTATTCCAGCTTGTACAACAAAGTTTGAATAGAAGAAAGGACCTAAGTAGCACTTCCTGCTCCCAAGCACTATTTTACAAATGCCATTAAAAGAGCACTAGGTTGAGAATGCCCGGTGTAACAGGTGATCTGCCAATTAATATCTTGTCTAGGGTTCGCTTATTCGCGGATGATTGTATGGTATACAGGGAAATAAAAAGTTATGAAGATACTACTCTTCTTCAGAATTACTTAAATAGAATAAACGATTGGGCAATAGCCAACAAAACGAAAATAAATTCTCTAAAGAGCAAAGCCACCAGCTTTACAAGGAAAAGAAATAAAATAGTCGCATCGCATACGTTAGGGGGTGAAACCATTCCAGAAGTTAACAAATGTAAATACCTCGGAATAACATTTAGCAGTGATCTCGGCTGGGGGGAACACGTTACAGACACAGCGGGAAAAGCATGGAGAGTGTTACACTTTGTGATGAGGGTACTAAGAAAAGGTTCTGACAAATCCAAAGAGATTGCATATAAATCACTAGTACACCCAGTAATGGAATATGGTGCTGCATGTTGGGATCCTTACAGATTAGAACATATTAAGACACTGGAAAAGATTCAAAAACGGGCTCTTAAGTGTTGTCGGAAAAATCCACCATGAAAATGGGACACACTCACGGACAGGAGAACGCGAATTCGAATATGCGCACTGTTCAAAACATACAGAGGTGAGCCTGCCTGGAGAGAAATAAAAAATAGGTTGCAGCCGCCAAATTACTCTTCAAGGAACGACCACTCATATAAACTGAGGGAAAGAAGACAGAGGACGGACACTGGAAAGTTTTCTTTTCTCAATCGTACTATCAGGGACTGGAATGCTTTACCTGCAGACTTACTAAAGGCTTTACCAACAACCAAAAACATATTTAAAAATAGGCTTAAGGACTTTACTTATAGACGGTAATTAT
The DNA here is from genome assembly GCF_040183065.1 of Periplaneta americana. NCBI lineage: Eukaryota > Metazoa > Arthropoda > Insecta > Blattodea > Blattidae > Periplaneta > Periplaneta americana. The sequence continues at coordinate 170,355,816 of NC_091125.1, read as the reverse complement.
ACGCAGTATTTAAAGGGTGTAAATGACATTTTGTTATTGAAGTGTTGTATCAGTGAAGAATTATGTTGTGTCAGTGAAGTGTGTTGTATCAGTGAAGAAGTATGTCGTGTCAGTGAAGTGTGCTGTGTAAGTGAAACGTGTTCCTGTCAGTGAAGCTTTATAGTTTATAGTGGCAGTGCAAAGTATTTGAACAGTGAAATGTTTTTGAAGTGTTAGTGAAATCAGGATAGAATCAGTGAAATGTGTCGTAGTTCCAGTGCAGTGAGTGAGTTGACAGCGAAATGAGTGTAATGTTGAGAAGTTGACAGTGAAATGAGTGTAATGTTGAGAGGTACTTGTGCAGATATGAACATATCATACTTTTGGGTTTTAGTTCGAACTTAGATTTAAGATACAAATTAGATTTATTTTAAATGTTATTTTAAGTGATCGTGCTTCATTTAATTTAGGATATTCCCTGTTATTATTATTATTTTTATTATAAATTATTGTTAGTATTAATTATTAGTATTATTAATTGTATTTTTAATTAATAAGCTTATTATTGTCATTCTTGAGTGTAATTAGTTACCACTACCACTGGGTATATACCCATTGCAGTGTGAATAAATACATACATATAATAAATCCATCTCTGAAAAATGAGAATGCCATTCCAGATTTCAACAAACAAATTACACAGCAGGCATAATTCACTGCAGAAAGAAAGTGGGTTGGATTTTATATAAGAATTCAAGAATGTGATAGAGTTTTTCTTATAGCATGATCTAAATTAAAATTTTATCTGCATCATCACTTTTAAAAGCTACAAGCCAATTGTAAATAGAATACAGTAATTTTCTACATGTCAGGTTGGATTTTCTTTTACCAACTTTGTTTCGAATTTCGAGTGCTGACAAATACGACAACTGGCAGTTATTTTCTAACTGTTATATTGGCTAAAATAATTTTGGTTTGCAGCAAAGGAAACTGAAGAAATGAAAGTATAACTAGGCCTGTGAAATTTGAACGTAATTAACAATTAATTAGTAATACCGTCATTAATATTAATCCATAATTTAGTTGTGTTGCATTGTGATTCTAATTCAACACTATATTCAGATAAGTGTAATTAAATAAGATATAACTTACGGTATAGAATTATTTGGTATGAAACATACACGTGGCAAATGGACAGATTTTCATTAAGATGTCCAAGAGAGAAAACAGCATAGTAGCGACTTAAGAGTAGCCTATGTATTTTAAGTAGGATATACATTTCAAAGTGGTATTCTGTTTTCGGAATCGTACTAATCACTTCACGTGATCAAACAAAATAATTTTTAGGTTAGATCTCGTGAAACGTTAACTGTTTAGTCAAAGCAATGAATTTCATGTTAGACAATAGTAATATGCGTTACAAGAGCAGTATGTTGAAGTTTTCATGTTCGAGGAAAAGTTTGAAAAAGCAAAACGTAGTTGAGCTTTTTTAATTTCCCAGAATTGAAAGAAAACATACCACTCGTGTATCGTACATTATTTTGTGCGAAGATAGTTTATTACATACCTAAAAGAGGAATTTCTAATTAGTTGCAATGAAATCTCCATCTTGGTTTCTGTTCAATGACGGCAAATTTGCAAAACAAAAATATCTATCTTCAACATTGTTGCTGTAAAATGTTTTCTGTGTTTACTATACTCCAGCAGGCAGTGATAAACGTCTGTCTTTTTTTCCCCCAATCTATGATGAGTCTGGAATCTTGTTGATTTTTTCACGGCTTCCTTAATGTTACTCGCATCACGAATGCAGTAACTTTAGTGGAGTTGTAGAGTTTACTTAATTTTTGCAAATATTTAAAAACAATAATCAACAGTGCAATTTAGGTGAAATTGCAGTGGTAAGTTTCCAATTTATAATTATTACTATATTGAACGTCTCTAAAAATAATATGTTGAAAGCCTAAAGCAGAAAAATCAATATGTCACTTAAGCAATAAGAAGAGGGAAATTGTTGTGTGTGTGTTAGGTTGGGAATACTGAATGTGGAATTTTAGACTTTCCGCGGATTGGTTTTGTGCAGAAACCAAGCAAATACGCACGATATCGCACAAAATACATTTCAATATTAGATCATACTAATCTATTAATTACTAACATAATATGCGAGAAGTCCAGGAGGAAAATATACTCCTTCAAAGATTATTGAACTATTTACAAAACACCTTCCAACATATAGATGAGATGTGATAAGTAAGCGCACGCACACACACACAAAATAATATTATTTCAATACATGGCATTGAGACTTTACCCTCTTTGGTGATATTTGGTACTTGTCGGCAACACTGAAGAGACAGGAACTACTCTTACGTGATCCTCACTATATTTGGCAAACTTGTAATCTTTATTTAAATAAATAAAAAAAAATTAACGATGCTCGCAACTGCAGAGATATCAGCGTCGCTGGTGTTCCGGAATTTTACTTGTAATCTTACTAAGTGTAATCTGAAAATGTGCTTGAACTTAGAACTACGTGAAAATTCTTGCTGCTGTTTATGATAATGATAAATAATAATAATAATAATAATAATAATAATAATAATAATAATAATAATAATAATAATAATAAAGGTAAAGGTATCCCCGTCACATGCCATGAAGGTACTTGGGGGGCCATGAAGGTAGAGCCACATGCTCTCCATGACCTCGGCACTAGAATGAGGTGGTGTGGTCGGCACCACACTCTGACTGCCTTTTACCGCCGGGAAAGACCTGGTACTCAATTTTATAGAAGGCTGAGTGAACCTCGGAGCCGTTCTAGAAGTTTGGTAACGAGAAAATCCTTTCACCACCTGGGATTGAACCCCGGACCTTCCAGTCCGTAGCCAACTGCTCTACCAACTGAGCCACCCGGCCCACCATCACCACAATAATAATAACAATAATAATAATAATAATAATAATAATAATAATAATAATAATAAATAAAAAAAATAATCTTGTCGCTGAGATGAGCTCAATGTGGAGTGCAAAGCTCATGAAACCTATAAAGACATGGAAAAATATGGGAAGTACAAGATATTGTGCTATTTGGAACTGTTGATATCCTTCAGAAGATGTTCTGGAAGGGAACTGGACTCTCCAGAGATGTTGCTGAGGAAGACGGATATAACATGGAGTAAATATTCGATATTCAACCAACAAATCACACATATCAGGAATGATAAGGTGGGAGCATGAGCAGCAGTAGTAGTAGTAATGTAGTTTGATACAACAACGTTTGATTTTATTTACCATAAACACGCAATTTAAACAAGTATGGCAAGGTAAGATTATGTTAAATGTGTGTGCACACGCCCATTTAGATACTTTCGAAACGTAAGCACTGAACTTCCTTACATTAAATTTCGTAAATTATGTAAATGAACCCTCAGTACGAGATCACAAAATATGACACAGTGCTTGAGAATTACAGACATATCATCTGCTACTAGAAGCAGAACAGACTGCAAGTTTTAAGATATTCACCTGCTTGTAATGAACATTAATACAGTAAAGCTACAAGAGATTCGGATAACATTCGCCAATAAACTTATTTTAAGAACAGAATATCTCTGCGTAATCAAAAGCACACTTGAAGACTGTGTGTATAACATAGCTGATATAAACAAAGCAAAGCTACTGCAAAATGAATACTAGTGAGCAAACAAAGACTGTCAAGATTGTTGATGAATTCAACAGCTCTTTTACAACTAAGCTAAAACTTGCAATCTCTTCTGCTCCCAATAGTAAATCAACAAAGCTCTTGTATGTGCCTGGAGGAGGGATTCGAAAGAAAGAAAAAAGAGCAGTTACGAAGGCACAGGCTGTATTTGTGAACCGACACCAGGTGCCTGGTGGAATGTCTTACAACACACGAACATAATACAAGTATAATACATGTCACTTCTTGCCGGATTTCTTGATGCCCCCGCCAACAAGGGGTCCTTTCTGTGCAGCCTTTGCTTTAGCTTCTTGGAGAGCCTTCTCTTGCTCCTTCATTTTCTGTTTATGGGCAGCATCCTGCTCATCCAAGTCCTGCTCCTTCTTCTTGGGAGCTTTCAGTGGCTTCTTCTTGCCTCCTTCCCTTCCGGACATTGTTATGGTGCCTGTGATAAACAAAACAAGTTAGTGAGCCTTGTATTTATGTGCAATGGTTTAACCTAACATGGGGGGCTCGCTAATAGAAACTATCATAAGATCTCATGTAGAGCTTCAAGAATGTAATGCTTCTCAAACGTTTAGGGCATCCTGTTTACGAAACAATATTTTTGTGGATGCAAGTTCAAACATTTTTCGGGAGGGCTGCAAAAGGGTATCTGTTGGATACAGAGGGGAGAGCCATTAATCCTTCCCACTGAAGGCTTTAAGGAACCAACCTGGACAAATACCCAATGTCCCATCCTTACCTTCCCGTGGTGCAGCTGTTAGTAAGCATAATTTTACAAGCTGAACTAAAGGGAGGGGCTACTCATCAATTAGTACTGGTCAGCTTGATGAGTTAATGACTGAATTTGGTATAATTTTCCTCTATTCAATACCTAATTCCCTCTTTACCCTTTCCTATCCAGCCCTCTGACTGAACTCTTACTTTCTTTGACCCTGACGGCATTAGAGCATTCAAGGCCTAGGGGTTCATTTCACTTCCCTTCCTCCTCTTTCTACTTTTCTGTTCCTAGTGCTGACCTGCTATGGCACTAAAATTGTCCTCCAGTGGCTTAAGGAGGGGAAGCTGGTGATTAACAAGATCTCCCAATCCTGGGAAATGAGAATGCGGATGCTTTAGCAAAGAAGGGCAGCACTGCTACTTACAGACCTGTTACTAAATCTACGTATTACTCTGTGAAGAGATTTATTAAATCTACATACTTAGACTTCAACAAACAAAATTTGGTAACACAATCTCAAGGGAAAAAATGGAACTCTCTGCATCATAATCCACAGTTAATTCCCGATTTATCACGAAAGTCGTCTGTAGCTGCATTTAGATTGGCAACAGGCCATGATTGTTTGGCCAAACACCTGCATAAAATTGGAATATATCAGTCCCCTAACTGCCCACTGTGCAACTCAAACCAAGAAATGGATTCGGAACACCTAAAAAATCTGTGCTTCAGTGGCTGACCATGATAATATCTTTGAAAACTATTGGCGTGCAAGATGTCAAATGACTTTATTGTCAAACGCCTGGCATTAGAAAACAACAACAACAGAATTGGAATATATCAGTCCCCTAACTGCCCATTGTGCAACTCAAACCAAGAAATGGATTCGAAACACCTCAAAATCTGTGCTTCATTGGCTGACCATGATAATATCTTTGAAAAAATATTGGAGTGCAAGAGGTCAAATGACTTTATTGTCGAACGCATGGCATTAGAAAACAACATTTTTCGGAGGGGGGGGGGGAAGTCACTGTAGTAATATGTTTGGGTCCTGGAGATATAAAAAAAAAATCTGTCCTTTATTAATCTCGAAAAGTATTTCAAAATGTTATCTCCATGTATATAATTTTAATTTTTTGAGGTGACAGTTGTTCTGAAATTAATTTCTAAAAATCAGGAAAAAGGAAGCCTATTTTTCTGTGAAAAAGGTTTATAAAATGTTCAGTATTTTTGAAACTGTTAATGTTAGGTCCTCATCTAAGATTCACTTTAAAGCTCACTGAATGGGCTTTAATTTCATGCAAAATACATCTCTAATAGAAGGTCGAAATTTTTATTTTTGAAAATTTCGAAAACATTAAATTTCATTTTACTAAAATAAAAACATGTTAAGAAGACATATTTTATGAGGGCAACAGCAGAGCCACCTTCAGTTACAAGCCGAAGGATTCATATGCTTGGCAACACTGAGAGGAGATGAAAAAGAGTGATATTGGACAAAATAGTGCTTTGGTTTTGCTGTCACTGTACATTTTCGATATTAATTTAGACAAAGGTAATCGGATACGATAAAGGTTCAGAGTATTGATGTATGTAATTTATTAAGAAATTCCAAATGGTGGTTTGAGTTTCAGAACACCACATAAGTAATTTTAATATACAGTAGAACTTGGTTATAGCGACCTCGTTTTGTGCGACACCTTGCTTATAATGTCAAATACGAGGCCTGTCTAAAAAGTATCCGACCTTTAGCCAGAAAAAATAATTCAAATACCTGACCGGGTTGGGACCCTAATTCCCTTCAAAGTAGGCCTCTTGTGCTTGCACACACTTAGCCCACCGATCCTTCCACTGCTGGAGACACCTCTGGAAGTCTTCTTTTGGAATGGTGTTCAGCTCCGTCGTCGCGTTCTGCATTATCTCTTCTCTACTCTCAAAACGGGATCCTTTCAGTGGTGTCTTCAATTCTGGAAACAACCAGAAGTCGCAAGGAGCCAGGTCTGGAGAGTAGGGAGGTTGGCGAACGGTTGTAATTCCATGTTTGGCCAAGAAAGTGTGGATCAATTGGGATGAATGTGCGGGGGCGTTGTCGTGATGCAAGTGCCAGTTGTTCGCCGTCCACGTGTCTGGTCTTTTGCGCTGAACTGCATCACGGAGTCGCCGGAGAACATCGTGATAGTACTCCTTTGTCACCGTTTGTCCTTCCGGTGCGTATTCGTGATGCACAATTCCACGGACATCAAAGAAAACAGTCGGCATCACCTTGATTTTGCTTCGCACCTGCCGCGCTTTCTTCGGCCTTGGAGACTCGGGATGCTTCCATTGCGACGACTGTCTTTTTGTTTCTGGGTCGTACTCGTACACCCATGACTCATCTGCAGTTATCACGGTGTTCAGAAACCCAGGATCAGTGTTGGCGGTGTCCAGAAGGTCCTGTGCAACGTCACGACGGAGGTCTTTTTGTTCCGGGGACAACAACTTGGGCACGAATTTCGCAGCCACTCGGTTCATGTTCAAATCATCACGCAAAATTGCATGTGCAGAATCTTTACTCACTCCAACCAGTTCGGCAATCTCCCGCACGGTCAAACGACGATCTGCCATCACCAAATTTCGCACCCTCTCAACAACAGCTGCACTCAGAGCAGTTTGGGGCCTGCCACAACGCTGCTCACTCTCCGCTGATGTGCGGCCATCTTTGAATCGGTTGAACCACTCCTTAATTTGTGTTACACCCATCGCATCTTCCCCAAACACCTGCTGAATCTTACGAATTGTTTGACTTCGAGAATCACCAAGCTTTTGACAAAATTTGATGCAGTATCTTTGCTCAATTCGTTCAGTCATCTTGCGAGAAAACTAAATCCGACAAACACTTAGAACAGCACCTTACTTGGCGACCACCAGCCAGTGACTGGCACAAGCGAATGCGGTGAAAAAATTCAAGCATGCACATTACGGTTCCTCCTTCCACCGTGCACAGTGGCGCCGCCTTAGAATCACTACTTTGCGCGGGAAAATTTAAGGTCGGATACTTTTTAGACAGGCCTCGTATTCTGTGGTCCCAACTAATTCCCCATAAAACATATGCTTTTCTATCTTGCTTAATACGACAAACGTATATGCGTCTACCTCGCATATAACGTCATTTTCAACCTCAGTTTGGAATACAATTTTCTAAGAACCAAAGTATTTTAAGAACTATTTTGCTGAAATCTAGCAAATCCTTTACTGTTCCCTTCTATCATAGACCTCTGGAATGCAGGCGGATTCCCCATCCCATTGTAACCCATCGGAATTCATGGTATCTGCATGCGGTCAGTTTCGACAGGAAGTTTTCACTACGTGCACGCATTTTAACGCAGTATGGCCACTAAACAAAGTGAGTGACACTTTAGAAGCCATTAGAATTGTGAACATTTCTATGAAGCTAGGAGAAGGAACAGTGAAATTGCAACTGAAATAATGAACATAGAATTTAATTTAGAAAGTGTATATTGGGCAAGTAGGAGACAACAGAGTAAAATGACTGATTACTTCACTCCTCAGTAAATAAGTTTGGTGAGTAATGAACAAACTGTTTTAATACAGAATACTGTATTTATAATTGTGCGTGTATTTTATTTTCATGGTATGCTTAAAAGTGAATACATAAATCTAAAATAAGCCTAATTATGTTTATTATTTTTCATTTTCCACTTCACTAGACTGACAATATGAATCTCGGTTACTACGACACTCATTTATAACATAATTTTCAAGGTCCCTTGGATGTCGTTATAACCAAGTTCTACTGTAGCTACAAAGACTTTGCCATTTAAATTAATTTAAAGCATACATGTTTTTTATTGGTAGTACAGGGGTAAATAATAAATCCATACATAAAAGGTTGTTTCTTATATGAAAAATAAATAATTCAGCAACACAGTAACAACATACTTTCGAGGTATTATGAAGCTATTCCAATCAATTAACCAATTTGTAGCTACCGGTAGCAAATTAGCATTGTATTGTTGCTTTATGGTGTTTCACTGTAAAGTGAAAGGTCTAGGACAGTGGTCATTCAGCACTCGCTGAAATGGGTAACACGTAAGGAGTGTATCGGAATATGCACTGTTGTGCAGAAGGGAGAGGGAGAAAGCATACCTGCCAGCACATCTCTTATCTGCAGGTAAGAGAAGGTAGTCCAAGGGTGCAATGTGCTGATGACTGTTGGTCTAGGATATCATATACATTTTAATAATCATATGACTATCTGTCGTGCTTTTCCATAAATATTTCAGATGCCTATTAAGCCAGTATTGGTTTGAGTCTCGCCAGTCACCATAACTGTTCTCCTGAATTATTTGTTGACAAATTTTTCAAATAAAATTTTAAATAGGTAAATATAACTACAGAAAACAAGTTAATAATGTAAACTAGACAATTGTAAGATTGGTATCATTGCTATGAATAGAAATAAACAGACAATCGAAATAATTGATCCTACAATCAGATTTGAAATCTCAGCCACTCAACCATCTGAAGTGAACGAAGAGAAAAAGAATCTACGAGCCCACAATTCTGTACCTATCGGCAAAATACAACATAGAAAAAAATCACAGTTACCGGTCTCTTCTTCAGAGCGAGAGGCACCATTCCGAAAGCCTTTGTAAAGTGGAGGGAAAAATACAAGCTGACGAGAGATCTTCAAGATGCCATCATCACCACCATAATAAAATTTTCTGTAGTGATATTTCGTCAGCATCTTTATGGTGTACATTCAATTTAAATTATATTTGGTTCCATTTTTTTTCTTATGTCTTAATCAATTTTGTCTGAAACCTGTTTATATAATTTTTCATTTTAAATTTTATTGTGTCGCAGGGCAAACCCAAAATATTGGGACAGATCAATGAATTATATTATAAACAAAGGAATCTATGAACATATAACATAGTAATGGAATGAGGGTGAAAATCTGGTAAATAGTTAGGCCAAGTATAAAGGTCCACAAAAAAAGTGCACAAACATAATATGAACAAACCACACCATTATCTATTACGTATGTGCCAATCAGCCTAAATTCAGTGAATTTTAAACCCTGTAGGCCTAAATACAAAGTGAAAAGAAACATTTTGTAACTAATTACACAAAATAAACAGACCTTGAAAATGAACAGTCTCTAAACTATACATGATCCTGACATATATCAGGCATTCCGAGTCTTCAACAGAATTGAAACACTTATGGTGAGATCACAAAATAGGCATTTACAATGAACCACTACATTTAAAATTAGCTGGGTAACTTTGATATATATAGAGCAGGATAAATCCTACAACTTGGCTGGAACAGCATTTCTGCTGGACCACAAACCTCAAGTAAAACTATACAAATGTAGTAGAAAAGTTTTCCGGGCTATGAGGCCGTGGTCTGTTGGTTGTGAGACCAAACGTTTCGTTCACTGCTGCGGTGAACATCTTCAGTGGTGTCTATTGCTGGTGCGGCTGGTTCTAATGCGCGTGCCGATTACAGTCTGCGCTGGCCCCCCCCTCCCGCACTATATATACAACGATGCAGCCAGCACAGACTGTAATCGGCACGCGCAGTAGAACCAGCCGCACCAGCAATAGACACCACTGAAGATGTTCACCGCAGCAGTGAACGAAACGTTTGGTCTCACAACCAACAGACCACGGCCTCACAGCCCGGAAAACTTTTCTACTATTGACGCCGGCCGTGAAAGCCTACACTCCAATATATACAAATGTAATTTGTAAAATATTTAATATCTAGAAGAATTGTTAATCACTTTGTCATCAATAATATTAAATTTTTTTCGAAGACTACAGCCATTTTATTTCCATATGTTACCTTGTTTTTATCGCCAGTATGCATATAGTTTACAATACATAAGCAATGAATGTTTGCTAAGATCAGGGAAGGTGAAACATAGATTGCGTTATTGTTGAGCGATTCATTTTGCTCTGATTACCTGTTCATACCTATTAGCTTCTGTCAAGAGTATAAAAATACTCTCGTGTGTGTCGGTTGTAAGACAAACAGACTGGTCAGTATATCAGAAAAAAAACAGTAAAGCATCTTTAATGGCTTTAAGAAAAGTAACAAGTTGGATGTGTTCATTAAATAATTTGTTAACTCATTAACTTTAGTTTTGATATTTGCTACGAACAGAACATCACCTTCATCCTGTACACAGAGATTTTTTTTTTTTTTGGGGGGGTTTTGAATTCACTGAGTCTTTCTTACATCTTTCACATATTTTCATTTCTTGTTTGATTTCAAAGTCAACACAGTAAATGCAGACAATAGCATATGTCACATGTCTAACAAAATGCTAACATCCCACATTTCAGGAATAAACATAAGTTAGAGGAGAATTCAATGTTCTAGCACATGAGCCTTATGATGGAGTTAGAGCACAGAAGATCACAATTCAGAATATTTCAGCACTCAAAAATTAGTCCTAAATTATTAGGCATGTAACAAGAGACACATGTATAAACAGATTGTAGGTAGCCATTTTCAAAAACTTGAGCAAGGTTGCCAAATACAGTTTTACAGTTGCCGGCTATGAACTGTCAATGGCATCAATTTTGTAAAATTCTTCACTCAATTTCATTAAGATCTTATGGTGAGTAATTTGCACTTGTGCAGTACAGTATGTGGGTCCGGCATAGAAATTGGTTATCACTATTTTACACTAAACCTTGTTTTGAAATTAAGACTGTGATAATTAATCAACAAAAAAATTTGCGGATTATCCACAAATAAGACAATCTATAAAGAAAAATGAGTTGCACTATTTCTCAATGCACTGGAATGAGTCATAGGTCTTGTGTATAATTCTACCGACTGCTTGTGTGTTCTACGAAACAATCTTCTTTTATTGAAAAGCTGAAAAAAAAGTAGCCTAGTTTAATTGAAAGTGAAAATAAGAAATGTGTTTTATTTAAATTAAGTTACATGTGTCTCACAAAATTGATGGAACTATTTTCTTCCTTCCGCATCGTGAATAAACTGCACTATGGTTTCGATTAAGTGAATCGATATAGGCTATCTCAGTGATTGTAATTGTTCAAAATGAGCAGCAATGGCACAAAACTTATATAGAAATACAAGATGTAATAGGCGAAAGGGGTAAGTGGCCTTTATACATCAGAAGGCTACTATGGACCAGCGACTTAAAATACAAAGACCGTTTACCTTTAACAATTTTTTTCTTCGGAAATAGCTGCCCTATGGATTTGTTCCTAGAATTTATTGGAAGTATCTGACCACAAACGATAGCCCGTAAAAAGATAGGCAAGTTTCAAGGATTGTGGCAGTGGCTACAGCAGTGCATCGAAGAGAAAAGAATGGACATTTTAAAGAAAAAGAGTTACTTCGACATGATTTCGGGAAGAGTTATAGACTTATGCTCAGATGATCCTTAAGGTCTGACAGTGGTCCAGGGTGTATTTTTTATTTTAAAGAAATAAATTATTTAAATAGCTTACGAACTTTGCATTATATACAATAGGCCTAGGCAGTTTTGGTGTATGCATTAGAAATAATAGAACTGTAGGTTATTACTTACGTTATCGTTCAGAAATATGTTGGCTCATGTTCCTGTATGTCTCCTTCACAGTTCTCCCATTCCAAATAGCTGTCACTTTTTCTTATCAATCTTGTAAAGTTCTTAACGTGTTCTCATTGCCTCGTGAAAAGGTTTGGATAATGTCCAATATACCGGTACCTCTAATATCCATGATTGTCTGAAAATTGATGTTGAAAGTTCCGTGCTTGTCATCTGTTACGTATTAATGCGCATGAACCTTTAATGGCAAGAATGTACTTCTACGATGCCATTCCAATGCAATGAGAAATAGTGCAACTCTTTATCTTTATAAATTGTCTTATTTATGGATAATCCGCAAATTTTTTTGTTTATTTTATGAGACAATATTAGTCTTAATTTCAAAACAAGGTTTAGTGTAAAATAGTGATAACCAATTTCTACACCCGACCCCAGTATGTCTTTACATAATGTATAAACATAGTTTTCAATAATTATCAGGCAAAATCAGTTATCCGACACAGGTTTGTCCCACAGTTGCTGGATACAGAATTCTACTGCACAACATTGGACACAGAACACACTATAAAACCATCTTAACACACAGACAAGAGACACAAATAAATACAACTTAACAGGAGTTTACAAACTATCATGCAACAGTTGCAACGACTTCTACATTGGACAGACTGGAAGATCATTTCAAACACGTTAAGAAGAACATATCACAGCCATAACCAAACTACACAACAATTCAATCTATGCAGAACACATCACAAACACCAACTACAGCTACAGTAACAAACGACATGAAAATACTACACATCCAGTCAATCATAGCGCAATAATTAACAATAGACCCCTATTAGAAACAACAACCAAATTTCTTGGCTTAAAAATCGATAATGTGTTAAATTGGAAAAATCATATTAAAGAAATTACCCTCAAACTAAATTCAGCACGTTTTGCTATTAGATCTATGCAAAAGATAGTAAATATCAATACCTTAAAAACAATACACTTTGCATACTTTCACTCGGTAATGAGTTTTGGAATAATATTCTGGGGAAATTCCACAGATAGTAACAGTATATTTCCATTACAAAAAAGAGTAATTAGAATAATATAGGTGCCAAATCTAGGGAATCGTGTAGGACTATTTTTAAAAAACTACAAATAATGCCCATGGCTTGTCAGTGTATCTTTTCCTTAATAATCTTCCTCGTATGTAATCGTGAAAACTTTGTAACTAATTCAACAGTTCATAGCATAAATACAGTCAAAAAATGACTTTCATACTCATAGGCAAGTCTATCATGCTATCAAAAAGGAGTGCGTTATATGGCAGTAAAAAATTTTAATTGCCTCCCTATCGATATAAAAAATGAAACTCAAAACATAAAATTATTTAGGGCCAAATTAAAGAAGTACCTAATTTCTCACGCCTTCTATTCTGTAGGTGAATTCATGACATTCAATAACACTTCATGAAATTGGTACTAAAACTTTGTGTTGTACTAGGAGACTATACTGTAAATCTCGTCTGTATATATTTCATCTGCTAATGGCTTCATTGCCAAATGCAAGGCACTAGACAACAACATATTTCATCTAGACTGTGACTATAAATTAAGACTTTATAATAGTATTAAGTTTTTTGACTTGTTCCATAGTTTAGCTGTAAGCAATGTATGAATACCATGGAATGTTAATAAATACAATACAAAAAACCAGAAACTTGACACCCTAGACTAATATGAAATTTATAAACATACTAGAACACACCCGCAACACATTCAGACTCAATTCAATTTCAAAACACACACCCTTTTCGACACAATCATGAAAATACCCAACCACAACAGAAAACTAGAAAATAGTGCGGGATTCCCACTAGGCTTTAGACAATGAAGCACAAGACTTCGAAACTAGTCAAGCAAGATAAATAGTAAATATTAACACGGTAAAGAATAAAACCTTCAAACCAAGAAGCAGATACAAAAAACTGGGATTTCAATATGTCTGTTTTCCACAACTAAAATTGTCTATTTTGAAGGGAGGTTCATCCAATGCTGGAAAAACAAAGATTGACCTACATCTTCGATTTCTTGAGAGGAAATTTGAAACATCTTTAGTATTAATCTATAAAACATGTCTTTCTTGTATGGCACACCCCTATATGCATTATTTCTCAAGTGTAGAGTAACATTATCGAGTGAACTTTAATGGAATATAATAAATGTGCTTATATTATGACGGGTACTGTTTATTATTTATAAAAATCGTACCGACCACAACAATCATCAGCTAAGCACTCACAAGCTGTAATACAATGTAACTTAGCAGCCCGTATTTGCTATGCCAAGGGGTTCAAAAAATTTACCCCCCCCCCCACCAATTTACTTATACAAAAGTTAGACGTTTAGTAGTCAAACTGTAAAACAAAGTGAAATGTAACAACAATTTAGGTGGGGAAACAGGTGACATTTTGGTCATTTTCAACCAAAAATGTATTTTCGTTTCCTTTTGTGAAAAAATGAATCAGCAATCTCTTATTTATATGTTGTGAAAGTTTCAGCGCTTGGAAGCATAAACATTACCTCATATTTCAATGGCTACACTCTAGAATTTAAATTCCATACAAACTCTACAAGCTGTTTTCTCACACTTGCTCTCTCCTTAGTCATACCAACATAACTATGTTGCATATTTTTATAAAATTTTCGTTCTCTCCATTTAAAGAGATGAGTAAATTTAAAATTAGCCTATGTATATTAAGTTCTTTTCTAACCATATCAGATATGTCGTAAAAAAAGTCATGCATAAAACTTAAATTTTGCAAGAGATAATTTTGAAAAAATATATTTTTTTTTAATTCGATTAACCCAAAAACCATTCATCTGATCATAATGAAACTTACACGCAAGGAATACTTATAGAAAGAGGATAAGTAAAACATAAAACATTTATTTCCTACTAGACTTTTTCCTCAAAATTTTGCTGCCCTGGCCCCTGTGTATATAGGGGACTGAACCTAAGGTACTATCGTCATGCAACATGAATTATTATTATTATTATTATTATTATTATATTATGGGTAAACGAATCACGTTATTTAACGGACGAAGTGTGTACGTGACTAGCGACTAAGTACTGCTTTGTTATACGTCATAGTTGAATTACCCAACATTACTTCATGATATGAACTCAGCGGAATATCTCGCTGTCTTGAGTAGCTTCCATGAACAAAAATGTTAAGGAAGCCCTAAATAAATATTAACTACCTACATGGAATTCAATGCTAGAGTTGGAGATTCCCTGTTTATTGCACCTTGTAGAGACAAGGCAGTCATAGTTCTACACTTCGGAACTACAGGCAAACATAATTATTTGTTTAGCTTGCCACGTTAATAGTAATGTAAAATCGTCAAAAAATGCACTAGAATTCCAATATCTAGGCCGCGTAATTATTAGAAGTGAACAAAACACAACAATCACGATTTTGTTACAGTTGGCATTGCGAAATGCGTAGAAGGAATGCCAAAACCGAATTGTCGAAATAATTAAGCTTATCAAAATGCTGAAAAGCGAATGCAGAATAGATACTATATCCGTAGACTTTGAAACAACTAGTACATAAAAATGACAAAATAACCTCAAACGCCAATGTAACATGGCGACAACACATGGGCAACACTGCTACGATTGACTTATTACTTCCTAGAAAAGAAACTCAAAATAGATTTCGGTAAAATGAATGCTTCGATACACCAATGATTCCTTAAAACTGAAAACGTTTAATACTGCTTTTATCAAAACTAAAATATTACCTTTATCTCCTCAAACTACTTCCACACGTTGATGTTCTGTGCGTTCCTCCCTTGTCTCCTTCGGCCTTTTCAATTTATTACATTAAATTATCACAGATGGCACTGCAATCACGCACACCAAATTTCCGAAAAAAATGTAAAAATCACTGGAAAGAATAGAATAATTTATCAGAAATGTACTGTTTATGTACTAAATTAAATAAACACTGCATTCATCCTTTTCAATTAAACAATCATTTTGGCACTTTTCACATAATGGTATTTTGTAAAAAGAGCGCTATCAACAAAATCAGAATTTAAAAAAAAATGTTTAAGATCAATCATTTCATAAAATATGTTACTTTATCTCAGTATTTTTACTATTTTTTTTTCGTATACCAAGAAATGAGTCGATGGAGAAATCATATATAACCGTTTATTAACATAAAGCCACGAAATTGATAACTCCTTTTTTTACAAACCGCCATCGAATTATCTTCGATTTAACAATATTCCAATACGTACTTAATAATAGATTATAGGTTATGTCTTATTTAACGACGCTCGCAACCATAGACAAACTGTAGAGGTTATATCAGCGTCGCCGGATGTGCCGGAATTTTGTCCCGCAGGAGTTCATTTACAATTTTACATGCTAGTAAATCTACAGACATGAGCCTGTCGCATTTAAGCACTTAAATGCCATGGACCTGGCCCGGGATCGAACCCGCAACCTCGGGAATAGAAGGCCAGTGCTATACCAACTCGCCAACCAGGTCGACTTATTTGCTAGAGATATAAAGTCAATTTTAATATATATGAACCAGTAAAATTATAAATCTTCATTACACAACTTTTAACACTGTATCACTTCGGAATATGTATGATAAGAGTACAGTACATCAGTTATTCATAGATTTCAAAATGGCGTATGACTCGGTTAAGAGGGAAGTTTTATATATTCTTATTGAATTTGCTATTTCCAAGAAACTAGTTCGATTAATTAAAATGTGTCTTAGTGAAACTTACAGCAGAGTCCGTATAGGCCAGTTTCTATCTGATGCTTTTCCAATTCACTGCGGGCTAAAGCAGGGAAATGCACTATCACCTTTACTGTTTAACTTCGCTCTAGAATATGCCATTAGGAAAGTTCAGGATAACACAGAGGGTTTGGAATTGAACGGGATACATCAGCTTCTTGTCTATGCGGATGACGTGAATATGTTAGGAGAAAATCCACAAACGATTAGGGAAAACGCGGAAATTCTACTTGAAGCAAGTAAAGCGATAGTGTTGGAAGTAAATCCCGAAAAGACTAAGTATATGATTATGTCGCGTGACGAGAATATTGTACGAAATGGCAGGGGCGTATTTTGCGGGCTACCGGCGGTAGCCCAAGGAAATTACAAAAGAAAAAGTTTATAATATAACATAATGTAATCATTTTGTATTATTAGTTTTACCATAGTAATTGAAATTAAAGTAATTGTTAGATATATTTTGTGTAATAATAGGGTCAGCGGTAGCCCAAACCCTTTAACCAGTATACGCCCCTGCGAAATGGAAATATAAAAATTGGAGATTTATCCTCAAAGAGGTGGAAAAATTCAAATATCTTGGAGCAACAGTTAACAAATATTAATGACACTCGGGAGGAAATTAAAAGCAGAATAAATATGGGAAATACCTGTTATTATTCGGTTGAGAAGCTTTTGTCATCTAGTCTGCTGTCAAAAAATCTGATAGATAGAATTTATAAAACAGTTATATTACCGGTTGTTCTGTATGGCTGTGAAACTTGGACTCTCACTTTGAGAGAGGAACAGAGATTGAGGGTGTTTGAGAATAAGGTTCTTAGTAAAATATTTGGGGCTAAGAGGGATGAAGTTACAGGAGAATGGAGAAAGTTACACAACGCAGAGTTGCACGCATTGGATCCTTCACCTGACATAATTACGAACATTAAATCCAGACGTTTGAGATGGGCAGGCCATGTAGCACGTATGGGCGAATCCAGAAATGCATATAGAGTGTTAGTTGGGAGGCCAGAGGGGGAAAAGACCTTTGGGGAGGCCGAGACGTAGATGGGAGGATAATTAAAATGGATTTGAGGGAGGTGGGATATGATGGTAGAGACTGGATTAATCTTGCTCAGGATAGGGACGAATGGTGGGCTTATGTGAGGGCGGCAATGAACCTCCGGGTTCCTTAAAAGCCAGTAAGTAAGTAAGTAAGAACTTTCTTGTGTTAAATTTTAACGTACCTTGTTTACATGTTTCGACCTATTTTCAGTCATCTTCGGAACTGGTCGTTGTTGGTCTTGGAGCCTCTTGTTTCCTATATAGGTGCGTTCGTAGTGTAGAGTCAAAGAGTGTATGTGTTTTGAAACTGAGTTGTGTGTTGAGAATATCGTTGGGGTGTGTTTTCGTTTGTCTGTATATTTCATATTGTTCTAGTGTGTTGAGTTTCTGGCTTTTTGGTTGGATGTGCAGTATTTCCTACAGAGACGTCAACACAGATATGGTTCTCTTTGTAGAATGCGACATCGTGAAACTGTTGATATTATCGCAGTGTAAATAACGAGTGGGTTCTATTTTACAATGCAATATTGTGGAATTGTCTTGATGATATCTTATTGTAAATAAGAGCGAATTTTTCTTTTACAATGCGATATCGTGAAATTGTGTTTGTAAAAAAAGACTGGATGGGTTCTTTTTCACAGTGCGATATCGTATTGTAAGAGCAGATGGTTTTTTTTTTTCAATGCGATATCGTAAAATTGTGTACAACTTATTATTATGACAGTTTTTAGTTAATTCTTTTTACCTCTATCATGTTGTGACGTCATTTGTTAACCTTTATAAAATTAAGCGATATCTTAATGTAAAACAGTCCAGAATTTCACTGTTATTTTGCAACTTATTCCCTAGCCAGTTGGATTCGTTTATGTACAGCGAAATTGGTACAAAATAATGATCAATACTTTCGAAAGAATATTTCGTGACTTTTTTTCCCCTTAATTATATACGATTTTGTACCGGTACATACCATTTACGTTTATTCGTCATTACTTCCATTATTCCAGCCTCAGTATAAACTTTCGGAGTTAACTTGTTTCCCGTATCCTGGATACACTTTGGCAATGTCTTTTAAGAAAGTAGGCAGCATTTCGGACGGAGTATTCAAACCACATGATCGTAAATTGTGGAGATAAAGGTACTGAAATACATACATTTCATCTTTTTGCCCTGGCCTTCCCTCCTTTTTCATCGTGCTTTCCATAGATTTCCATAGCCTGTCAATTTTTTGTGTACGCAGGCTTGCTCTACGACCTTCATTTTTCACAAATTCTACTGAGTCACCAAGTCACGAATGTAACCTTCTTTCACTAAGTCCTGATATGATTTCCAACCGTCTGTATATATACTACTACCTGGCAAAATGAAATGTTTTATTATCGAAACAAGCGTATTTTTATCTCTTGAATTTACCCTTACCATAAAACACTTTCCAGATGTTCTCTCTATCCCTCCAAATAACCATACATGTACATGTACATGTACTTCGGTACGTCAAAAAAAAAATATATATATATATACATGTTGTAGTTCACTTCGTAATAGCTTGCCTTTCTTATAATTTATCACAACGAGACACTCATCGACTTCCACTATCCGTCCTGCCCACCGATAGGAGTCCTGTTGTTTGTTGTCACGACATAACAAACCTCTCTACAGAAACCGTAATAATCACAAACAGTGTTTATTGTTAAATTAGTCTCACTACTAGTCATTTCTAATGTCATTCCTTGAAGCCAACTATATATAAGAACAATATTTTGTAAAATTGAAAATTTGCATCCATCGAACCACGTGTTCTTTGTAACTGCAGTTTTCTTTTTGCACTCAATACATTGCAATTCGAAAGGGAAATTAACTTTTGAGGATCGTTTATAAGTTCTAACTCTCAAGTTTTTTTCACAATGCACACAATTCTTTGGTTCTTCTGACGGAAGTAAGTTATATTCCCTACAAAACTGAATACTTTTTTCTACAGTTGTTAGCGATGACATTATCTTCGTCAAGGTTAATGTTCCTACTGTAAATTCCGCGCTTTCCACATTATCACTTCTACCGTCCGCCATAGCAAACGTACAAATAAACAAACAATTGAATAATGAATATATATGCAGTGTTACCAAAGTATGTAGACTAAAAATCCCTAAAGAAAACCCTCCCATTTTTCCCCTAGAATCCAATAAAAACCCCTAATTTAGATTTTAACCTATATTTCTATGATCTAATTGATCTATGATTAATTTTGAGGTATTTTGCACGAAAACTGCACTACAGAGCTACTTGTCTTGTCTTGTCTTGTCTTGTCGATGGAAATAGTGATGGCGAGATGAGGCCGAGGATTTGCCGCAATTAACTGACATTCGCCTTAATGTTGGGTAAAATCTCGGAAAAAATCCAAACAGGTAATCAACCAAAGAAAGAAACGAACCCATGCCCAAGCGCAGCTCCAGATCAGTAGGTGTTCGCTTCTGATACTATGCTGGTGGCTGATTTAGCCTTTTTCAGACAATTTATAAATAAAAAGAGTAAAATTGTATAAAGTTGCAACAAAACCAGCGAAGTCAAAATTAAAAACAAGTAAAAAAAAAAGTATATGAAATACGAAGTAGATTTTAAATATGAAGGGAAACTAAATGTACAGCAATGAAATATTAACAATAAAGAAAAAAAAATTAATTATCACTAGTTCTCTCTGGAGGCTTTTTGCTTGATAATGAAAAAAATAATTGTCTTTGTGACTTGGCCAGTTTTGATACATATATTTTTCATCACTAGTTTGACAAATATTACACCTGATGTGCATAACACTTCTTCGACACTTAATAGCTACGTGTTAACAGATGGATATTGAGTTATATTTAAGAATGCTGTAAGAAATCTGGTACACCAGGTGAAATTTGATATGACTTATGGTCCGATTAATAAACCATTTACTGAGATGTGATCGTTGGTATGAAATGATTCTACTCAGAACTCTGTTTTGTGGAGTTTATTTACAGAGTCACAGGAACTCTCATATTTACATGGAAAAAGTGCAGATACCCACATAACAAGTCAATCAAGACGGTGTTCAGGGCGGGGTACAAATGTGATGTCAAATAAAGCTGGAAGCCCTACTAAAATAAATACTTTATTTTCCCATATCTTTTATATACAATGAACTATTCTAAGCATTAATAAAATTGGACTAGAAACTTGTGCTGTTCAGCAAGTCACTGCCAATACGGGTGCTGTGCCCCATTGCAAGCAGACTCACTCTCACACTTTCTCTCACTTCGATCCTGAGATAAACAAATGCATGCGCTTGGGACAACTGTAAAGGGTGACAACACTTCTTTATTGGATTGTGAAAAAAGTATTTTATTTAAACTAGTTTCAGACAGACTGAAAGTTAGTTGGAATTTTCCTTCTAAACATAACTTTTTCCACAATTCATTTTCCGAAAATAATAGAATAGAAAAAAAAAAACATGTAATATTTGACACTGCTGTGGAATATGTATTGCTCTCTGAAGCCAAGGACAGAATTATTATTGTACAGGGTGTCTGATGTAAACTGTTCATTTTTGTTTTTGTTTAAGCAGCCCAAATATCAGTCCAGACGTGTGGGAGGAATTCAATGGTTTCGCAAGTGGAATCAGAGGTGTATATTAGTGTCCATGTGAATGTCTTAGTATGATAATTTTATGTAAAACTTGTTCAATCAATTTGTTAATTATTTATTTTATTTCGACTTTCCAATGTTTCCTATAGTCGTGTTTATCATTGGATCATATGCTCTTCTTATAGTCCTGATATTATTTCTTAATGCATAAGTTATCTCCAATCCCTCAAAATTGATATCTTTTGTTTCATTCGGAATAACTAACGGACATACAGACAACGTAGAGTTCTAGCACAGTTTATTCATTCATGTATATCACTCCTAGTGACATTAACATAAGAACATTACAACCTGGGGAGGCCAAGAAGAACGCTGGATTCAGATTATAACAGATCTATAGTCTACAACAAACCAGATCGACGACAACCAGATGAAGTTGGACCATATTGATGTATTCTGCTTGCTGGAACATTTTATATTCAATTTTTCCCTCACTCTCTTTCACTTTCAGAGATTCAAAACGTGAATGATTACGAAAGGCAAGATTCGAGCTTTTATATCTACTTTCCATTTTACAGTAGTTTTAACTAGAATGTTCTAGCCTCACCTGAAATCTGAGTTCGAAATTAAACGGTACGAAAAGAAGATTTATTTTATTTTATTGGGTTATTTCACGATGCTTTTTCAACATCTAGGTTATTTAGCGTCTGAATGAGATGAAGGTGATAATGCTGGTGAAATGAGTCCGGGGTTCAGCACCGAAAGTTACCCAGCATTTGCTCGTATTGGGTTGAGGGAAAACCCCAGTAAAAACCTCAACCAGGTAACTTGCCCTGACCAGGATTCGAACCCGGGTCACCTGGTTTCGCGCCCAGACAAGCTGACCGTTACTCCACAGGTGTGGACCGAAAAGAAGAAGTGGGGATCGAACCCTCACAGGCAGGCAAAATATTCCTAGAAGCCATTACTCTAGTTAAGAGTCATGAACTTCCTTGAGAGATCCGCGTATTAGAAATGAATGTTTCTTTCCTCAAACACATCGTATGAACCAATATCCACCCATCAATGTTTATTTATTTATTTTTTTAAATTATTTTTCTTTTAACTAATGGCGGGTACTTGACTGTTCGTCATTCACCCATATGAAGCCAGCTGTGTAGACCAATTTACCGACATAGTCGTTACCCAGGGTGCACTATAGGAGGCCAGTCTACATTATACCCACAGTGAGATGAGATGATGGAGATTTGTTGGGATGTCAGAGGGGAATTGAAGCTTCCCGGAGAAAACCCCTGTGTTACCTGGGCCACGAGCTTGCCCAACACAAGTTATAAATCGGGGGTGCACTGGAGATCGAACCCAGATCCACAGGATTATAAGTCCAGCGCTCTAAGTATGTTTATTTATTATATTAGCTGTTTCCAATCATTGTTACAACTAAAATACAAGTGCTGGGAATTAGAGAATTTCAGCGACGAAAAGTGTCCACCTCTAGTTGTGATGTACGTGATGCCTAAAACAATTTATGAATGGCTTGACTAAAACATTCTATACAATGGTGGGCAAAAAAAGATTAAATCCTAATGCATGGCAAATTACGTGGCGTCGGGGTCTAAGCCATCCTGCCTAGGACTCGCATTACGGAATGTGCGTGGTTTGGGTCCTCATGGGAGAAGAAATTTTCTCATGAAATTTCGGCCAGTGTATGGGACCGGTGCCCACACAGCATCGTGATGCACTTGGGAAGCTATGATAGGTAGCGAAATCCGGTTGCGAATACCAGCTTTAACGGCTGGGGGGATCATCGTGCTAACCACACGATACCTCCATTCTGGTTGGGTGATCGTCCACCTCTGCTTCGGCATGTGGGCGTGAGGCCAGCAGCCAGCTGGTCGGTCTAGGCCCTTCACGGGCCGTAGCGCCACGGATTGCATGGCAAATTATGTATCAGATGACGATATGTAGAATGATTTACGAAGACAGGTCATAAATTTAGGATGTGATTTCTGAAGTCACTCTGAGTCAAAAAGTTGATATGAACATGAATCCTTCTTCGAACGGTTACAGAGCTAAACTTCTTGTCCCAGTGTGAATCAGCATTGCCATATGCTGCTGACGTATGACCGAGCTCTATGAATGATGCAAAACAGGAGTCGGTATTGCGACTTAAAATGTAAACACAGATAATGATTTGGCACCCGGCCAATACTGCACACCACATACTGAACAGCCATGAGGGAATCTCCCAAGCAACCCTTGCGATTCACACCCGAGCACAACAGCGCCTTGAAGCAGAAGGAGGTACCTTTGAAAATGTACGGAAACATCAACCCCGTCATATAAAATATTAAGTATGTATGTGTATGTGAATACAGGGTGAACTTAAGTAATGCCATTGATTTCAGGGGGTTATTTTTTTACATATTTCAAAGAAAAAAGGTTTTGCTTCTTGTTGGAGATAAAAATTGTTTTATATGAAACATTTCATAGTGTGTTTTGGGAAAGTCATTGATTGAATTCCCAATATGCTCAGTCAATTTAAGAGAACAGCATGTTATGATAATAAACGATTGAAAGAATTTGTTTTGTCCTTTAAATGTGCAGAAATTTGATCCGAAGAAATGTAACATTTCAAAATTCCTTTGCAGAATGAGTTACATTTATTCGGATCAAATTTTTGCACATTTAAAGGACAAAACTAAAATTCTTTCAATCATTTATTATCATACTACACTGTTCCCTTAAATTGACTGAGCATATTGGGAATTAAATCAACGGCTTTCCCAAACACCCTATGAAATGTTTTATATGAAACAGTTTTTATCTTGAAAAGGAAGCAAAAACGAGCAAAATTGCATTAAACTTTTTCGTTTGCAATATCTTAAAGAAATTAATGACATTACTTACGGTTCATCCTGTATAAACTTCGAATTTGTCCTTGTATGTGTGTAAATGAGAGTATAATGGAGTCTCAGAATTTTTGTGAAATCAAACAGCCATATCTCTGTAACCATTCGAAAACGGACCCATGTTCATATGAACTTTTTGATGCAGAATGACTTAACAAATCACATCCCAAAATTATGACCTTTCTTCGTGAGTCACCCTGTATGTTCGTACATGTAATTACTACTGAAGAAGCCACCGGCGTGGCTCAGTCGGTTAAGGCGCCTGCCTGCCGGTCTGAAGTTGCGTTCGGGCGCGGGTTCGATCCCCGCTTGGGCTGATTACCTGGTTGGGTTTTTTCCGAGGTTTTCCCCAACCGTAATGTGAATACAAGGTAATCTATGGCGAATCTTCGGCCTCATCTCGCCAAATATCATCTCGCTATCACCAATCTCATCGACGCTAAATAACCTAGTAGTTGATACAGCGTCGTTAAATAACCAACTAAAATAAAATAAAAACTACTGAAGATTTCTTATACATGTGCTATGAATCCCGAAAAAATGACACTGAACTTGATTAAAGGAATATGGGGTATTAGTTCACATGTTTATAATTTGTTTAGAAGCAAGTGTTATGATTCCACTCAACACATATAATTGCAGTGTCAATTGAGATGTTTTCATTTCTTTGAAATCGAGTAAGACTGGTGGATATGAATGGAGTGTCAATTCAAATACTTAGGATAAGCACATATTCTCACTATGCATGATTAACCATTCGGACATTTCAGTCTCTTAATGGCATTTCCATTTTTCATAAGCGAGATACTTCGTGACTGAGATTCACAAGGTGCCATGTTGCTAGAATATTACAAATGCTGATCCATTTTTCTGGTTCATTACATGCTATACAATTAAACAAATCTATAGGCTATAAATGTATTACAAGACAATAATTCTCTATAACAATTTCAAATGTTGTTATATGTAACGTCCTACAATAATACAGAATTAAATTTGGATCATGTAGAAGTTTCTTCTATTTTAAATTTCTAACATTTTCTGCAACTTATTATTTTCCTTTTAGTTCATCAGAAGTGTTAACACGCAGAGCTAAGAGACAGCTTTTGTTATTCTGATGAGCCACCAGTTATCAGACACGTGCATTTGTTTACTTTCAAAACATACTTGATGAACATAATGTGGAGTGTAATACGAAACAGCTCAGGTACTGCAGATAGTTCACATACATACAAAAAATTTTAAAGCAGGGTTTCTCCAAATTATTTCATATATAACCAAATACAAACTGAAGCCTTGCCCCAAATAAGTATCTCAGCACCACAATCGTCAAAAACGAGTTATTAGTGGAATAGGAATCTATGATAATTTCTCTATCATATGGGAACATCTGTCGGTAGCTATGGCAACTACATCAGGTTGAAATTCCAAAGCTGAAGTTCGTTCGTTGTGGAAGACGGATCTAGCTCCAGTTAGTTTTTCTTAAATTTCTCGAAAGAATAGAATTGGAGCTTAGATTCCTATTCGGGGCAAAGCTTCAATTGTGGAGTGGAAACATGCATATTTAATATTTATGCAAAGAGTTAATATTTCTAATGTTTAATGAAACAGATAAAAAAAAAAAAAAAAGAAAAAAGAAAAAAAAAAAGAAATAGGACATACATTTCAGATGAACGTTTCATCTAATTTAAATTTGTCTTCCGTACATGAAACATGTAATTGGGATGATGTAGAATCTCTTACTTTTTCCCATACCACAACTTGAGAAACACTGCCTTAAATAAATAATAATCTAATATTGTTACAATTTCCATGACAGGCCTCCATTTATAATAATGAGGACTGTTTTTGCAAAACTTGCTAACTGCAAAATTTGCAAAATTGAGATTTTGATGGATTCGTTAACATAAGGCAGGCCTCTACATGATGTTAAAAAGCGTCTTAGTAAAATTGGGTTATTTCTCTTCATTTTAGTGTGTCAAAGTGTGATCGTTTTTTTCAAAACTTGCTTACTATAGTGTTTTGTCTCTCCTGTAAAATTTAGTTCTTTCAGTTAGCAAGTTTTGCAAAAACAGTCCTCAATTACAGGCCAACATAAATATTTCAGTTTTCAATGATTAGGTACAACTTGGAACACCAATACTGCCACAATGGTTTTTGTTTCAAGTGAACAACACGCTGGTCTTTGCAGTGGGGCGCACACACTCTTGCGTTGCATGTGGCAAATCTAGGTTTGAGCTACCATGCATCATGACCTTCTTCAATCCCTTTCTACAGATATCGGGATGCTACCTTTACATAAACTATTCTTGATATTTCTCATGAGTAACCAACAAGCTCTGTCATTTATGAATGTCTTTAAAAAAACTAGCAAAGTAACAATATTGCTTTTGTGTCAAATTAGTAAAATATATATTACATCACTTCCAGTAGGGCTTACAGGGTCTCCTTTTCCCTTGAACTATACTTCCAGCAATTCTTACAAACTAGAAACTGTCTGGGGTCTGTGCCACATTGTGAACCAAGAAGGATGCAGCTCCCATCTATAATATGACATAAACATACTTTTTTTTATGAAGAAACGTTTTCCATTGTTCTCAGAGATCAGTCACAGAATCTTGCCTACTCCTCAGTAGGAGATGCAGCGAGATTGAAACTCTGCCACATGTCCTAGGTTCCTGTCCCTTTGATGAAACACTTCGTAAAGGTAAAAATCATAACATCAGATTGTCTATCGCCAGCATACTATGAGAGATAGACTTCATAGTTGTTTGAAGAAGTTCGCGGACTAGCTATGAATGAGAGCAATAGAAGGATTGATATGCTTGTTAAAAAGGTTACATTCGGAGAAACCCCAACAGGTAATCAACCCAAGTGGGAATCGAACCCATGCTCGAGTGCAGCTAAAGATCAGCACACAGATGTGCTACTGCCTGAACTATGCTGCCATCTATGTGCCAAGAAACTCGACTAAGAAGGACTAGGCAAGAGAAGAGAGCAGAAATATGGAGTGAATTCTACTCAACCGATGTGACACCATGATAAACTGGAACTGGACAGTACCAAACATGACTCGGAACATCACAAACTATGCAGGAAAAGAGGGCACCACAAACCATACAGGAATGTGTGTGCAAAGTATCATTCCAGTGAATGCTCGAGCAGAACAAAGTCCTTGATGGAGTATAGTAATGAACAATAATACACTTTTGTACGCATTCCTCATATTATTTTTATTATTATTATTACTCAAAAGTTGAGTAGTATCTACTGAAAAGAGCAACTCAATGATTCTTTGCTATTGTGAGAGACCAGTAGTGTCAGTAATAAGTGAAGTGTTTCCATTACTTGCAGTGGAGTGCCAGTAACTTCCTTTTTACACACAACAATAGTGGAGTGGAAGAGTTACTGCACACCATCCCTAAAGCTGCATCTACATTAGGGTTCCGAAACGTCCTGTAAAATATGGGATCATCCCGTTTTTCGCTAATGCATCTCGTTGTACCGAGGAAAATCTTCGGGACAGCTTTCCATTCCATATTTTAGAGTTCTAAACTGAGAAAAAACGGAAAAGTTACAATCATTGCAGGTGACTGTAGATGGACTATTGTGAGTTATTAATTTCTCAGGACGAGTGATGGCAACACCAAACGTTTAGATGAAGTCTGGATGGATCTTTTTAAAAGTACTGAAATTTGAAGAGGGTAGTGGAGTTCATTATGTGTATCCCTGGAACAAATGCGTGTGTCGAAAGATTATTTTCTCGCATGAATGCTCTATGGATTGATGAGAAAAATAAATTGTCTGTAAAAACAGTAAAATCAATGCTTGTTGTAAAATCATTCTCCAGTGAGAACTGTGTTGCTTTTCATGGCATGATTCTTCGAAATAAACAATTGTTAAGTGAAATTCATTCTTTAGAGAAGTATTACAAGGCCAAGGTGGATTGATTTATAAGAATATTGTTACGTGAGTGTATTTTGTAGCTATTTCTATAATAACTTAGTAAAAACAATTTGAAAGCAACTTACATAAGGAAGCTTAAATTTAATGCAAACATGCTCCCTAACAATTTTCTTTACTATTTGTTTACTTACACTTAGTTAGCAAGTGTTTGTGTAGTAAACTTTACTACACACATACTTTGAAAAATTGGCATATTTGATGAGTGTCCTGATTTTTTTCAAATATGTCTGGGAACCCTAATCTATACGGTTCAATTTTCCATGCAACCTGAGAAGAATATTGAAAGAATTGAATTTAAAACACCCGTTCAATTAAGATGCATGAAGATTTTTGTCTACTTTACTATGTATATATATGTATATTAATTAATATTAAATATCAATCTTGCATCTTTACTATGTATATACGTATATTATTTTATATTAAATATCAATCTTGCCTCCATTGCTTAAATGCTTAAAGTTGAAAGAAAAGTAGATTCACCTTAACAGGGCTGCAGGCATCTGTTACAGATAGTGAAGTGGATACCACTCATTTCAGTAGTTACCGTACTTTAGCTACCTCGACTGTAATAACAGTACAAATCAAAATTCTTATTTTTGGAACAAAAATAAAAATTTAATTTCTACTTGTCTTGAATTAATTTTGCGCTGGAATTTGGTATAGTGATTGGACAATACTTCTGTATTAATAAACCATTTTTTAGAATCCAAAAAACCTTTATTGTTAAGGGTAATTTTTGAACTGTGTGGTGCAATTTGTGCAGGGAAAATTTGTTTCGCTGCTATATTGTACAATTTTTAATGCTTTCTTCTCTGTTTTATTCATAATGTGTTAACAAATCTTGCCATTATCAGTTGAATATATAAATATGAAAACTTTTTTTACGATTTTTTTGCCATGAATTGTAAAATTTAATTATATTTACAGAAAGAATTTTATTATTAATGGAAAAAGAACTGGAAATGATAAAACCAGTGCTAAAGGCAGGGTTTGTTCTCCAGTATTAAATACAATTGCATGCAAAATTTCATTAATTTATCTACAGAATTTGAAAGTTATGAGGAAAACAGATTTGGAAAAACATATAAGTTAAGGGAAATGGGCGACAAGCTTACCAAATATGACAAGTTTTGTCCATATTTAAATGACCAAGTCAATTGACAGGCTCATGTTTTAGATCGTAACTCGGGAAATATTAGAGATATTTAAACTTTTTTTTTCATCACACTATCGAGGAAAATTCATTCATAAAAGAAAAAATAATCTACTTCCGAAGGTGTGTATGCTCCCTTAAATATAAGACAATAATCTGCGTCCAAACCATTACCTATTCCACCATGAGGAACAATGCTGGATATTAAGAAGCAGACAAGATGCTGTGACCAAGAGACGTTTATGACATGGAAACACGATATTTAATAAGGTCCACGACAAGTTACAGAATTTTGAGAGTAATTTACGAAACACCAACATTATAGGCATAGATGGTTTAGCCATTTTTCTTAAGTGACATTTCATGCAGTGGCGTCATTAAGTTCCTTCACCATTCAGCAATTGCAGCTCGTAGCTGCCACAACTGCAGTAGAATGGTAGTCTTATAAACTGTTACGCCTAGCATTTGTAAGCCTTTGTCAATTTAACTGTATGCAAGCAAAATATTTATACAATGCATCAAACTTAGGCCACACTTTCAAAAAGTAATACGGAAAATATAGTTAGAACTGTAGGGCTATTTTGTATAATTTCACAGCATGACTAAAACAAGTACAGGAGAACCTCGATTATCCATCATCCTATTAACCGACTGGTGGATTAACCGCCTGTCTTTCTCTCCAGAAATATATGAAGTACTGCATATTGTATTTGCACGTTTTTTATTTATAGAATGTGTTATTATAAGTATTTCCCTTACACAGTATGATGTACTGTTCGAATTGTCGTACTAAGTATATAACTTTTATATAAAATGTCTTCTATGGGTGTCAAAAGGAATCTTGTTGTGCAAAGTATCGAAAAAAAAGTATAAACAAGTGAGTGGTTTGGGAAAGGAGAAACTGTGGCTCATCTCGCATCAGAATACGAGATTGGAGTGTATAAAGTATGTAAATTTACAACACGAGACCTCCACTATTCGTATCTGTTCACAGAGAGCCATTACAAGGTGTTTCCTTGCCCATTAAAAACCCGTCGTTGGCAACCAGATTTAAATTAGTGAACTTCTGATCAACTACTTAGCATTTTAAACTCAATACCATGGAAGAAATTATGAAAGTGTACGTATTATTCACTAAATTTACGAAAATCTTTTATGGTACTCATTATCTGATTTTTCGATTAACTGTTCAGCCAACCCCCTTCATTACCACGGATATTAGAGGTTCTATTGTAAAATAAAATAAACATAATTGATTAAATGGCGATCTTACTCGTGTTAATTATGTAAGCATGTGTGGCTTACAGCTGTTTCGGTGCTACTTGACACCATCCTCAGAGCCTTCTGTGTCTCGGCGCCATCTCAACTTCGCTGCCTGTTGTGGGTGCATTCGTGTGATGAAGAGTTGAGTCAAATAGTGTGTGTGTTCTGAAATTGATCTGTGTGTTGAGTATTTGATTAGGGTGTGTTTTAGTGTGTTTGTATATTTCATATTGTTCTAGTGTGTTGAGTTTTTGGTTTTTGAGTTGTATGTGTAGGATTTCCATGTCCGTATTTATGTTATTGTATGTGTGGTTGGCATTAGCCGCACATGCTTACATAATTAACACGAGTAAGATCGCCATTTAATCAATTATTTATATTCAAGTATTAAAAGTAGTGTACGAAGGATTCAACATAAAATAAACATTTTAAATAGGCATGAAATCGAAGTTAAGTATCAATATCTCCGAAAAATTTAACTAAACGATAAAAAAAAAAAGATCAAACAGACGTGTATGTAACCATGCAATGATATGATCCTGGTCAGGATATGAGACATATTTATAAGCTCGTATATTTCTTTGTTTGTGTAGTTCTGGCGTCTGATTGTATTAATTCTCGATTGTGTTACTTTTGTAATGTATTATTTTGATATACATAGAACATTTTATCACTGTGGACAGTTTTGAACCAATAGCTACAAAACTTATTTGAATTACCTAAGTTTCAGAATTACAGTTTAAAAAGCCACCTTCCAAAAAATAACTTACATTACAGCATTTTATGCAAGTGTCCATTTAAAAGTAAAAAAGGACACTAAAATGGTGGAATATGCACAATATACTGTATTTTATATTGAATGATTTAGAATCGATTGCTTAATGTAAGTTCACAACACTCTAAAAATCAATTCTTTTAAAATTCCTATAACTCGACTTCCTTGTTATTTTTTGGTTCATTAATTTATTATATATATATATATATATATATATATATATATATATATATATATAATCTCTTGTCAGTTATTTAATGACGTTGTATCAACTACTACGTAATTTAACGTCAATGGAATTAGTGATAGCGACATGACATTTGGCGAGATGTGGCCGAGAATTTTTCACTGTGATTACCTGACATTCACTTATGGTTGGGAAAAACCTCGGAAAAACCTAACGAATAATCAGCTCCAGCAGGAATCGAAGCCAAGCCCGAGTGCAGCTCCAGATCAACGCTACCACCTGAACTACGCCCATGGCGATTTTTATAATTATATTTCATATATTTATATTTCACACCCGACCTTAAGCATCTTGCTTTTTTGGGTGTGACCCAGTTACCTTGTATTCATACAATAATTTGTAATATGTAGACTATTTGACTATGGAATTTGTATTCAATTTCGAATTTTGAAGAATATTCATATACGAGTATTACAATAGTATTGTAAAATCTTTGTTATTGTATGTAATTTTTGCTTACAATAAAAATCTTGTAATATAATGTTTTAAAACGTTTCTTTTATATGTAAAACCCCGTTTTAATGTTCGCATTTTTAAGGAATAATCTGTTACATCCGTCAAATTACCACAAGAATAATGTAAGTAATTCCCACTTTTAAGGAAACTGGTTAAAGGAAAATCCTGCTTTTAAGGAATACTTTTCAAGTGGATTTTGTGATAATGAAACCCGAAATATCAACTCAACTTTCAATAATCAATATTACCAGCATATTCGACAGTGCATTTCAATTTATAGTAATGTGGTCCCACTCGGTGGCATTATTCTTCATTGTCCTGCTTTCATAGAGTGGTTGCTTTGCTTGCTTTATTCTCGCGAGTTGTGTTTTTGTTAGTTTATGCTATTTATGCATCGTTATAATGGCGACTAAATGGAAGAAATGAACTATCAGACAGAGTGAAAATAATAAGGAATGTCGAGGTTAATGCTCAAATAACATTATCGCATATGGCAAAAAGCAGGTTTGCCAACTGCTTCATTATGGGGAATAATGAAAAGAAAGAAGAAATTTTCAACGCCAAATTTCAGTGTGGTTGAGATTCAACCAAACAGAAAAACATTCATACCTCACCATTTGAAAAGTTAGAGAATATTATAATGAAATGTATTGTAAATAATAATTGTAGGTCTAATTAAATAATTATAATGTTTGGTACATAACACACATGTTAGTACTATAGTTATTTTAGACTTTTCTTCCCATTTTATGTAAATCTCCTTTTAAGGAAAACCCTTATTTAAGGGGGGGGGGGGAAGGTAATCCCTCAGAGATTCATTAAAAAAGTCCACACCTGTGGAGTAACGGTCAGAGCATCTGGCTGCGAAACCAGGTGGCCTGGGTTCGAATCCCGGTTGGTGCAAGTTACCTGGTTGAGGTTTTTTCCGGGGTTTTCCCTCAACCCAATACGAGCAAATGCTGGGTAACTTTCGGTGCTGGACCCCGGACTCATTTCACCGGCATTATCACCTTCATATCATTCAGACGCTAAATAACCTAGATGTTGATACAGCGTCGTAAAATAACCCAATAAAATAAAAAATTCATTAAAAAGGGGTTCCACTGTAATTTAATTTCATACACTTTCAGTGTCTCACAAAATTAATTGAAACATATTAACTATAATAAAATTATATTAATATAGAAGTAATAAAAGTTTGAGCAACAAATAACAGCAATAATAATAATAATAATAATAATAATAATAATAATAATAATAATAATAATAATAATAATAATAATAATAAATAATCAGTGTCATTTTCAGTGTTTAGTCTGATTAGCCTGTCCTGGCTTCAAAACACAATCTGTTCATTCCATCTGAGATTCTGTGGTTTTCCTCTACTTTTGTGATGTAATGCTCAAACAAAGCTATATTTCTGAGAATGCTATTTCTTTCAAGCTCTTCACGTGTAAATGCCATTCTATTCAACTGTTTAATTTTACCCCTTTTCCCGTATTTTCGTTTCTCATTTTATCCAGCCATTTAGCAAATATATAAAATAAATGTTTTCACATCGGGAAGTCTATCATGCTATCAAAGAGTGCGTTATATGGCAGTAAAAAGTTTTAATAGCCTCCATAAGGATATAAAAAGATCAAACTCAAAAGATAAGATTATTTAGGGCCAAATTAAAGAAGTACCTAATTTCTCACGCCTTCTATTCTGTAGGTGAATTCACGACATACAACAACACTTTATGAATATTTCTGTGTTGTACTAATAGACTATATTGTAAAACTCCTCTGCTTATATTTCAACTAGACTGTGACTATAATTAAGACTTTATAGTACTACTAAGATTTTTTTAACATGTTTCGTATTTTAGCTGTGAAGCAATGTACGAATACCATGGAATGTAAATAAATACAATACAATCGATATTCTGCAACTTGTCTTAAAAATCTCATTTCCGACACTTCAATTTTTTTTTTGTCATTGGCTGTGAGCGTCCAACCTTCAGCTCCAGATAAGAAAGCTGGACCTGCCAACATTCTATATAATTAACAAAAAATAAATATTTAAAGAAAAAAATATAAATATAATAAAATTTTAATTAAAATAAAAAATCAAATTAAAAGTTATCATCCTCGTTGTCATTATCGGAGTTGCTGTATTCCCAGAATTTTTTCTATTTCACCTCATTTTATCTTCTTTTCCAATATGTATTGATTTCTACCAGATTACATGCGTTAAACAAAATTATAATGATGACTAGGTGTTAGTATTATATATTTTGTGTATTAGAAATTTGATATTATAAAAAATTATCTATAATATAAATTGTAATGGGCATGATTTAACTTATTCATTTCGAAGCATATCAATGTCATAATTTCTTTTAAACGAAATTAATATGCAACGAAATTATAATTGCACGTTTGGAAAATCGAAAAGACTTATACTAAAAATGTAAAACTTTACATTAATGTTTGCTTAACAGCAGACAAGGATGAGAGATTGATTTTCCTATTAATAACATGTCTTATTTACATTGTAAATTACCATATTTTACAGTTACTGATACAATTATAATCATCATCATCATCAATAGCTATCAGGGTTTAGGCCATTTGGCCTGTTCCGTCTCAGGTGAAAAGCTGGTCTCTCCATCGCTTCTTCGGGCGTCCACGATCTCTGTATCCAAGGGGTCTGTAATTTAATAATCTCCTGGGTAGTCTATCATTTGGCATCCGTAGAACATGCTCATGCCAACTGCTCCGATACTTGTGGATTGTCTCTGTAATGGTGCGATATTTAGTTCTTGTCGGATGTCTTCATTATATTTATGGTCACAGAGAGTGTAGCCTGCTAGCGGTCTTAGTAATCTCATCTCAGCTGCTTCTATTCTTTTCAGTTGACTAGTTGTTAGAGTCCAAGTTTCTGATCCATATAGCAAAGTTGGAATGGCCATTGTTTTGTAGAATTTCAAAATTGTGTCTTGCCGGACCTTCTTAAACAGTGTATTTCTAATTGTTCTTAGCAGCTGTTGAAATTTGGCTAATTTATTATCTATATCTCGAGAATGAATATAGAAGAGATTACAGCCAAGGTAAGTAAAAGCATTTACTTGCTCTACTCCAGAGTTATTGATAACTATTTTATACAATTATTTTATACAGTTACTGACACAATTATAATCTGAATATTATATCAATTTCTTGTGTTACTGACTTTCTGAGGTGATCTCAATACAGCCCCCCCCCCCCAAATATCCACATGAGGAACTTTTTTCCCCCACTTTTTCTACACACACACACACACTACTTGACTCCACTTTTCAACAATCAAACGCACCCACACAACAGGCAGAGAAGTTCGAGATGATGCCAAGATCTAGTAGGCTCTGAGGATGGTGTGATGAGCACCGAAACAGCTGTAAGCCGCACAGACTTACATAATTAACACGAGTAAGTCCGCTAGTTAATCAATTACTTAAATTTTTACTTCCCTGTAGGGAATCGAATCCAGTTCTGTTGGTTTTGTAGCCAGCAATGTAAAACTACTTGCTCGATACAATTTAAAAAATAAAATAAAAATAAATGAGGTAAATATGTTAGTAGAAAAATTCTGACTTAGACCTTGTGCTTACAAGTGCTTACATAATATTACCATTAAACTGTGGGTGATGCTGTTCTGTAAGTTACAATTGAAACTTAATGACGACACATGCATAAAACTCGTTAGAAAATAGGCGACTTGTATGCCTATACCGTGCGTTTTTTTTTAAAGCGCTTCAGTAAAGCACTTCATGCCTTTGCTGCAGCAAAATGAGGGTTGAAAAAAAACGTAAGTAGGTCAACTGACTGCAAAATGGTAGACAATTAATATTGGCTTCTATTTCGGCCGTAATAAATTTAACCCTAAAAGAACCAAACATGTTAAATAATTTCGACTTCCATGATAATGACATGGAATTATTATTACTAGACGATTCTGACAATAATAAACGTTGCAAAAGACCAAAACACACATTCCGCCATGATGGATCGTGCAGCCAACTCGTAAAGCGAAGTTTTGATTTGCTGCACGCTTGCTACAGAGCTGCTACAGCGATGGTGAAGCAAATGTAATAAAAGAACGGTCTTGCTGCAGTGCTTTAAGTCTTGCTTTAAAAAAAAAACGCACAGATAGTCTGTGTGTTTTGGAATTTAATACTAAAGCCCTGTAACTTGGTGTATCGCATTTCCAGATCAAGACTTCCTCTCATAAAACTCCTGAGAGAAATGAAACCAGTCTGATGGGACTGAACAGCACAACGCCTAGTGGCAACTCATCCATGCCTCTACGTTGATACACATTTAACAAATGAATCTGTCAGCACAAGTTCCCAGCGCAGCTGACGAAACCCGTGGCTAGCACTGCGCGTGCACTGTCTGATTCTGCAGCACTGGCGGGGTTCTGCGCGGGCTCGTCGTGGTCATATGACGCACGCCCATCGACGAGCTGGCGTTGCTCCAATCGGCGGTCGGGATGGAGGCGCGGTAGTACTTGCTGGACGTTTTGTTGAATATCGGCAGCAACTCATTCGCTTCATTTGATAGAG
Source organism: Periplaneta americana (assembly GCF_040183065.1). Classification (NCBI taxonomy): domain Eukaryota; kingdom Metazoa; phylum Arthropoda; class Insecta; order Blattodea; family Blattidae; genus Periplaneta; species Periplaneta americana. The sequence continues at coordinate 170,319,002 of NC_091125.1, read as the reverse complement.
CCTGCAACACACGGCATTTAATTTATCACTTTGACCCAAGGCTGGAAACCAGGTTTAAATCCTGAGAAACCAACTCGATGAGCAAATACAATATGTTTCATATTCTCAGCATCAGAGGATGCAGCAAATGTATAGTCTTAGAAACAATTGATGGCGCGACTTTTTTTTTTTCTTGAGAAGGGACCCGAAGGCTTACACTGCAGCCTGAGGCTTATTGTGCTTACCACCAGTGGCGGCCCGTTAGGAGTGAAATTGAGGAGTCAGATAATATTGGGTCGTAAAATAGCACATAAATGAAGAAAACTCCATGCAACACATTGTATAAGCAGAAAATAACACAAAAATATCATCTTCATCTTACGATGTTGGATGACGTATATACGTTATCCAACATCGTAAGATGAAGATTACACTTGTAAAGTTTCTTCCCACCCATAAGCAGTGCTGACTAGATCAGACGCTATGGACAGTACTCTATAACAGAGTCGCCAGTATGAAAGGATAATTCCAAGCCTTTGGCATGAGACGAACTCGATAGCTAAGTGGTAGAGCGCCTGACCAGAGTACAGGAAGTCGCAGGTTCGAATCCCGCTCGAGGTTGTGAAATTTTTCTTTCATACCATGGCATGATTGTGACTATAATAGTATTTAAATTCACAAAAATATCCTAATACACGTACCAGAAAACTTATGATTGTATATCGGATGAACTTGCCTTTAGCTGTAGCGAATTCTTCCATAACCTTCTTGTTGAAATCAAGAATGCCACGAATCACTTTCTTCTCCAGAGAGAACACAGCTAATGCATTCAGTCTTTCATTTCTCATTGAGCATTATTTTGCATATCTTTGCAAATTTGGTGAGAAGTTGCATTTTTATCAGTATTTTGCATTTTTGTTCATTTTTAATGTTTTTTTTAGAGTAATGACGCATTATTTGTTTTGTGATTTCAGTGAAATTTTGTATCTTATAGAAACTCTCAACAAGAAAATGTACATGTAATAAGATAATAAGAAGAGGTAAAAAAATAATTGAATCAGTTGTTTGAGAAACTACACATGTCCATAGCTGAAGTGAAGGACATGTGTAGTTTCTCAAACAACCGATTCAATTTTCGCGTACCTACTGCAGTGCAATCGAGAAATAATGCCATTTCAATTAGAACTGTGGAAAACTGCTTGACGATTCACAAATCAAAGGTAAATTATGCTACAGGAAATCTAATTTCAGATTCCTGCTTACCTCGATAAAAGCTTTGGGAAAATTGGGTGTCACTGGTATTTTAGTGAACAAATCAATGAGGAAAAGTGTGGCGGAAAAAATGAATGAAGTATTGCCAAAGACTGTCTTGAATGTCTAGCATTAAATCAGTACTGTGATCCAGATTTAGTGAAAAATCACATCTTGAGAGTGTGCCAGCAATTGAACATTCCAAATTTTAATACGATACATAGACTTGTCCCATTTCCATTAAGATTGGAAATCACGATTTAAAAGAAGCTGAGGGACTAGATTATTTAGGAAGCAGGATTTCATACACAGGAAAAATTCAACAAGAAATCAGTAATAGGATTGGACTAGGTGTTAAATTTTATAACACAGTAATACATATTTTTTTAGAACTGAGGAATGTCAAAAGAAATCAAAATCATAAGTATAAATGTTTCGGAATATGTATTATATGTCTTTCTCGTGTTAAATGTCAATAACAGACCGAAACATGTTAACCAGGTACAGTACCGGTAACATTTAACACGAGAAAGACATATAATATATATTCTGAAGTGCTATAGTGTTAAAAGTTGTGTAATCAAGATTTTTTTTTTAATCCAATGCCACCAGGTTGTCTTTTCGACATTTCTGGTCTTCTCTCCTGGCCGTGGCTTAGTTGTAACCCACTTCTGAGGTTGGGGTGCCTGGAAGGAGGAGTTACATTACCCCGATGATGTGATAGGATGATTATGATAATGTGGTGCCAGGAGAGGTCTTAAATCTAAACTTAATCTAAATTCCAGACCATGGACGAACACAGGAATAATCCCCTTTAAGGAAAAATTCCTGTGCTCTAACCGGGAATCGAACCCGGGACCTCATGAACTATACAGCCAGGATCATTCCACAGCAAGTGATCACTATGCAGTGAAAAGTAATTTTAATCTTATGGTTGCTTGTTATATGTCAATTGAAAGCCTATTTCAAGTAGTTTGAAGATATGGGAATCATAACAGCTGTTTCCTTTAGGTTTGCCACTTTCTTCATGATTATTTATGGCAGTCAAAACAGTCAACAAAAGGAAATTCTTGCCAGTTACACAGTTGCATGGAAAGTTGCCAAATCATTGAAACCTTTTAGAGATGGGAAATTTGTTAAAAATGTTTAATAAATGTGGCTAGAGTTATGTCTCCTGAACAAAACTAACAATATGAAAACATCAATCTGTCTCATCGTACTACAGGGAGAAGTATAGAAGACATTTCATATCTGGTGGATGAGCAACTAAAATCTAGTATTTCCCAATTCATAGCGTATTCACTTGCTTTAGATGAAAGTTCGGACATTACTGATACTGCACAATTGGTGGTGTTTATTCGATGAGTGAAAGATGACATCAGTTCAGGAATATCTGCTTCATTAGATTCCTATAAAAGGGAGAACAACTGGAAAAGATCTTTTCAAATCATTACATCACTGCTGTTTCGAAAAATACAAATTGGATCTACACAAGCTAATATTAGTTTCGACAGATGGGGCTCCCGCTATGATTGGAGAAAGGAAAGGTTTAATAGGAAGGCTGAGAAATTACTTAAACGAAAAAGGTGTAGGTGAAACATAAAAAAACTTTTCAGTGTATAATACACCAATAAGCACTATGTACTAAATCAATAAACATGAAAACTGTAATAGACGTCATGGTAAAAATCACAAATAAAATAAAATCAAAATCTCTTACACATCGCAAGTTTTGATAATTCCTGTAGAATTTAGGGGAAGGATATGAAGATCTGTTATATCACTGTGAAATTAGGTTGTTGAGCAGAGGTAAAAGTCTAGGGTGGTTTTTAATTTGTGTAACACAATTTCAGACTTCATGAGGAAAGAGGTATGTGTGTTTTATACTTGTGTAGGTATTATTTATAATATTGTATTATTCGAAAATAATTAATTCTTTGATAATTCTTTACAGGACAAGCTAATTTCCTAACTAGAAGACGAATACTGGGTCAATGATTGGCTTCTCTTGTAGATATATCAGAGCATTTGAATGATTTGAATAGCAGTATGCAAGAAAAACCCAGACCATAGTACACATGTACAATCTGAATAAAGTAATCAAGATGTATAAATGTTATTACACGTCTACAGTTGTGTACAGTGTTGAGACCTGGACCATGACTAAGAAGGACATACGTAGAATCCAGGCAGAAGAAATTAAATTTTTAAGAAGAATAGAAAAGAAAACAAGAGGAGATAAAACCAGAAATGACGTTACTAGACAGGCATTAGACGTTCAAAAACTAAAAGGTACAATAGTGAAAATGAAATTAAAATGGTCGGTCATTTGAAAAGGAAGAATAAAAGAATTATATGAAGAAAGACATTGGAAATGAAAGTCAAAGGTGTAAGAGATGGTTAGATCATAGATTTATAAGAGAGAGGCCGTGATTGGGAAAGAATTCAAGAGGAGGAATTGTGGCAAGCAGGGGCGAATGCTAGTCACGAAAGTTAGGCTTGCTCTTTTATTCATAGGGGAAGATGGGAGGATATAATTCATAATTAATAAAAATAATCAGGCCCACATAAATAATTTATTTTATAATTATGAAATCATTATGAGTCGTGGATCATATTCGCATTCCGCTCATACAATTACATTGCACTCGCAAATCACAGCACATTCCCGCTGTCAGTACTGCTCTGTGTAACGTTAAATAGTCGTTGGTGTAGCTCTCGGACCAGAGCTTCAAACAACAGATAACAGAAGCATGTGCGCCTAGGACGGACTAAGGAGGAAGGCACTTGCGCGCGCATCATATTGTCGCTATTTCTACGTCTTTCCTGTAACTCCGAGAAACGAGCAAGCGTTGCGATACTTGCAGTGTGCAACCTGCGGATGGTATTACGCCTATACAGTATTCCAAAAATCAAAATAAATTTTAATGTACATAAAGCCATTTTGAGAAATACACATTCTACGAAAATATTGGGCTTGCCCAGCAAGCATAGCATGCCCTGAGAAATCGCCCCTGATGGCAAGACAAAACTTTGTGGAGGAGGCTAAGTTCTGAGACGACCCACAACTGAGTCGAAAGTCTACTCATGATGATGATGATGATGATGATGATGATGATATAGACTTGTAACTAAATAGAGATAGGGGAGAGGGCAGAAGGGGGGAGGGGGAGGAGAGAGAGAGTTTAAATTCCAAGAAAAAACACACAAGGCCAAAAATAAATACTGGTAACTGTGAAAAGCTTAAGGTTAAAAAACTACTTAATGTAATCACATTTAAAAAACGTGAATTACCTGAAAAGTCCAAATTAATGCTGACTACAATAATTCTAATTTGTTCGTACTCTGAAACATAAGGCTCACCTTCATGTAGATGATGGTGTCTGTGCCGTATCCCTCACACGACAGAAGGATGAGGTCACCGTGGAAGTAGCGAGCATAGAGACGCGAGATGGGCAGACCATACCCGTAACCTGCAACACACAGCCGGCCTTGCAGAAGTTGTCTTGTTGCCAGCATTAATATGTTAGTAATGCAATGGCTTGATATTCACTTATGCATTATGCATTACATGTGTTGCGACAGGAACAACCTTTCATATTCATATGCATATATAAGTTACAGTGTGTTTCAGAATAACTATTCCTAAGTTTCAGATGTGATAGAAGGCAAGTAATGAAAATTTTTTTGTAACAAAGTAGTGTTCAGAAATGCTTCTATATCGAGAAACGTTGTGAAAGAAATGGGGATTTCAAAGAACCTCAATGTGAAAAGTAACTGGCCACAGTCTCCAAGACGTTGAAAATGTTGTATGACAGGAAATCTGATGCTGAGCACATAAATCTGCAATGCCTCACTCACACTGCCGCAAGATGCTCCTTATGCCAGGCCTCATACTTATGCAAGAGCCAACATGGGCCACAGCCCAGGCCGGAAAATTTAAGGAACTAGCATTTTTTTTGTACAATACTCGAGCATTGGATTTATTTATTTTTTTATTTTACTTGGCTATTTAATGACGCTGTATCAACTACGAGGTTATTTAGCGTCGATAGGATTGGTCATAGCGAGATCATATTTGGCGAGATGTGGCCGAGGATTCGCCATAGATTACCTGACATTTGCCTTATGGTTGGGGAAAACCTCGGAAAAAACCCAACCAGGTAAAAAACCCAACCAGGTAATCAGCCCAAGCGAGAATCGAACTCGCGCCTGAACGCAACTCCGGATCGGCAGGAAAGCGCCTTAGCCGACTGAGCTACGCAGGTGGCTTCGAGTGTTGGATTTAGAGGTTTAAGCGGCATACAAATTTGTTACCGGACCTTATTCTGTTACCTAGTCATGTTACTTTGTAACAGACAGTGTTCTGTTACTGCGTATTGTTATTCATTACCTGGTTTTACTGCTTCCAGAGATATGTCGATAAATTGACCCGCTCCAAAGAAAATAATGCACTGCCACTTGAATAATTATGGACATTTTACAATTCAAATTGAGCATTTGCGACTCCGTCAGTAAATTGGTCCGCACAACTGTTGGTCTGTTGGTACAGTCCCATTTATTTCTTATGATGGGGTGCACACAATCCTGTTTTACTACAGGAAAGATATGTTCTGTACAATCCCAGATTAAAACAATAACACAATAATGTGGTTCCTAAAATGTGGGAGGAAATTGCAAATGAAATGAAAGCATCAGGTGAGTAATAACTAATAATAATAATTTATATTATAGTACGTCTATTGCTCTGCTCTATACTATCACTCATTATTGATTTAATATATTATTTCTCATTATTGTGAGTCGTGAAGTAGTCATAAACGTACAAAATAACGAATTATCACGAATTTCAAATTAGTGAAGTCCGAATTTGCGGGATTTTCCTGCACTGTTTATAACAACATGACAACACTTCTTTCACAATTTATAAAACAACATAGTTACATTATCATCATTCACTCAGTCTGGGGAGCCAAGCAGTTCGATATTAGGGAAGACATTGTTGCGCCCTCACCTGCAAGTGGTACGGTGTGTGTGTCAGACTTGGGGGGCTGAGGGGCGGTGGAGTACATGTAGTTGAACAGCATGTCTGTCTGGCTGCGAGGAATTCCTCCACCTCGATCCGACATCTGCAAAATCATTCAGAAGCAAAGTCTCAAATAATAATAATAATAATAATAATAATAATAATAATAATAATAATAATAATAATAATAATAATAATAATGATAATAACAATAATAATAATGATAAAAGGTAAAGGTATCCCCGTCACATGCCATGAAGCCACTTGGGAGGGGGGGGGCATGGATGTAGAGCTCCATGCTTTTTATGACCTCGGCATTAGAATGAGGTGGTGTGGTTGGCATGACGCTCTGACCACCTTTTATCCCCAGGAAAGACCCGGTATTCAATTTTATAGGAGGCTGAGTGATAATAATAATAATAATAATAATAATAATAATAATAATAATAATAATAATAATAATAATTATTATTATTATCATTATTATTATTATTATTATTATTATTATTATTATCATCATAAAAGAACCAATTAGGAACAGGATTCTTTATTCATAAAATTTATCTTTCGAAGAGGTGGAGAAGTTCAAATATTTTGGAGCAACAGTAACAAATATAAATGACACTCGGGAGGAAATTAAACACAGAATAAATATGGGAAATGCCTGTTATTATTGGGTTGAGAAGCTTTTATCATCCAGTCTGCTGTCAAAAAATCTGAAAGTTAGAATTTATAAAACAGTTATATGACCGGTTGTTCTGTATGGTTGTGAAACTTGGACTCTCACTTTGAGAGAGGAACATAGGTTAAGGGTGTTTGAGAATAAGGTGTTTAGGAAAATATTTGGGGCTAAGAGGGATGAAGTTACAGGAGAATGGAGAAAGTTACACAACACAGAACTGCACGCATTGTATTCTTCATCTGACATAATTAGGAACATTAAATCCGGACGTTTGAGATGGGCAGGGCATGTAGCACGTATGGGCGAATCCAGAAATGCATATAGAGTGTTAGTTGGGAGACCGGAGGGAAAAAGACCTTTGGGGAGGCCGAGACGTAGATTGGGAGGATAATATTAAAATGGATTTAAGGAAGGTAGGATATGATGATAGAGAATGGATTAATCTTGCTCAGGATAGGGACCGATGGCGGGCTTATGTGAGGGCGGCAATGAACCTCCAGGTTCCTTAAACGCCAGTAAGTAAGTAAGTATTATTATAAAAGAAGGAAAGAAGCAATGGTGGATTGTCACAAGCAACTGTAGCTTGTACTTTGTTCCTAGAAAAGTAGCCTACCTGTGAAAAAATCACAATGTAAAAAAGACTGGATTATCTGAGTATTTAGATGAACAGAAGGATAAAAAGGGTATTCAGCTCATTTGGGTCATTACAACATGACAATTTTTTTTCGCTTACTTATAAGTGCTCTCATTTTACGAGGAAACTAGATTACAGTGGAACACTTTCCTGTGTGTCGTGCTTGCACCGGCGGGGAGCCTGTTCCATTACTACTGGCAAATCAAGGCATTTAGCAACTATACAGAGTGTTCCAAAAGCCCCCCATACATTTATTAATATTTATATTTTAAGACTTTAATTGAACTGCCTTTTAAAGTCATAGTGTGATTAGAAGTAACTGGGCGTTTGGTAAAAGAAACTCATTAATGCATTAACTTCGAAATGACTTTGTGTCATAAGTTATAATTTTTTAACGCATATCTCTTCTCTCAACAGTTCTTTTATTGACCTTATTTCAAATATTATAAATTAAAGCCTTAAAGTTGTTAACTGAACATTTTGTTTTATATTATAGTAGTGCAAATGTGATGGTGTAATATATTAGAAAAGTACATTTTTGCATGTATTAAAAATATTCAATAGGCTTTTTTAAGGAACTTTTCTTCATAATAATTTATTAGTAGAAATGTAAAATTCAAATATCTAGTCAGTTTCAAAATAAAGGATGTTAACATTTTCAAGTTTATAGTAGTATGAAATCAAATTTCTACATTATGGGATCTATCTCATTGCTTTTCAGGATTACTGAATATAGTACCTGTTCTGTAACATAATTATCATTTTCAAATATTAATTTTATTAAGAAAAATAAATTTACATGCAAATTCCAATAAGTTACACTTTGTTCTTGAACTCAATTTTGATTTATGTTATTTTTGAGAAGAATAGAAAAAGACTTCCTTCAAAACATATTCGAACATATATTAGTTTGCGTTATGTAGATACGTTTTTCGATTCCTGGTTAGAGCACAGGAATTTTTCCTTAAAGGGGATTATTCCTGTGTTCGTCCATGGTCTGGAATTTAGGTTAAGTTTAGATTTAAGACCTCTCCTGGCACCACATTATCATAATCATCCTATCACATCATCGGGGTAATATAACTCCGCCTTCCAGGCGCCCCAACCTCAGAAGTGGGTTACAACTAAGCCATGGCCAGGAGAGAAGACCAGAAATGTCGAAAAGACAACCTGGTGGCATTGGGTTAAAAAAAAAAACATATGAAATGTCTGTTTCAAATAGAAATGTCACAATGTGCTGAATGAGGCCAACTCACTCCCCAGATCTTACACCTCTGGGATTACTTTAAGTTCAGAATGTGGGTATAATACCTTGACGCAGATGTCTTCTCTGCCTTTGACAACTGTAACCTCTATAGGAGGGTGGTGTTCTGCGTTTGAGCCATGGTGCTCGATGACAGCTCTCATCGAGTTCTTGAACAGTTCGAACAGCATGTGGTACAGATGTGACGGCACGTACACTATTCTGATGGGCGAACCTTGCTCCAGCTCTGCAACACAGATGCTGCATTCAAACTGTGACAACCAGATGCACTGATGATGCAGTATTAACAACTAGGTACACAGCCACTACGATAAAGTGACAGAAAGACATTACAAAGTATCTTTCTTCATGACATAAGCTGTAATTGAAAAGTGCTAAAGATACGATGAAAGAGTAATGGAACGGAGAAAAATTCTCTCCGGCGCCGGGATTTGAACCCGGGTTTTCAGCTCTATGTGCTGACGCTTTATCCACTAAGCCACACCGGATTCCACCCCGGCATTGGAAGAATCGTCTCAGTTTTAAGTTCCAACTCTTGGGTTCCCTCTAGTGGCCGCCCTCTGCACTACGTCATAGATAGCTATGAACCTAGGACCGAAGTCCACATATGTGCTGAGGTGCACTCGTTATGAGCGACTAGTTGGCCAGGATCCGACGGAATAAGCGCCGTCTTAAATCACGAAGTGATTTACGCATATCATATATATTATTATAATGTACCGAAAACCCGGGTTCAAATCCCGGCGCCGGAGAGAATTTTTCTCCGTTCCATTACTTTCATCGTATGATGACGCAGAATATCTGCATGGAAATATCATATGTACTTCGGTACATTATAATAATATATAAGTGCTAAAGATGTTGAAAACTCTCAACATAAAATATTATTAATCATCATCATCAATGGCATGACAGCCCTTCATGGGCCCTGGCCTTCTTCAGAAGTTTTCGCCATTCCTCCCTATCCAATGCCAAACTTCTCCAATTTCTAACACCCAAAGTCTTGATGTCATCCATCACACAGTCTTCCCATCTCAATCTCGGTCTCCCAACCTTCCTTCTTTCCAACAGGGCCCAAGATGCATCAGCAACAAATCAACATTCACATAGCCTAGCAATACGAACTAATTACACAGATGTAAGAACATCAGTTCTCACCTTTAGACATTGTCTGATACAGCACTGTAGCAAAAAGACACATTAACACAAACGTCATATCTATTCAGAAACATTACTAGATTAAAACATGAAGCACAACACAGTAATTGCTAATGTTACTTTAATGAACTGGTATTGTATTTTAAAACTTTCTATTCAAATTTCAATGATAAAGAACCTATGAAGAAATAGAACATACAGAACAAATAATATTTCTTTCTCTCAATTACGTTTTTCAAATACGAGGCGCATCCAGAAAGTAAGTTTCCCTATTTAAAAAAAAAAAGAACACACACTTTCAGGAAAACATTTATTGGCAACAGGTACAGCAATGTTTCAGCTATTTTTCAACATAGCCACCATCAGAATTGAGACACTTGTCATATCGTGGGATCAACTTTTGTATCCCTCTGTCTAGAACTCTGCCGCCTGTGAATGGAACCAGCGTGTCACAGACGTCTTCAGCTCTTCGTCGTTGCCAAAACGCTCACCGGAGGACAGGAATTTCTTGAGGTGCAAGAAAACGTGAAAATCGCTGGGAGCAAGATCAGGACTGTAGGGTGGATGATCAAACAACTCCCAGCCAAATTCCGTCAAAACAGCTGCTGTGCGCCGAGCCGTATGTGGACGAGCATTGTCATGGAGGAGCACAACACCTGCAGTAAGCATTCCACGTCTCTTGTTTTGAATGGCACGTCGCAATTTTCGCAGTGTTTCACAGTAACGGTCAGCGTTCACTGTTTCACCTCTTGGAAGGAAGTCAATGAGCAGAATGCCCTTTCTGTCCCAGAACATCGTGCACATCACTTTCTGTACCGACAGCGTCTGTTTGAATTTCGTCCTGACCGGAGATCCACTATGCCGCCAATGCATTGACTGCTGCTTGGTTTCCGGGGTGAAGTGCGAAATCCAAGTCTCATCGCCGTGACGATCCTGTCGAGGAACTCGTTTCCGTCATCGTGATACTGTTGCAGAAATGTCAGTGCTGCTCCTAAACGTTGTATTTTGTGTTCGGGTGTCAGGTTTTTCGGTACCCACCTGGCACACACTTTTTCGAACAGCAGGTGCTTAGTGACAATCTCATGCAACAAGGATCGCGATATCTGCGGAAAATGGCTGCTCAGCTCCGTAATCGTGAAGCGACGGTTCTCCATGATGCACTGCCGCACCAGCTCAACACGATCATCACTGATGAGGGACGGTCGCCCACTGCGCTCTTCATCATGGACACTTTGACGACCTTTGGAAAACTGCCTACACCAGCGATGCACCATCTGCTTACTCATGATGTTTGGCCCACAGACCTGACAGAGCTGCCGATGAATTTCAATTGGCGCAATGCTTTGTGCATTAAAGAACTTTATCACCGACCGAACCTCGCAGCGGCGGGAGAAGGAATAAGAGCTTCCATTTCGGACCACTGCTGCCACGCTACTGGCACCAGGCAGGACCTGTCCGGCTGGCATATGATTGATACGTCATAGATCTGTTACGCATGCGCAATTGACATGGCTAATTAAGTTTACTTTCAATGGGAAAAAATCGGGAAACTTACTTTATTGATACGCCTCGTACATAATCCCTTAATACACTACAAACATCTCATGCCTGTCAATAATCGAACCTCACACAGTACGACTGTGCCACTAAAACGTGACAGAATTAAATGCTTAGGATACATGTGGGCATAAGTGCAGACTTCACACTTCTCCCTGCAGTGTTGGAGTCAGAAGCACGCAAGCATGAGGAAGTATTTACAGCACAGGGTATCTGAAGGGAGTGAAAGACTCTTCAAATCCAGAAATGGACACCATGAACCACACAATTTTACCACTAAAACTGACAATACAAAATGCATCACGTATGTCTTATTCTCACTGCCTGAAGCATATAAGCATGAGATATTTACAGCAAAGCAAGTTGTAAGAGTAACCCATTTTACCACATTACTTACATAACATTTACACTTACATATAATGTATCAGAATTTGAAATATCAGTTAACAATGGTACTGTCCCACGAGATTGGAAAGATGCAATAGTGGTGCCAATTTATAAGTCAGGGTCTCGCTCAGATACAAAAAATTACAGACCGGTCAGCCTCACCTCTGTGGTTTGCCGAACACTTGATTTCAGCTTATCTAAGGCAGCATTGGAATGACTCAAATTGGTTACATAACTGTCAGCATGGATTTCGGGGGGGCTATTCATGTGAGAGTTAATTAGTAACTGTATGTCAGGATTTAGGAGAACGCGAATTCGATTATGCGCACTGTTCAAAACATACAGAGGTGAGCCTGCCTGGAGAGAAATAAAAAATAGGTTGCAGCCGCCAAATTACTCTTCAAGGAACGACCACTCATATAAATTGAGGGAAAGAAGACAGAGGACGGACACTGGAAAGTTTTCTTTTCTCAATCGTACTATCAGGGACTGAAATGCTTTACCTGCAGACTTAGCAATAACCAAAAATGTATTTAAAAATAGGCTTAAGGACTTTACTAATAGACGGTAATTATACACAGTATTTAAAGGGTGTAAATGATATGTTGTTATTGAAGTGTTGAATCAGTGAAGAATTATGTTGTGTCAGTGAAGTGTGTCGTGTCAGTGAAGTGTGTTGTGTCAGTGAAACGTGTTCCTTTCAGTGAAGCTTTATAGTTTATAGTGGCAGTGCAAAGTATTTGAACAGTGAAATGTGTCGTAGTTCCAGTGCAGTGAGTGAGTTGACAGCAAAATGAGTGTAATGTTGAAAGGTACTTGTGCAGATATGAACATATCATACTCGTGGGTTTTAGTTCGAACTTAGGTTTAAGATACAAATTACATTTATTTTAAATGTTATTTTAAGTGATCGTTTAATTTAGAATATTCCCTGTTATTGTTATTATTATTATTATTATTATTATTATTATAAATTATTGTTAGTATTAGTTATTAGTATTATTATTAATTGTATTTTTAATTAATAAGTTTATTATTGTCATTATTGAGTGTATTTAGTTACCACTGCCACCGGGTATATACCCACTGCAGTGTGAATAAATACATACATACAGAATGTTATATACAGTGAAACCTGTGTTATATGACCATCGAAATAATGTCTGACAGCATTGTCTTTTTCGATAGAAAGAATTCTTCTCAAAAATCGATGCCTTTCATTCATCCCTACAATTTACTGTATTTACGATAACAGAATGTGCATATTAAGAGTAGGAAAGCAATAAAATTGAGAATTAAGTAAAGTTAACCATCTTTCTTCGCATCACTGTTTCATCTAATTGAACTGTTTCTTAGCTCGTCGTAGGCTACCACTAGTAGTAGCACTTTATTTGGATTCTGTACTGGTTTAATTGTGAATGATCTGATTATATGAATAAATGAACTTCTGAAAGGCTGGTCGTTGGTTGGGGTAGTCTTAGAATGGGTGTTAGAAATTGCCTGTTAACAGAAGTGGTCACTTAACACTGGTGTCCACACCTGTGGAGTAATGGTCAGCGCATCTGGCCGCGAAACCAGGTGGCCCGGGTTCGAGTCCCGGTCGGGGCAAGTTACCTGGTTGAGGTTTTTTCCGGGGTTTTCCCTCAACCCAATACGAGCAATGCTGGGTAACTTTCGGTGCTGGACCCCGGACTCATTTCACCGGCATTATCACCTTCATTTCATTCAGACGCTAAATAACCTAGATGTTGATAAAGCGTCGTAAAATTACCCAATAAAAAATTAACACTGGTGATTGCTTAAGGCGGGTTTCACTGTTAATGAGCCTCAGCGCACCAATTTAGCCAAGTGGTTGGAAAATTGATTTTCCACGTTGTAGATCCATGTTAAAGTCCTGGCAAGTCTAAGCGGAATTTGCATGGACAAAAATGGTGTTGAGGTATGTTTTCTTGGAATATCCATTTTCCCTGCCAGCAGTTCAACATTTATTCATAATTCATAATAAATAATCTTTATCAGAAATGCAGTAGTAACGGAAAACTACTGCATTATATCGACTTTCCTAAGAGATCAATTCCTTGGGACCTATAGAGCAACCATTTTACATAGCAGACAGCCACAGAAATCCCTGAACGATAGAATATCCGGGTATAACACCACATGAACAACAAGAAAAATGTATGACGTCAAAATTCAAAAGTTGGATTTAAGGAACTCTTGTGCTAAAACTGAGCAACCTGTTCCAGAACTAAGCACATAAACTCTAAAACTGTCATCCTCCAGAAATGCATTCAAAACTGACAAAATAGTCCATAAGATCGCACACTCTAAACGCAATAAAACCTTACCCAATGACATTACAGTGACAGAATACGATTACTCTTCGCTCTTAAGTCCAAAAATCAGTGATTCCAGTTATACTTGCTGTCTGACTGCTTTCGACAGTTCACTCAGAAATTTGAAATGAACAAATGTCACTTACTTACTTACTTACAAATGGCTTTTAAGGAACCCGAAGGTTCATTGCCGCCCTCACATAAGCCCGCCAGCAGTCCCTATCCTGTGCAAGATTAATCCAGTCTCCATCATCATACCCCACCTCCCTCAAATCCATTTTAATATTATCCTCCCATCTACGTCTCGGCCTCCCTAAAGGTTTTTTTCCCTCCGGTCTCCCAACTAACACTCTATATGCATTTCTGGATTCGCCCATACGTGCTACATGCTCTGCCCATCTCAAACGTCTGGATTTAATGTTCCTAATTATGTCAGGTGAAGAATACAATGCGTGCAGTTCTGTGTTGTGTAACTTTCTCCATTCTCCTGTAACTTCATCCTGCTTAGCCCCAAATATTTTCCTTAGCACCTTATTCTCAAACACCCTGAACCTATGTTCCTCTCTCAGAGTGAGAATCCAAGTTTCACAACCATACAGAAGAACCGGTAATATAACTGTTTTATAAATTCTAACTTTCAGATTTTTGGACAGCAGACTGGATGATAAGAGCTTCTCAACCGAATAATAACACGCATTTCCCATATTTATTCTGCGTTTAATTTCCTCCCGAGTGTCACATTGTAAAAATTCCTTTGCAGAACGAAAAGTTATATTTGTTTGGATCCTATTTCTGCACATTTAAAGGACAAAACTAAAGTTGCTTCAATCATTTATTATCATAATACACTGCTATCTTAAATTGACCGAGCATATTGGGATTTAGATTAATGGTTTCCCAAAACATTATGAAATGTTTCATATAAAACAATTTTTATCTCGAAAAGGAAGCAAAAACGAGCAAAATTATATTATACTTTTCTGTTTGATATATCTCAAAGAATAACCCCCTGAAATTAATGCCATTACTTATGGTTCATCCTGTATACTTCGTATAACGAGAAAGTAAAATGATCGACTACTTCTAAAAGTTTCAGCAATCGACTAACTTTGCTGCAAAAGGGTATCTCTCGGATACAGGGGGGAGAGCCATTAATCCTTCCCATTGAAGGCCTTAAGGAACCAACCTGGACAAATACCCAATGTCCCATCCCTACCTTCCCGTGGTGCAGCTGTTAGTAAGCATAATTTTACAAGGGAGGGCTACTCATCAATTAGCACTGGTCAGCTTGATGAGTTAATGACTGAATTTGGTATAATTTCCCTCTATTCAATACCTAATTCCCTCTTTACCCTTTCCTATCCAGTCCTCTGACTGAACTCTTACTTTCTTCGACCCCGACGGCATTAGAGCATTCGAGGCCTAGGGGTTCATTTCCCTTTCCTTCCTCCTCTTTCTACTTTTCTGTTCCTAGTGCTGACCTGCTATGGCACTAAAATCGTCCTCCAGTGGCTTAAGGAGGGAAAGCTGGTGATCAACAAGATCTCCCAGCTAGGTCCAATGGACCCGTCGACCAACAGCAGGTGTGGTCCTCCAGACATTCTGGGGGTTGTGTGTGAATGAAGTAGCCACCAAAACGTTAAAATATGGTGTTCACTTAAATCGGCTACAACTTGCCATTTAATCTCGAAATCTGTGCTTCAGTGGCTGGCCATGATGATATCTTTGAAAAATATTGGAGTGCAAGAGGTCAAATGATTTTATTGTCAAATGCCTGGCATTAGAAAACAACAACAACAACTTTGCTGATAGGAAATTCTTACAATTAAAGATTTTATCACTACTTAAATTCTGATAACTGTGTTATAATAAAGAACAAACTAAACAACACAATCAAATACCAATTCAGGAGTTTAATTTCAACAAAGTATAAAACTTAGAAATTAGCATAATAATAAACAGGGTGAACTGTAAGTAATGCCATTAATTTCAGGGGGCTATTCTTCGAGGTATTTCAAACAAAAAACTTTAATAAATTTTGCTCGTTTTTGCTTCCTTTCTGAGATAAAAGTTGTTTTATATGAAACATTTCATAGCATGTTTTGGGAAAAACCATTGCTTTAATTCCCAATATGCTCAGTCAATTTAAGAGAGCACTGTATTATGATAATAAATGATTGAAAGAATTTTACTTTGTCCTTTAAATGTACATAAATTTGATCCGAATAAATCTAACTTTTCGTTCTAGAAAGGAATTTTAAAATGTAACATTCGTTCAGGTCAAATTTCTACACATTTAAAGGACAAAACTAAAATTCTTTCAATCATTTATCATAATATATTGCTCTCTTAAATTTACTGAGCATATTGGGAATTCAATCAACGGTTTTATCAAAACAAGCTATGAAATGTTTCACATAAAACAAATTTTATCTCAAAAAGGAAGCAAAAACGAGAAAAACTGTATTGACCTTTTTTCTTTGAAATACCTCAAGGAATAAACACCTGAAATTAATGACATTACTTATGGTTCACCCTGTATAACAATAAAAAAAATCGTGTAACCCATGATGAGGATTGCAAGAACCAAAATTTGTCATTCAGGGTATTGTACTTACTATGGACCAGCCCCAAAGTAACTCAACTTTCTATCCATAGTTCACTGCCTCCCAGCCTCGTTTCATTACACAACTTAAACACCATTAAGACGCTATCACAATAAAATTCTGAACGATCTCCTTGCATGCTGTGTGTCCCATCCGTCCCAAAGTGGTTTCATTTTCCACCTCGCCCTGCTATTAACACAGGTAACAAAGCAACAGATGTGAAGCTGCCAACACATGCATACACACACAACCTGCAGCTATGTCGCCCTGCCCTCCCCAGTTGTCCACTGTGGCAACTTGTAAACTTTTCGCTAATATGTTTTCGCGGGATATCAGCCGAGTTAGGATTTTGGAATGTTCCAAGCTTTCGACTGCTATCTCTGCAGCCATCTTCAGGGAAGTGATGTCCGAACAGAAAGTCGAAGGTTATATAGATGTTAGACTGTCTCAGGTGAAACGGGATTGGTTGGCGGATTGGCCAACCTGAGGCCGGGAATTGTCATTTCTCGTAAGCTCCGCCCCTCCCGGGATTCCTGTGTGAAGTTTGGCGGGAGGCGAGCCCTGTTCTGCCGGTTGGAATCGGTTGCTGTCCTCGGTCCGTGATCTTCGTGACCTTGTTTGTAAGAGAGCCTAAGCTGGTCCAAGGCCGGTGTCCATGCCTGACTGAGCTGAAGTCCACCGTCCCTGTTAAAGTTGTTTTTCTCCAGCTTAATCTCTATGGCCTCCTTGATTGTACGTTCCCAGTAGTGGCTTGATTTGTTAATGACCTTGGTGTGGTCAAACAGTATTTTATGCTCCTTTTCTATGCTGTGTTGCGCCACTGCAGATTTTTCCGGGTAATACAGCCTCAGGTTCCTCTTATGTTCTTTGATTCTGTCTTCTATTGTGCGGCCAGTCTGCCCTATGTATACTTCGCCGCACTCACATAAGAACATAAGAGGAACCTGAGGCTCTATTGCCCGGAAAAATCTGCAGTGGTGCAACACAGCATAGAAAAGGAGCATAGAATACTATTTGACCATACCAAGGTCATTAACAAATCAAGCCACTACTGGGATCGTACAATCAAGGAGGCCATAGACATTAAGCTGGAGAAAAACAACTTTAACAGGGACGGTGGACTGCAGCTCAGTCAGGCATGGACACCGGCCTTGGACCAGCTTAGACCCTCTTACAAACAAGGTCATGAAGATCACGGACCGAGGACGGCAACCGATTCCAACCGGCGGAACAGGGCTCGCCACCCGCCAAACTTCACACAGGAATCCCAGGAGGGGCGGAGCTTACGAGGAATGACAATTCCCGGCCCCGGATTGGCCGATCCGCCAACCAATCCCGTTTCACCTGAGACAGCCTAACATCTATATAACCTTAGACTTTCTGTTCGGACATCACTTCCCTGAAGATGGCTGCAGAGATAGCAGTCGAAAGCTTGGAGCATTCCAAAATCCTAACTTGGCTGATATCCCGCAAAAACATATTTGCGAACCAACGCCGAGAAAGCCTCAAATCATACATTGTAAACTTTTATCTCTGTGATCTGTCACGGAACTACCTGACAAGCAGGTCTAGTGCACATAACCTACACGGTGCGAGCCTAGCGCCCTCACCGCCAGGCGTACTAATGCTGGCATGCACACGATACCTGATGCCTCATCTGGGCTCACCGGCACATCGTCCAGCCGGTGCCTCTCCGCCAAGCCTGCGACACACAGTGCATGTCATCAGTGCTCGTTCAACGACGCTGTACCAAAGAATTGAAGAGCTACCTGGGAATCAGGTTCATCCCATTTCCATGGAATGAAATGATTGGTTTAACCTCTCCTATTGGATTTTCTGAGAGATATATTTTAGACCTGTCTTACAGGCCTGTATGCGGGTATATGACATGACAGGGGATAATTGGTGAGATGTTTGTGGGAGAAAGCAGGCAGTGCTGTGGAGTTAAGGTTAGAATCAATAAATTAGTTACAACTGATTCTGATCAGGACATAAAATTAAAACAATAATAATATTGCAATACCTTTGCTATTGTCTAAGCCACCATTGGTCCGAATGTAGGAAGATCTAATGAGCTCTATTGTGCAGAAATATTGGTGGCTAACTTGCGAAATTAGTGCAATAATTTTATATTGAAATCATTCACAGCATCTTGTCTCTTAACGATTATAAAAATAATAGCAATATTTTGTATGTGACTCTGAAAACGACTATACAAACGTCGAAACTAATCATTAAGGTAAAATTAACAACATATGTTCAATAAAAACACGATAACGTTAAAAAAGTTGTTTGTTTAACAAATATACAGACCAATATAATATTTTATAATATGAATCCTTTTGAGTCTGACATTACATACATTGAAAAGCATTAATTAATTTTGATGCGCTCCATCAATAAGGAAAATAATTCCTTTCTACTGCGTGTTCAGTTCAAAGTGTGTCATGGCTCGCTGTATGTTGTCATGTGGCTAGTCGATGAGCCTAGAGAATTCAATCTTCCTACACTTCCACAGAGGCATATTACTTATGTGCCAGAGAAGTTGCCTAGCAAGTACGGCGTTCATTCTGAAGAGTACTTGCCGATACGTACGGTAACGCCGGTAGTGGCAGGAATGTGAACTGTTTGGAAACATGTACTGAGGTGAATTTTTTCTTACTGTCGGGATATTGGGAGAGGATTACAACGATTACTTACGTATTTGTTGACATTAACTTCGATGGTCAACATGGATACGGAGCATTTGATTTGTGTTGTGGAATGTTACCGTACGCAACTGATGATAACAAATACCCTGGGTACGATTTGCCCGCGCAAAACAGAGTTCGAAAGAGGTTATGGTAGCACACAGACTTTACAGACCGCCATATGTTGCTACGACGTTCAAGTTATACCGTACACGTTCTCAAGTTCAGATTGAATGCCTTATTAATAGGCAACTTCTCTGACATAAAAGCTGAAACTCGCTTCAAATCGCCGACTCACAACAGTGACGTCATGACACACTTTGAAATGAACACCCAGTAGTACCAGTACCACCAATGTCTCTTTTTCTATATATGTCAACTATAAACAGGCAAATGTAAGATAAAGTAGAGTCTGAAGCTGTTCTAGGTGAATTGGAGCCAGAATCAATTAAATTGTACTGACTCTTAGAAAATCCGTCCCAACACCATTTTTACACAAATTCTAACATAGACAGACCATGATATGAACAAAGTCTCTGAGATTAGAACTTGATGCATTAACCATTTGACCAATAGCGTGTCCTGTTTAAGTTCAAAATTCAGATCACGTGACCTGATCAGTAAGACGTTAGTAATAAGTACTATTGGATTTTGCTAGTAACTGATGAAAAATTCAGTACTGGTAATACACAGAAATATCGTATATGCAGTGAACTGTCTAAAACAAGGTGAAGAGCTTGGAAATAAGATGGAATCTGACAAGAATTTGTTAAACATATTTATGCTCGACCATGCCGAAATGTAGTAATTATACACCTGGTAGCAGTCCTTTAATACATGTCATTAAAGTACACCTACTCATTAAAGTACAGGTGTTCAGCCAATGACAAGTCAGCTTACAGGTGTTCAGCCAATGACAAGTCAGCTTTGTACAGTTATAAAACCGAAAGTATCGATTATTCTCGGATATGCAATCGAAAGAGAATTAGTGAAAAGTCAAGGAGGCTGGAAATCCAGTACTGTCGCAGAAGGTTATGTTCTGTTACTATAATAATTAGCGTTACTTGTAAATAATATTCAAATAAATTCAATTTGTCATCTCGATTTTCAATGTCGAATTCAATAATCAAGGTTATATCAAGTTTAACGGGATTACATCAAGGTCAATGACATTATTGTTCATCGGAAAAAATCAATACTTTCGCGTCTGCGCACATCTCACAATTCACGACCTAGAACAAGGTAACTTCCGATCTTGTCAGATACAAATAAAATGTATACATCTGAATAATTTCAAGTTAGAAATATGGTCGAGCATAAAAAGTCGTATTAAACTTGCCTATAATGGTAATTAAGACGCTCGTATAAATATTATGAAACGAGCTTGCGCTCGTTTCATAAACATCCATACTTGCGTCTTAATTACTATCATTATAGGCTCGCTGCATAATGTACTATTAAAACTGATAGAAGACAGGGCATGTATGCCTTATGTAACGTGTTCAGTGGTGATATTTAACTCACCGTTGTGCTCCTTGACAATGAGGTCTGGCGATGCGAGGTAGTACTGGTCACACAGGAACCTTGCATTCTCATATGCATCCCTTACCACGCCGACGAGGTCACACTGTGGGTCTATGCACCCCACGTGACGGCTGTGTCCATTGAGCTCTCCACCAAACAGCAGTGCTGCCAACAGAAAGTAACGACCGCATCAGATCAGACTTCAAGTCAAGTAAAAGTCAAGCATCTCTCGAGAAAATACAGTGAACAGCACGTAATGCCATTAATTTCAAGGGGCTATTCTTCGGGGTATTTCAAACAAAAAACTTGAATACAATTTTGCTCGTTCTTTCTTCCTTTTCGAGAAAAAAATTATTTTATATAAAACATTTCATATAACACACATATGATATTCTTATTGAATTTAGTATTCCCAAGAAACTAGTTCGATTAATTAAAATGTGTCTCAGTGAAACGTACAGCAGAGTCCGTATAGGTCAGTTTCTGTCAGATGCGTTTCCAATTCACTGCGGGCTAAAGCAGGGAGATGCACTATCACCTTTACTTTTTAACTTTGCTCTAGAGTATGCCATTAGGAAAGTCCAGGATAACAGAGAGGGTTTGGAATTGAACGGGTTATATCAGCTGCTTGTCTATGCGGATGACGTGAATATGTTAGGAGAAAATCCACAAATGACTAGGGAAAACACGGGAATTTTACTTGAAGCAAGTAAAGAGATAGGTTTGGAAGTAAATTCCGAATAGACAAAGTATATGATTATGTCTCGTGACGAGAATATTGTACGAAATGGAAATATAAAAATTGGAAATTTATCCTTTGAAGAGGTGGAGAAGTTCAAATATCTTGGAGCAACAGTAACAAATATAAATGATACTCGGGAGCAAATTAGACACAGAATAAATATGGGAAATGCCTGTTATTATTCGGTTGAGAAACTTTTATCATCCAGTCTGCTGTCAAAAAATGTGAAAGTTAGAATTTATAAAATAGTTATATTACCGGTTGTTCTTTATGGTTGTGAAACTTGGACTCTCACTTTGAGGGAGGAACATAGGTTAAGGGTGTTTGAGAATAACGTGCTTCGGAAAATATTTGGGGCTAAGAGGGATGAAGTTACAGGAGAATGGAGAAAGTTACACAACACAGAACTGCACGCATTGTATTCTTCACCTGACATAGTTAGGAACATTAAATCCAGACGTTTGAGATGGACAGGGCATGTAGCACATATGGGCGAATCCAGAAATGCATATAGAGTGTTAGTTGGGAGGCCAGAGGGAAAAAGACCTTTGGGGAGGCCGAGACGCAGATGGGAGGATAATATTAAAATAGATTTGAGGGAGGTGGGCTATGATGATAGAGACTGGATTAATCTTGCTCAGGATAGGGACCAATGGCGGGCTTATGTGAAGGCGGCAATGAACCTCCAGGTTCCTTACAAGCCAGTAAGTAAGTAAAACATTTCATAGCGTATTTTGGGAAAGCTACTGAATTAATTCCCATATGCTCAGTGAATTTAAGAGAGCAGTGTATTATGATAATAAATTGTTGAAAGAATTTTAGTTTTGTTCTTTAAATGTCCAGAAATTTGATATGAATAAATTTAACTTTTCGTTCTGAAAACGAATTTTAAAATATTACATTTGTTGGGATCAAATTTCTGCACATTTAAAGTACAAAACAAATTCTTTCAACCATTTATCATCATACAGTAATACTCCGCTCTCTGAAACTGACTGTGCGTACTGGAATTAAGTCAATGGCTTTCCGAAAACACGTTCTGAAATGTTTCATATAAAATAATGTTTATCTCGAAAAGGAAGCAAAAATGAGTAAAATTCTATTAAACCTTTTTGCTTGAAATATCTCAAAGAATAACTCCCTGAAATTAATGACATTACTTATGGTTTACACTGTATATTATTCATTCACTTTCAGGCTCATTTACAAATGAGGGGCTTAGAACAAAAAGCAGGTAAGTGACATTATTAAAAAAATGAGGTATGAGCGTGTTGTGATAGCCCAAAAGGATGTTTCTTTGGGATAAAATCAGGTAAGTGATCACACCGTGCAGTGCTGCTATATGGGCATCATTTCACCAAACTAGTGTATAATATTTCATTGCATGTAGAACTTTACTATAATTTCCTCAAAACTAGGTTTTCGTCACCTGCTTTTTGTTCTAAGCCCCTCAAATAAAAGTGTAAAATTATCGAATTTTAGTTAAGGCACCTTTATATAAAATAGTATGAAGAACACTGAAACAAAAATCCTTAAAAATTCACAAACTTCAAGTGATGGAAGTATTTATACTAATTTACACAGTGGTGTCGACAATTCTCTGGCTACTTGGGAGGATGGATTTCATGAAAGATGAGAATAAGACAACAGAACTGACCCTAACAAGTTGGTTAAGTAGATGATGATAATGATAATGATGTGTACATTTGTGTGAAGGATACCAGATGTCATGAAAAAGAATTCAGTCGGCTCTTCTTTGGCAAGTATTTAAGAAATTTTACATTAGCTCTTCTTCCAAGGCAGTCTCCACCCACGTATCTGAATCTGGGACTTTCACTCCAAAAGATTTTTGCAACATAAATTAATTATGACATCACTTGTAACTATTAACTAATAAAAAATAACGCGTTTTCTAATAACGTATGGCTTGCTAAATAATCTATTGTGCGACAGACAAATGCATCTCCGTAGTTTACAAGAACTTTTACTTTTATCTGGCAAATGATTACTCCATACTTTTGTGGAATAGCACCTGATGGTCAATATTATAGGGCCTATTCCACAAAGATATGGTGTTTTACATTACAAGTAAATTCTCTAGTAAGTAGTACAAATACCAGAGTTTCTGTTCCATAAGAGAGTTTTCTACAGTGTTGTACTTCACCACTCCTTACTTACAAACTATCAGTGAAGTTTCATGATTGTATTCCACAGAAGTACTAGTGCTTGTAACTTACCAGTCAACTGTCAAGTATTCTCTACCAATGAAAGGAAACTAATATATATGTACTAATGCTATTTAAAGCTATTTATTTCATAATATTAAGATATATTTTGATAAATATGAAGGTGGTATTACGAGATGAGTGTGGTACCCCAACTTCACCTGTGCCTGAACAAAGTCCCTCATTGTCTACAATCTACCAACTCATCGATGCAGCTGTGTTACTCAATGTAACTAGCAGTTTATAAAACAATTGAGAATGACCTTATACTTGACTTAAACAGTATTGGAGAAAAATCTTCATTTTTGTGCTGGAACTTAAGCTCTGGCCTGCTTGGACGTGAATATATAAAAGTCTTTCACAACTGAAGGCCTTAGTGCTCTTTTCCTTCCAGCACATCTATGAAATGAAATTCATTGTTTGGCAATGTGGTCACGCACTCACTGTGCTGGTTGATGAGCATCCGGATGCTGATGCGTGACATGTAGAAGCGGTCCAGGAAGTACTGGATGCTGTTCTCTGTCTGCTGGTCCACCTCGTGCGACTCCTTCAGCTCCAGCACTCCTTGAGCCATCGTCTGTACCACATCCGTGTGCCGGTTTCGAATCTTCACCAGCGCCTGGCAGAACCTGCACATGAAAGCACTTGAGCGTAGAACTAATCTATGCTATTATTATTATTATTATTATTATTATTATTATTATTATTATTATTATTATTATTAAAGCCTTCGACAGAGTAGATAGAAACAAATTATTGAATATTTTAGCACATGATGGTATTCCAAATCAATTAATAACAGCTATTTACAATATTTATAACTAGCCGTACCCGTGCGCTCCGCTGCACCTGTTAGAAATAAATATAAAGTAATTACATAATTAAAATAGGACATTTGATCCAGGGAACAACTTTTACAACAGCGCAAGATAATCTGCTTCGCTCATTACCCAATTTTTTTGCATTGCTTTTATTGCATATATATTTTATGTATTTTAACACGATTCAATTGAGCATAGTTAAAATTTGAATTATAAAATAATGGATTGCTAAGCTAACGTACTATTACTGCATACTAAATCAAAACACTCTCGTTGTTCGTTAATTCTCTGAGATAAAAATGAATGTATACATAATTATTTTAGGAAATACATGAAACGAATGTACAGAATAACCTATCAAGTTTTCTGTGCATAAGAAGCTATTTTAATCTTACCTGTCCTCAATTCACTCGGAAGTTACTGTAATAACATTATAGCATTATGTCCATCTAGAGAAACTACACTTTCCAATGGTGAAATAATAATTAATTATACAAATCGGTTAATTTAGCTTCCGATATTACTTCTTACAAACACAGAAACATTGTCTGTAGGCTATGTTTAATAGCTTTCGATTGTTGATGTCCACGGCCCCTGTTTCGATTGTTGTTGTCCAAGGCCCCTTATAGACGAAGTCATTTGTTATTTCATTGCACCGTCTTAGATGGCGTTATTTTAATTTTAAAACTCATTCATCTCATTAAATATCAGTCCTATCAAACTTTTGTAAAGAATAAAACTTATCGGAAATCATTTTTAAAGAAACTTTTGTTATGTAACATTTTTCACAAAAATCAATAAGCGAGATATTTCGATTTATTTAATTCAGGCCCCCTTATAACCCCCCTTTTAAATAAAGTATTTTGAATTCCATATAGCCTAAAATCTAAGTTACAACGAACTTAATTTATATTCCAATTTTCATATAAATCGGTTCAGCCATTATCGCGTGAAAAGGTAACAAACATTCAAACATACAGACAGACAGACAGACAGACATACAAACAAAAATTTCAAAAAAGCGATTTTCGGTTTCAGGGTGGTTAATTATATATGTTAGGACCAATTATTTTTGGAAAATCGAAAATTACCAGAAAAATTTCGGCTCCAGATTTATTATTAGTATAGATAATAATCATATACAGGTTATGATTGAAAACAAATATTCAGAATGGAAACGAATAAATCAAGGAGTGAGACAGGGTTGTATTTTATCTCCTCTATTATTTATAATATACATGAATCACATTATTAAGGAATGGAGATTGAAACCACATGGAAGTATACCGATAAGTCGTTTGTCCCAAATAGATACCTTATTATTTGCTGATGATATTGTGTTTATGGCAACTTCAGAAGATAATTTACAAAGTTTGGTTTACAACTTTAATCAAATGGCAGAAAGTTTCAATATGGAAATTTCAACTGACAAATCTAAAGTGAAGGCTTTTTTTAGGAAAGGAACCAGTCCGTAGCAAAATTTGCATCAATAATAAGATCATCGAACAAGTCAAACATTTTAGTTATCTCGGTTACCAAATTTCATATGAAGAAGAAAAGGATTTGAATGAGAAAATTATTAAATTCAACAGAGCAATGGGGATAATTAATCAGATATTCAAACCAACCTTAGTACAAAAACACACGCGCACCAGAATTTATAAAACATTGGCCAGACCTATACTCTGTCTTGGTAGTGAAGCTTGGACGATTCGTAATATTGATTCACAAAGATTAACAGCGGCAGAAATGAGATTATGCGTCGTATAGCGGGATACACGAGAATGGATCACATTAAAAATTTTGACATTATGAAAGAACTGCAGATTGAACCGATTACGGAATACCTACAGAAATACAGACAAAACTGGAGATCTCATGTCATCAGAATGCCTCGTTCTAGAATTCCAAGCCAAATTTTAAATTACCATCCTGTGGGCAAGAGATCCTTGGGCAGACAGTTCAAGTGTTGGCAAGAGACAGTAACGGGCCACTAGTCCCAATACGTGCAAGGATGACGATAATGATGATGATCATCATCATCATCATCAATGGAGAAAAATTCGTTCCAGAACTGGAAATCGAACCCAGGCCCCTCAGCTTGGCATGATGAGTGCTCTTAACCTACTGCCGGTCGAACAAAAACAAAAGAGGAGAGTTCGGCTAGTGCTGTGAATCATCCTGGTATAGCTCAGTTGGTCAAGAGAACTCAGCGCACCAAACTGAGGGGTCCTGGGTTCGATTCCCGGTCTCGGAACGAATTTTTCTCCATTAAGAGTGTTTACGTGATGACTACGCAGTCATGGAATGCACAATATTCAATAGAGGACCGCGAGGTCCTCAAATAAGAATATAAAATTGAAGACCTGAATTCTAAAAATGCTAACTCCTGGTACTTTCTAATTTCTATATGTACTAATTGACTCTTTTCATCTTGACAGAGCCGTACTTTTCAGTCCTTCGCCTGAAGTTTCATGAATTCAAAGATTCATATCAGCATTTCACAATATAGCAATGAGTTGCATGCATGTATTCACATATGTATGTGACTAGTTGGTTGGCTAATAGTTAGGTGGGTGGTTTCTAATGTAATTTAGCTAGTTATTACGCCATCACTTACCACACTTGACACATGTTGGTGTAATTTCCATTTTTGAGTCACAAAATACACAGAAAGGTTGCGTTTTGCATCTGTTCTGTTGTCACCTACAGACGTAGACAAATTATTAGCAAAATTGAACATTTTTATTATATATTTTTACAAAATATAATTCTTCAATTTAGACTACAGTTGACATTTTTGTGTATTTCCAAATTATTAGCAAAATTGAAGATTAGTGTTGCATATTTTTCAAAATTTAACTCCTCAATTTGGACTACATTTGATATTTTTGCATATTTACAAATTATTAGCAAAACTGAAGATTTTTATTGTATATTTTTACAAAATTCGATTCTTCAATTTGGACTACAGCTGACATTTTGGATATTTCCAAATTATTAGCAAAACTGAAGATTTTTGTTTTATATTTTTACAAAATTTGACTCTTCAATGCAGTTGACATTTTTGCTAATTCACAAATTATTAGCAAAATTGAAGATTTTTATTATATATTTTTACAAAACTTGACTCTTCAATTTAAACTACAGTTGACATTTTTGCATATTTCTCTCTACTGTAATGATGGAAATACCCAAAATTGTCAACTGTAGTCTAAATTGAAAAGTCAAATTTTGTAAACAAAATATCATAAAAATCGTCAATTTTGTTAATAATTTGTCCACGTCTGTAGGCTGAATTTATGTTTTCTATTACCATGAACAGGTTTCAGCAGAATTTTGGCTCGCAGACAGTTACGACCATATGGTAGGAAATTAGATGAGCAATTAAATATACCCTAATCAAATTTTGTTTATATTATATAATTATTTACAGTCTTTTACATTAAAATTTAAGGGTATTGGGTAGAGCTGTTCACAGTACTTTCGCGTATAAATATGAATATATAATTTTTCTTCTTCTCTTACTATTAAACACAGACTAATGTCCTTTGCACCATGTGATAAACAAGTGTTGGTGAGGTGTGAACTGGCCACCTTCTGTACTCTTAAAGAAGTCATTATAACAGGATCTGAACATCTGAGAAGAATGCAAATTAAGCTTTCAGGAATAACTCCCTGTAAAGTTAATTTGAATAATTTCGAGGGAAAAATTGTTCCGGGGCCGGGTATCGAACCCGGGACCTTTGGTACGTTTAACCAAAGGTCCCGGGTTCGATACCCGGCCCCGGAACAATTTTTCCCTCGAAATTATTCATCTGAGAAGAATGTATTATCCTTTAGTTCAGTGGTGTTCAATTTTTTTATTATTACTATTATTATTATTATTATTCTAATAATAATAATAATAATAATAATAATAATAATAATAATAATAATGGTGAATGTTACTTATGTCCCGCCCACTATAGGAGACATAGGCCAGTTTTACACTAATCCTAAACATTTAGTATAACTTGCTGCTTGTGTAGGCAGTCTTTTACATTAGATTTGAGAAAATTGGTTTATAGCGCAACTTTAGCAGTGATAAAAGTGTGAAATATTCGGGTGAAACGAGCGTTGAGCGACTTCCGCCGATTTTGGAATAGACACCGACGCACTTGAACTGCCAACATAGGAAAAAAAAAATCACACTCAATCGCTTTCACCTTCACCTTGACGGGATAATAAGAGCCTAAACTTACCTAAGTGCGTCGGTGTCTATTCCAAAATCGGAGGGAGTCGCTCAACGCTCGTTCAACCAATATTCGTTCAGTGGGCGGTGGATACTCTACATAGACTACAATATTTTATAGCGAACAGGGAAATGGTTACTGTTCACTGCATGAGAATTTTGTCGTTTTTAACCTCCTTTTCGTTCAACTAAGACTTTCAAGGTCTAAGCCGTTCCAACACGTTCCGCAAGAAAAAAAAAGCACTCATAACAACTTCTATGTAGTGTCGGACATCCAATGTTATAGCCTAGATCATATATACTAACAGATAGCTCTTTTATATAGGCTTTAGGGTTTGCAGTCGAGGCCGGCTTGATGTAGTTCAATAATCGTCAACAGATGGCACAATGACAAACACCATCACGAGACACGAACTCTAAATCGATTATTTCTTGCTTACGAGATAATCTCGGTATGTACTGTCGACAACTGATGACCATGGATAAATATTATTGGCCTATATGACCTTGGCAACTTGGCAAGTTCGGAACATAGACAAGTTCGGAACGAGACAGCTATTTATAGTTGTCACGTGGGCGAAGCGACGAGATAAGATAAAGTACGCCTTTGTATTGAATATAATTCAGAAACTCTGCCAGGCAAAGCAATATGTAGACCATGTTGTAATGGTACCGTATCGGGCGGCAATAATATGATTCGTTATCTCTTCTGTTTTTATATATTTGTCGTGAATATTATTTATATTATCAACTGAGTGTATAACATAATTTATCCGTTAATTGATATTTTATTAATGATAAATCCAAAGAACAATGGAAAATAAGGGACTGAAAAATAAATGAAATAAGAGAATTTGACGTTCATGATTATAATGTTGTCGGAGTTTTATTATACTTTACTTAGAATTATTTTAACTTGCGCCACAAAAGCGTATGAAAATTAATGTTAACATAAACTATTTAGTTATGATAGTAGTATATTGGAAAATTTGTGCATATAGCCTGATTACAATATATAAATAATACTATCCTAGCCTAAGCAATAGTAGTCTTGTTTATTTCATACATGTTCGTATAATTATACAAACACAAGAATAATCTAGTTTGCAGCCTGTGATGTCTCGTTTACAGTATTATATAATATACATATTACGATATTTACTAGGTACTTTAACAATATATAGTTAATAATATTATAAAGTATACAGGCCTAATCCATTACCAAGAAATACCCCTTCCCTCACATTTTCAATACTGTTTACCTCAAAAGGCCTTCACACCTTATTAGACACTGGATTAAAATAGTCATGTTCATGTAGGCCTACAACATTACATTTTTTTGTCACTACTCCTGATCCCATTCTAACAGTTTCAGGTTTTGTAATTTGTAACAATACTATCAATACTGATGGGTCATTCCATAGAGACACACATAACATTTTCGAAGTAACTATGATCGTCACAGGATATTTAATTAAATACTTAAGAGTTTATGAAAGAGACATCACTGTCTTTTAACGTAAGCATTCCAAAATATAAACAGAAAATCTTAATGAAAAGGAATAATTAATAATGTAAAAAATATGAAATATTATATGGTGTGACATATGAACATTTTCTTGCCACTTAATTTATTACCAAAATGGAAAATGTTCATATTATTGTGCCAAATGACATAAATAGTTGTTTTCCAAAGAATTAAGACACTTGTGTAGTACATGTAACTGCTGACATACTTTAATAAAAATAACAGTGCCATTAACAAATAAAATATTACGAATTATATTGTGACACACGAACATTTCTGCCAAGTTGATTACTATTTTTTTCAGATGCATATCGAGATTTATACACAGTGCCTACAGTTCTTACTATACAAAGCAACACTTGATTACACTAAAATACACATTCAGATTTAAAATGTCCTTGGTTATTTACAACCATATGTGGTGATATCTCCTGTGTAATATCATGTGATGAATACACCAATATAGGCTATCTACTTTTCCTCCCATTTGTAGTACTTTCCTTTCTTGAACATCACGGAAACTTTAAATTCGCCACCACAAGCTTTTGTAACTTCCTCTGCTTATCTGACGTCCTTTTTAAATTGATTATGTAACGATGTTGTATCAACTACTAGGTTATTTAGCCTCGATGGGATTGGTGATAGTGAAATGATATTTGGCGAGATGAGGTTGAGGATTCGCCATAGATTACATGACATTCGCCTTACAATTGGGGAAAACCTCGGAAAAAACCTCAACCAGGTAACTTGTCCCAATCAGGATTTGAACCCGGGCCCACTCATTTCACGGTCAGATGTGCCTACCATTACTCCACAGCAGTGGACCGAACATGGGTTATGTACAGTTACCCTTAAAAGGAATGAGACGACTCTTGGTCGTCGGAAGTTAAAGTTCTACAGCGCGGTTCACTCGATATCGACGTAACAATAAATACCATGACATATACAACAAGAATTGTTACAAGGACCACAACAAGGACAAGGACCAGAATAAGAATCACGAAGAAGATAGCGATTTAAGGCCACGATTTCACAACATAGCTCGAGTCACAAAATATCATTGCTTCTCTGTACCGAATGGCAATCGCCTGCTATGGGATCTACATTCTGGACTGCTGCTGTCACTGTCTTGTCTCGGTAGCTCATATAGTAGCGTGTCGGTTCTACTATATAACCGAAACGTCTCGTGTTCGAACCCGGATAAAACTTTTTTTTTATTGAGGTGTAATTAATTTCTTCACAGTTCCTCGACTGTCTAATTTGTCGAAAAATATGGAATAATTTATGCCCAAATTCTGGGTCTTACAAGTGGGCTGAACCTCGTCAAAAAAAATCTTACTTGGAAGTTAAAAGTATTCTTCCTGAAACAATAATCATAAGAAACAAAACGAGACCTGTTAACTTAAAATCTTGTCCACATGCCATCAGCTTCTATTACAGCTCTAAGTCAATCCGGCATGGATGTCAAAGGATTGTGCAATAGGTTCTGATCCTCGGCGAGATCTTCCCAAGTGTCAATAACTTGATTCCACAATTCGTCTCGATTTCGAGGGCGTCGGTGGGCATAGGTGGCTACTCTGTAGTGACATAAACATAGATTATCTCTCGGAACTTTTCCGTAAAAGTAAATTAAATTCACTCCTTGAAACTGACAACCTTAGTTGTAGCGTAATTTTCCTACCAGCATACAAGCTGAAGTAGCACAGCCATTGATAAAAGTTTTGTAAATAGAATTAGACTGAATTTCTATTCGACAGAATCTATAATCAATGGCTTTTCTGAACATGATAAACAAATCCTAAGTGTTTCCAATGTCACTGAGCAATTTCAAGTATCTAGTGATTATTTACATTTATGTCTACAATATGAATCTTGGAAAAACGTATATGATACTGGTACTACTGGTATTAAGGGTAAATGTATTGTATCTTTCACTTAATTTCAGAATCACTTCAGTGGATGTTCTCCACTGAATGTTGTGAAAAAATTCAAAAGTAAAAAAATGTAGATAATGCAGGGACTTAAAAATCTAATGTATTAAAAAGAAGAATCTCTATGTAATGATCTGAAATGTAATGATCCTTATGTTCTTAAATACTACAAGAAGTACAGTGTAATTTATCAAAAATAATGAAAGAGGGAAATAGAATACATTTGAATAGAAAAGTACAAAATTCAGATAATGCAATTAAAGCTATTCGGAATATTATTAAAGTTAAACTTGTAGATATTCTAAGAAAGAAAATATTTTTCCATTAAAACAAGTGATTATAAAGTAGAGGATTCCAAATCTATTGCAAATTCTTTTAACGTCTTATAGTATATGGTACAGAAATATTATTGACAACTTAAACATTAAAGATTTTGCAAAAGACACTGCAATTGGTTACTTAACAGTTGCATTTAATAATTTAGTATTAATATATGTAATTAGTCAATAATTGCAACATTGCTTTTTCATTCAATCATAACATGAATAAAATTGAATGCACATTAAATTAAACACTATTGGAAACACGTAGATAAAATAGTTAAAATCAACTGAAGGGGTGAGAGTGAAATAATCCAAAGCCACACTTTTAACAAAAAGTGTTTTGTGCGAGTGCATTTCTTACACATATGGGAAAGCTACTAATAAAATATTGTAATAATTACTCAGCAAATGACATAGCCTAAGGACTCTAAACCTTTGTAAAAGTTTTGTCTGTGTGGCTTAGGAATATTTTTAAATTTCATTTTAATTGTTAGTTTTTAATATATATGCATTTACATTGTATATGTGTGTATGTAAATGCATTCACTAGATTAATGTTTATAATATTATAACTTGTAATTTTGTATTGTCTGTGATCAGTTTTAATTTCAGGACTTTGTAAAACTCTATTTTAACGTTACTTAACTATTTCAACATTATTTACACAAAAAAAAAAATCGTTGACGTAGACTAAGAATCGAACTCGCTCTCTTCTACACAACAGGCAGAAGTCTTAGTGTCTGAGCTATTGAAACGACACGAAAGCTTTCCTTTCTGTGCGGAGTGTCGATCTAGTCCATTGTCGATTTTACTACACGATTTACGTATATATTTATATTTTATTTACGTAATATTATCATATTTTTTGCAGTATTTGAAGTGAATTTCGGAACGATGGTCCAAATAGCCTGCATTTAAGTAACTCAATATTCGTTATCTTGTGTATCAGTGCTCTGGTCTCCGATCATGCGCAGTGTCTTACATCTGAGACTTGGGAATATTCAATCGTCTCATTCTTTTCCAGGGAAACTGTACATTAATTCTTTTGACTTTCGGTTAGCTTTCTTAAGAATACACATAAAGAAATGTAGTGCTTTCCAAGCTATCCTTGTAATATTAGTGACTTATTTCAACCAGTTTGTTACTAAAATATATACAGTACCTAAGTGTTTACTTGTGGCACTGGTGATCCATTTAATTGGTATGTGAGACGAATTTAATTTTGTGTTTTACAGAAGGATACATATTGATTTACTTTTGCTCACATTGATTTTAATTTTATTTGTTGTAGTCCAGTTTTCAATACCGTCAAGCTAGTTTTGCAAGGTAGTGATATAAGATTTATCACTAATTTTTTCTATATATCATACAGTCATCCACGAATAACCTTGCCTGAGAAGTGGCATTTCTATTCAAATCCTACAATAATTTTCAGTAAATATTTTTCACCGAGAAGCTATTATACATTTAATTTTACTTCTGAGACCAGTGAAATATATGCCAATTTTATTAGAAAGGTGCATGTATAATTATCCAATAGCATGATGTTATCTGCAACAAAAACTAAAGGGCATGAAAGAAAAGAAGAAAACATTAATGCTGTGGTTCTTAGAGTTCCATTAGAGTTACACGTTCATTGTCCACTGAAAGTTGTATTTCTCTATTGAAGTGTAAAAGAGAAACTCTCATAAATTATGTCAGAAACAAAGAAAGGCCCCACCCAAATATGTGGGATAATTAATTTAAAGTTATTACCGGGACTTGAAAAAAGCAATCATATGTAATGGGTGGGAAAAAAAATACTTTTTAATCGCGCTTCTATAGTTTGACAATGCTGACTATTCAGAGTTTTGCCTGACAGGTGAGCTACCATAAATTCCTTGAAGTCCTAGTTATTACTGAAGCCAAATGTGTGTCTCTTGTCAAGAGTCCATTTTATTTATACTTGTTAAGACATCATTCATAGACTAGTTACCGCTTTCAGTTTTGATACTAATTACAATGAAATTAATCTATTATTATTCGTCCTATTTATACATTTATACTGAATGATTCGGTCTACCTTCATAACACATCTCATCAACAATACTCGATAAAGAGTTGAATCAGCTTCCATGCTGCGTTGTATTTATTTTGTCATGTTCCAATAGCAGGAATATTAAATAGGAATTCCTTAAAACAGATTTATATTCATTCCTATGCCTTTATATAGAATACCAGTACATATACTGTATTTCTTAAGATTTGGTTACTTTATAAACAGTATGTTAGTGCAAGAACTCTTTTTTTCATATTTAATAATTCTGGAATGTGTCAATAAATATGCTTGAGACCTCTGTCTCTCTGAATTACGCTTTACTAACTGGAAAAATATTCCAAATTTATATTTTAAAAAAGTATTAAAATATCCTCACAATTTAGAGCATAACAATTCCCGAAATAATCATCCTACATTAAATTATTAAGATAAAAATGATTCAATCTATCGCTTGTAAAAATACCTTTATGGTCCTAATAAATTAAGAAATAATTTATATCCAACAGATTTATTTTAAAATGGCCTGCAGTTATTATTTTGAATTTTATTGTACCTTAATAAATTGAGTTAAGGTACAATACCATTTCATCAAGTTTCAAACAAAGTAATTCCATCTTTCCAACAGGGGGACAATAAATACTTAAAGTAATGCTAAACTCGAAAAACTTATTGATGCAACTTAATTTTATATTCTATACCACTGGCACCAAAAAAAAAAGTGTCCTATTGTTCATAGTGATTCAAGATGAATAGTTTCTTAGTGTTTGTCCATTCCATATTTTTTTATTGTCCTTCCCATTTCTATTTCTCTCATTTTTAGTAGGTACTTCACATGTAGTATATGTTTTACTTTAATACATATAATGACCATGAAGATATTTGGATATGTCTTACAAAATTCTTGCTGAAGACCACTGTGGTAACATTCTGCCGCATCTGTAGTTTGTACATTTTGAAATTTTCGTGCTTCAGCTCAGAATTCAGGCGGGGGGAGGGGAGGTTGATGTGGCAATGTAGTTTTCCAGAATATAATAATATTCAAAACATTCTCTAATAGGAGGGGCCTCTGATATTAGCTCTGCAAAAAATCTGATACTGGTACTTCTGTTGCTGGTAAATAAGAAAGAACGAAATATAAAAATGTTTAACCACTTTCGAATTTCAGGTGCTTTGTGTCTCAGCTGCTGGTTTGACGTACGGTTTGTTTCCTTTAATTTTCCAGAGCAAAAACTGTCCTAAGCGAAATTTACACTCTGTAATTTTAACACTGGGAACATTTATTTTGGTAGCATTGTGTGATGCTATTTCATAATATAACAAGAGCTTTGAAATGATTAACTGCTAACTACTACCTGGGTGAAAGTAGCACTGAAGCAGTTCCTGTGATTTCTGAAGTGAAAACTGTTCAATTTATAAGGATTTTTTTTGTGGAGATGCAGTTGATTGTATATGCAAGGTGTAAAAGTGCCTAAACTAACTGACCCCAATGCTGTCATGAAGGCCACACGAGGCCATATATCGTATGGAACCTACAATTTTTTTTAATTAATCGTATGGAACCTACAATTTTTTTTTAATTAATCATATGGGGAAATGAAAATTTTGTCTGTAAGGAGCCATACGGCATATGGGTGCCTAAGTTTTGTACATGGAGATCTATACAGATCTTAGATCATCTCTTGCTGTTCCTACTGTACCTACCGGTATTTTGTTTGATGTTCATAAACAAAAAATTATCCACCTTTTCAGCACTGGAATCCAGAATTATATAAAATAATGGTTGAAAAACGAGAAGTGCTGCAAATATACACTCCAGGATTCATCGAGACAAGTGTGCATCAATGGTGGTGCTACATGGTGTATTCTTTAAATCAAACTTGTACAATTAAATTGTAAAGCAAAACAATTTTACTTCTTCTTTAATATTAAAAAAAATATAATTAAATGACAATTGGAGAGATAGAGAGAGGAGAGTAAAATATATTTCAAGGGAGAAAACAAGGGGTGGGATGCATGGACAAGAAAAAAATTACCATGACAGCACTGACCAAACCTAACCTGTTACAGACTCATGTATGCAAGGTGAAGAAGCTGAGTATGAAGGAAACTACCTCAGCGCTAATCAAGATTTTCTGGTATAACTCCCTGCAAAGTTGATTTGAATAATTTATAGGGAAAAATTGTTCCGGGGCCGGGCATCGAACTCGGGACCTTTGGTTTAACGTACCAACGCTCTACCAACTGAGCTACCCGGGAACTCTACCCGGCACCGATATATTTCAAGGGAGAAAACAAGGGGTGGGGTGCATGGCATAGTGCAGCGCTAGTTTAACTCTTATAGATGAACTATATATATATATATATATATATATATATATATATATATATATGTATAAAGAACTTCAAGTGTCAATATTGTCTCAAAGGTTTCTGTGTAACAAACTTCATTTAGAAATGTCCATCTGCGATTATGTTAACTGCAGAAGAAGGAAGAAATATTGTCGTAATATGAAGTTACTCAAATTTTCAATTAAGGACAAGGAAAGGCTACAAAAATTATTTTTGATTTCACCCTTATAAATTGAACGATTTTCACTTCAGAAATCACCGTAACTACCTCAGCACTAGTTTATGTAATTTAAGGACCAGTATAAAGTAAATTTGATTAAAGTGAGAAAGAAATTCGTAAGGGAGGCGATCAGGAGGGATTGAGGTTGTCTACTAATTCGTTACAAACAACTATTATAGACTATTTCATTTGACTAACGATGATTTGTAGAGAGCAAAATACCTACAGTAGGGTAAATAATCTAAATCAGTACGTTTATGAGAACGGATATAAAAGTGCCAGGAAAATAACAGAATTACCGTATATTGCAATTAACTCTGCATTGGCAGAGAAACCGCATAGGGTATCGTAAATCTGCTGAAAATTAGAAAATTGTGTAAAAAAATGCATTCAGAGCGAATTTTCCAGCCTGATATCATCTCGCCCACGTTATGGACATAATTCAATACCGTAAGACTGATATGAAACGAATACTAGAACAATTTGTTAACCAAAGACGATGTTCAGTAGTTATTTAACAACATACAGAGCAAATAAAAAAACAAACGCATATTCTAGCAAAAAAGTTCAGATGAAAAGAAAATGATTTGTACGACCGCTTACTCGTAAAAAGAACACTGCCAGCTGTGTAGCCTACATGAAGCAATATATCAGGCCTACGTTATGAACACGTTGAATTTAATGTGGACGAGAAACGTACAGTTATTATTTATCTGCTTCCATATCGCATCATATAATACACCTGTAAAATGAAAACATGTAGGCCTAGCAAAGAGGAAACATGTTTGGGGGGGGGGGAGGGAGTTGTAATTCTTCCCCTATCGGATAAATTTCAGAAGACGAATACCTGCTTTTCCTTCATATTAAAAAATTGTAATCTTGTGCACACAAAATAAATTAGTGCCTTTTCGTGAGCATCATGATGTACATTCAACAAACGCAGACAAATCTGCTCTTTTTAGTATTTTGTGTTAATTGTTGCTAGTGAGGTATTGTATACTGAAAATTAAAAACAATTAGATATCGTACATCAAATGATGACAGATTATATATTGAACGCAAACAACATTATATCAGCCATGTACCAAAATGTCATCTATGTGTGTTGATAAATTTGGGTAAAACAAGCTTCTGTATGCTACAATTTAGCAACACATCAAAGTAACATAACCTCACATTACAATGAGAAAGATATTTGGAGGTGGCATGACGTAAAAAAGTCATCCCACAGTCGTATTACTCTATGTACTTTTCAGGTACTCTGCCATCTAGTGTTGGTTATTGCAAGCTCATTTCTCGACACTAGCGACGCATAGCGTCCGTTATTTTCCAGTTGCGTCTAAATTTAATATAAGCTTGGTCAATCTGTTTTATATATGATCTAGGATAGAATGCAATACAATCTCTCGGCGCAAAGCCAATGTACCTATATAGAATATAGAATATGTAGACCATGTTATAAAGTTATCGGTCGGCTAAATTATGATTCGTTATCTCTTCTGTTTTTTATATATTTGTCGTGAATATTATTTATATTATCAACTGAGTGTATAACATAATTTATCCGTTAATTGATATTTTACTAAGATAAATCCAAAGAATAATGGGAAATAAGGGACCAAACACTGAAAAATAAATAAAATAAGAGAATTTGACGTTCATAATTATAATGTTGTCGGAGTTTCGTTATACTTTACTTTGAATTATTTTAACTTGCACCACAAAAACGTATGAAAATTAATGTTAACATTACCTATTTAGTTATGATAGTAGTATATTGGAAAATTTGTGCATATAGCCTGATTACAATATATAAGTAATACTATCCTAACCTAAGCAATAGTAGTCTTGTTTATTTCATACATGTTCGTATAATTATACAAAAACAAGAATAATCTAGTTCGCAGCCTGTGATGTCTCGTTTACAGTATTATATAATATACATATTACGATATTTACTAGGTACTTTAACAATATATAGTTAATAATATAAAATATACAGTCCTAATCCATTACCAAGAAATACCCCTTCCCTCACATTTTCAATACTGTTTACCTCAAAAGGCCTTCAAATCTTAAAAACTATTAGACACTGGATTAAAATAGTCATGTTGATGTAGGCCTACAACATTACATTTTTTTGTTACTACTCCTGATCCCATTTTAACAGTTTCAGGTTTTGTAATTTGTAACAATACTAACAATACTGATGGGTCATTCCATAGTGACACACATAACATTTTCGAAGTAACTATGATCTTCACAGGATATTTAATTAAATACTTAAGAGTTTATGAAAGAGACATCACTGTCTTTTAACATAAGCATTCCAAAATATAAACAGAAAATCTTAATGAAAAGGAATAATTAATCGTGTAAAAAATATGAAATATTATATGGTGTGACGAACATTTTCTTGCCACTTAATTTATTACCAAAATGGAAAATATTCATATTATTGTTCCAAATGACACAAATAGTTGTTTTCCAAAGAATTAAGACACTTGTGTAGTACATGTAACTGCTGACATACTTTAATCAAAATAACAGTGCCATTAACAAATAAAATATTACGAATTATATTGTGACACACGAACATTTCTGCCAAGTTGATTACTATTTTTTTCAGATGCATATCGAGATTTATACACAGTGCCTACAGTTCTTATTATACAAAGCAACACTTGATTACACTAAAATACACATTCAGATTTAAAATGTTCTTGGTTATTTACAACCATATGTGGTGATATCTCCTGTGTAATATCATGTGCTGAATATACCAATATAGGCTATCTATTTTTCCTCCCATTTGTAGTACTTTCCTTTCTTGAACATCACGGAAACTTTAAATTCATCACCACAAGCTTTTGTAACTTCCTCTGCTTATCTGACGTCTTTTTTTTAAATTGATTATTTAACGATATTGTATCAACTACTAGGTTATTTAGCCTCGATGGGATTGGTGATAGTGAAATGATATTTGGCGAGATGAGGTTGAGGATTCGCCATAGATTACATGACATTCGCCTTACAATTGGGGAAAACCTCGGAAAAAACCTCAACCAGGTAACTTGTCCCAATCAGGATTTGAACCCGGGCCCACTCATTTCACGGTCAGATGTGCCTACCATTACTCCACAGCAGTGGACCGAACATGGGTTATGTACATTAATTCTTTTGACTTTCAGTTAGCTTTCTTAAGAATACGCATAAAGAAATGTAGTGTTTTCAGGCTATCCTTGTAATATTAGTGACTTATTTCAACCAGTTTGTTACTAAAATATATACAGTACCTAAGTGTTTACTTGTGGCACTGGTGATCCATTTAATTGGTATATGAGACGAATTTAATTTTGTGTTTTACAGAAGGATACATATTGATTTACTTTTGCTCACATTGATTTTAATTTTATTTGTTGTAGTCCAGTTTTCAATAACGTCAAGCTAGTTTTGCAAGGCGGTGATACAAGATTTATCACTAATTTTTTCTATATATATTATACAGTCATCCACGAATAACCTTGCCTGAGAAGTGGCATTTCTATTCAAATCCTACAATAATTTTCAGTAAATATTTTGCACCGAGAAGCTATTATACATTTAATTTTACTTCTGAGACCAGTGAAATATATGCCAATTTTATTAGAAAGGTGCATGTATAATTATCCAATAGCATGATGTTATCTGCAACAAAAACTAAAGGGCATGAAAGAAAAGAAGAAAACATTAATGCTGTGGTTCTTAGAGTTCCATTAGAGTTACACGTTCATTGTCCACTGAAAGTTGTATTTCTCTATTGAAGTGTAAAAGAGAAACTCTCATAAATTATGTCAGAAACAAAGAGAAAGGCACCACCCAAATATGTGGGATAATTAATTTAATAACGTTATTACCGGGACTTGAAAAAAGCAATCATATGTAATGGGTGGGGAAAAAAATACTTTTTAATCGCGCTTCTATAGTTCGACAATGCAGACTATTCAGAGTTTTGCCTGACAGGTGAGCTACCATAAATTCCTTGAAGTCCTAGTTATTATTGAAGCCAAATGTGTGTCTATTGTCAAGAGTCCATTTTATTTATACTTGTTAAGACATCATTCATAGACTAGTTACCACTTTCAGTTTTGATACTACATACATTGAAATTAATCTATTATTATTCGTCCTATTTATACATTTATATTGAATGATTCGGTCTACCTTCATAACACATCTCATCAACAATACTCGATAAAGTTGAATTAGCTTCCATGCTGCGTTGTATTTATTTTGTCATGTTCCTATAGCAGGAATATTAAATAGGAATTCCTTAAAACAGATTTATATTCACTCCTATGCCTTTATATAGAATACCAGTACATATACTGTATTTCTTAAGATTTGGTTACTTTATAAACAGTATGTTAGTGCAAGAACTCTTTTTTTCATATTTAATAATTCTGGCATGTGTCATTAAATATGCTTGAGACCTCTGTCTCTCTGAATTATTCTTTACTAACTGGAAACATATTCCAAATTTATATTTTAAAAAAGTATTAAAATATCCTCACAATTTAGAGCATAACAATTCCCGAAATAATCATCCTACATTAAATTATTAAGATAAAAATGATTCAATCTATCGCTTGTAACAATACCTTTATGGTCCTAATAAATTAAGAAATAATTTACATCCAACAGATTTATTTTAAAATGGCCTGCAGTTATTATTTTGAATTTTATTGTACCTTAATAAATTGAGTTAAGGTACAATAAAATTTCATCAAGTTTCAAACAAAGTAATTCCATCTTTCCAACAGGGGGACAATAAATACTTAAAGTAATGCTAAACTCGAAAAACTTATTGATGCAACTTAATTTCATATTCTATACCACTAGCACCAAAAAAAAAAAAAGTATCTTATTGTTCATACTGATTCAAGATGAATAGTTTCTTAGTGTTTGTCCATTCCACTTTTTTTATTGTCCTTCCCATTTCTATTTCTCTCATTTTTAGTAGGTACTTCACATGTAATATATGTTTTATTTTAATACATATAATGACCATGAAGATAAAATGGATTTGAGGGAGGTGGGGTATGATGATAGAGACTGGATTAATCTTGCACAGGATAGGGACCGATGGTGGGCTTATGTGAGGGCGGCAATGAACCTTCGGGTTCCTTAAAAGCCATTTGTAAGTAAGTAAGTAATGACCATGAAGATATTTGGATATGTCTTACAAAATTCTTGCTGAAGACCATTGTGGTAATATTCTGCCGCATCTGTAGTTGGTACATTTCGAAATTTTCGTGCTTCACCCCAGAATTCAGGCGGGGGGAGGGGAGGTTGATGTGCCAATGTAGTTTTCCAGAATATAATAATATTCAAAACATTCTCTAATAGGAGGGGCCTCTGATATTAGCTCTGCAAAAAATCTGATACCGGTACTTCTGTTGCTGGTAAATAAGAAAGAACGAAATATAAAAATTTTTAACCACTTTCGAATTTCAGGTGCTTTGTGTCTCAGCTGCTGGTTTGATATACTGTTTGTTTCCTTTAATTTTCCAGAGCAAAAACTGTCCTAAGCGAAATTTACACTCTGTAATTTTAACACTGGGAACATTTATTTTGGCAGCATTGTGTGATGCTATTTCATAATATAACAAGAGCTTTGAAATGATTAACTGCTAACTACTTACCTGGGTGAAGCGGTTCCTGTGATTTCTGAAGTGAAAACCGTTCAATTTATAAGGAATTTTTTTGTGGAGATGCAGTTGATTGTATATGCAAGGTGTAAAAGTGCCTAAACTAACTGACCCCAGTGCTGTCATGGAGGCCACATGAGGCCATATATCGTATGGAACCTACAATTTTTTTTAATTAATCGTATGGGGAAATGAAAATTTTGTCTGTAAGGAGCCATACGGCATATGGTGCCTAAGTTTTGTACGTGGAGATCTATACAGATCTTAGATCATCTCTTCCTGTTCCTACTGTACCTATTTTGTTTGATGTTCATAAACAAAAATTATCCACCTCTTCAGCACTGGAATCCAGAATTATATAAAATAATGGTTGAAAAACAAGAAGTGCTGCAAATATACACTCCAAGATTCATCGAGACAAGTGTGCATCTATGGTGGTGCTACATGGTGTATTCTTTAAATCAAACTTGTACAATTAAATTGTAAAGCAAAACAATTTATTTACTTCTTCTTTAATATTAAAAAAAAATAATTAAATGGCAATTGGAGAGATAGAGAGAGGAGAGTAAAATATATTTCAAGGGAGAAAACAAGGGGTGGGGTGTATGGCCAAGAAAAAAATTACCATGACAGCACTGACCAAACCTAACCTGTTTACAGACTCGTGTATGCAAGGTGAATAAGCGGAGTATGAAGGAAACTACCTCAGCGCTAGTTTAACTCTTATAGATGAACTATATAAAGAATTTCAAGTGTCAATATTGTCTCAAAGGTTTCTGTGTAACAAACTTCATTTAGAAATGTCCATCTGCGATTATGTTAACTGCAGAAGAAGGAAGAAATATTGTCGTCATATGAAGTTACTCAAATTTCCAATTAAGGACAAGGAAAGGCTACAAAAATTATTTTTGATTTCACCCTTATAAATTGAACTATTTTCACTTCAGAAATCACCGTAACTACCTCAGCACTAGTTTCAGTAATTTAAGGACCAGTATAAAGTAAATTTGATTAAAG
The DNA here is from genome assembly GCF_040183065.1 of Periplaneta americana. Classification (NCBI taxonomy): domain Eukaryota; kingdom Metazoa; phylum Arthropoda; class Insecta; order Blattodea; family Blattidae; genus Periplaneta; species Periplaneta americana. The sequence goes on along the minus strand of NC_091125.1, from coordinate 170,274,790 downwards.
TTAGAAAGAAATTCGTAAGGGAGGCGGTCAGGAGGGATTGAGGTTGTCTACTAATTCGTTACAAACAACTATTATAGGCTATTTCATTTGACTAACGATGATTTGTAGAGAGCAAAATACCTACAGTAGGGTAAAGAATCTAAATCAGTACGTTTATGAGAACGGATATAAAAGTGTCAGGAAAATAACAGAATTACCGTATATTGCAATTAACTCTGCATTGGCAGAGAAACCGCACAGGGTATCTTAAATCTGTTGAAAATTAGAAAATTGTGTAAAAAAAAAATGCATTCAGAGCGAATTTTCCAGCCTGATAATATCTCGCCCACGTTATGGACATAATTCAATACCGTAAGACTGATATGAAACGAATACTTGAACAATTTGTTAAACAAAGACGATGTTCAGTAGTTATTTAACAACATACAGAGCAAATAAAAACACAAACGCATATTCTAGCAATAGTTCAGATGAAAAGAAAATGATTAGTACGACCGCTTATTTGTAAAAAGAACACTGCCAGCTGTGTAGCCTACATGAAGCAATATATCAGGTCTACGTTATGAACACGTTGAATTTAATGTGGAGGAGAAATGTACAGTTATTATTTATCTGCTTCAATATCGCATCATATAATACACCTGTAAAATGAAAACGTGTAGGGGGAGGGAGTTGTAATTCTTCCCCTTTCGGATAAATTTCAGAAGAGGGATACCTGCTTTTCCTTCATATTCAAAAATTGTAATCTTGGTCACACAAAATAAATTAGTGCCTTTTCGTGAGCATCATGATGTGCATTCAACAAACGCAGACAAATCTGCTCTTTTTAGTATTTTGTGATAGTTGTTGCTAGGGAGGTATTGTATACTGAAAATTAAAAACAATTAGATATCGTACATCAAATGATGACAGATTATATATTGAACGCAAACAACATTATATCAGCCATGTACCAAAATGTCATCTATGTGTGTTGATGAATTTGGGTAAAACAAGCTTCTGTATGCTACAATTTAGCGACACATCAAAGTCTTATTGTAACATAACCTCACTTTACAATGAGAAAGAAATTTGGAGGTGGCATCACGTAAAAAAGTCATCCCACAGTCGTATTACTCTATGTACTTTTCAGGTACTCTGCCATCTAGTGTTTGTTATTGCAAGCTCATTTCTCGACACTAGCGACGCATAGCGTCCGTTATTTTCCAGTTGCGTCCAAATTTAACATAAGCTTGAGCGATCTGTTTTATATATGATCTAGGGTTATAGACAGGTCGATGTTAACACACAATCGGGGGGGGGGGAAGGGGAACATGCAGCAACTTGAGTGGCATTAGAAAGAATAGAAAGAAACAAAGGTACAATACCTGAGTGTCAAAAATCCCAAGCTATCTATGCTGGATGTCCGATAAAAGATTTTTATTGTCGTTTTTGAAAACTCATCTATTTAATGTGAAGTCTGCGCTTGTTGAGTTGCACAGAGTTTCTCTATACGTGGCCTTATGATTGACAGGCCAACATGTAAATAATATTCAAGATGCAGCAGTCTGTTCCTTTTTTTAGATTTCGCTGTTTTTATGGTAGAAAAATGCTTATTCATACAAGTATGAACTTGAAAACAGCAGTTATAAATAAATTTTTAGTTTATTTTGGCACCATCGAATGATTTGACAAAACATTTCTGCATATAAGACACTGGGGATTTTGTTTATATTAATCTCCACACCATGTAAAACCATATTACAAATATCCATCACTATATTTACGAAACGCAGTACGTTTTTGTGAACCCTGAAAGGAATTTTCGCTCACATTATTTCAGTTAGCACTGCTGTGATCTAACACAGAACTTGATTCAGATTGTCTTTTTCGAATTAAAGATTTGTTCACGATAAAATATAAATAAAGCATTTTTGATAAAATAGTCGCACTACCACCTCGCTCACACGTATATACTGAAACTGGCCAATATATTCCGACAATTTTAAACTCTGTTTCTTACTAACAAGGGAAGGGTTTCGGCTCGAACAGGAATTTTTGGTTAAAAATTTGTACAGACGCTTACCTCACAATGGTGATGAAGACAGTAAAAGCACTCATTTGTGTAACTCTCCGTTTGGTTGGTATTGGTCAATACACTTCTTTAAAAATGTACATGAGGATTCTCTATAAAATGCATGAAACAGCATGGAGCAGAGCAATAAGCACAACACGCAGAAGCAACACCTGAACAATCTTCTGAACCACACTCCAGTGCTGAAAAACCAAATGCTACCTGAAGTACATTTTTGAACGTCGAGACTTGTTCAGGATTCACGTAACCAGTTGATTGCCAGGAATACTGAAGCATAGGGCGGTACACTGGAGCAGACAATTGGTTATGAATAACAGAGTGCAGTTTCATTATAAACACTCGATTTCCCAGAAGTTCCGGATTCTCAGCAAGAGACCTTATGTAATCTGTTATCCTCCGAGCAAATATTTTGTATTGTCTAAGGAAATAGATATTCAGAGGATGGATATATTTAGTTTTTTAGGTGGAATGATCATACATTCCAAGTCCTAGCCTTAGAATGATTCATTTATTAAGATTGCGTCCTTGTGCGCATTCAGTGACTCACACAACAATATATACTTTTGATTAGCTGCAATATTTTCAGACAGAACGTTGGAGAAAAATGTTCTTAAATGGGCTTCAGACTTTTTATCAGTCGCACTAGCTTCTAGGCTAGGCTAGGCTTACGGGTAAGGTGTCCCATCCCCTTAATTTGTGCAGTGCTCTCCCTACCCCTCAACTTGTACAGTGCTCTAACAGACAAACCACACATTACACAAACGAATGCTTTTGGGAGCTTTACAGAGATTTAAAGATGGGCCTGTATACAAATTTTGGATACGAAATTCCTGTTCGAGCCGAAACCCTTCCCTTGTGAGTGGGAAGAATTACAAAGCATTGTCGCAGGTGTTCACTTTCATTCGAATTATCATCAGACAGAAAAATTTAACTGAGCATTGTTGTAGGTAAAGTCTGTCTCAAAATAAAATGTACCATATCAAAGACTTCCTTGTAAATAAAAAATGTGTTGTAAATGCACTTTCTGGATGGCATAAAATTTATTTTTCAGTTCTAAAATTACGCGACACACTCGATGGGGGTGTGCGACACACTGGTTGGGAACCCCTGCCATAGTTCAATCACAGTCTACTATATACAGTCGCGAAGCTCAATATGTAGTAAAAATGCAAACATGGGTAGTTATCATCACAATCTCTCCTAGCAGATGACAAAATATGTTACACTTTCGTTGTCGTGTTCTTTTGGAAAAATTAGCACCTTCCTTCCATTATTGAAATTTTAAATGGATAAAGTTCTTTTATTATTTTAATGAAGTATATTAAATTCCACCATAAACTCGAAGATACCTGCAAGAAATAGGTTAATATTATTTTTGTTTGTGCAAAACGAACTGAAATTTACTATAATCGCTTCACTCATTCAAGATTATAGCGATAATGAACTATGAAACCAATAAATATTAATTTGCATTTCCCTTTACAACAATAATATAATAACAATAATAATGGAAATATGAATTAATGGGAGTAACTTACGTGTACCGGTACTTGTAGTAGTTAACAAAGTGGGATGAGGTTAAGCAATAATAATCACACCAGAATTGGAAATAAAATGTGATCAATAAATTTTATTTTTCTACGTCTCTAGTAAAGTAACAAATAAAAATAACAACAATATTAACAGCTATAATTAAAAACATATCCTTTGAAAAAAAAAGTAGGCCTAAGTTGTCTGAAAATGTACAATTATTCAAGGAATCAGCTGATACAGACGTAGAATTAGTGCAAAGCTTTTGTTTCTCAGCTGCAGGTAATAACAGAACAGGTTTATTTTCATTCATAAATTGTGTGTTTTCGAAATGAAGAGAGCAAAACTTTATATTATTATAAAGATATGCTTCATTCTTTGTCATTAGATCTTCCCTCCTACTGTTTATTAACCACTTTTTGCATCTATAAGTAAAATAAGAAATATATGTTAGGATTTTTCTTCACGAGCATCAATGTGAAATACGCAACGACCTAGCACTCGATGGAAATGCGACTCAGTCCACTCTAAATCCAAAGTCGACCGTGGACAGTCTATTGTTTCTAGTTGCTAACCGCTTGGAGCGCTTTATCGCGAGATTTGCAAAAAAACACCTCAAGCTTCGCGACTGTATATAGTAGACTGTGGTTCAATGATGCTGACATTTATAAATGTAACTGATGCAACAAACCAAACAAATCTTCAACAAGGCAGAGCATGTGTCGAGAGAAGTTTGTTGACAAACACAGTTTCTAAATTGGATAATTTTTTATGTTCTTATAATAGATTTTACTTTTAAAAATACATTGTTCAGATATGTTTATAACTTAACCCGCACTTCATTTGTTATGAATATGCTCGTCAGATGTTCCGACATATCTATCCTCGTCCTCAGTGTGTAATACCTGACAAACTGCCAAGTAATACTTCAAACAGTAACAGAACCTGGCTGTCTATTTACTCACAAGAGATAATAACACAGTGATAATATTTACAGTTAAAGTGAATACATTAACAAACGAAAAAGTAAACTTCGAGGAAATATGTTATAGAAAACGTAAGGAATAACTTTCGTTTCCTCTCCTTCATAGACGGAGAGAGAACCGTTTCCTTGGGGGAGTGGGGGGGAGGCAAATCAAAACCATAGAATCCCCATATGACAGGGTTATGGAGGACAAAATTTACCTCCTCCTCCTCCCGTTATAGCTTGACCGTGGTACAGTATATTGGAATATGATCATTTAATAAAGATATTTTCGGGGGGGCACATTTCTTACAGGTCCCGAGCCGTGGCGTCGCGGTCTAAGGCATCCTGCCTAGGACTCGCGTTACGGAATGCGCGCTGGTTCGAGTCCTCATGGGGGAAGAAATTTTCTCATGAAATTTCGGCCAGTGTATGGGACCGGTGCCCACCCAGCATCGTGATGCACTTGGGGAGCTACGATAGGTAGCGAAATCCGGTTGCGAATGCCAGCTATAACGGCTGGAGGGGATCATCGTGCTAACCACACGATACCTCCATTCTGCTTGGATGATCGTCCACCTCTGCTTCGACATGTGAGCGTGAGGCCAGCAGCCGGCTGGTCGGTCTAGGCCCTTCACGGGCTGTAGCGCCACGGATTATTATTATTATTATTATTATTATTATTATTATTATTATATTTCTTACAGTGTTACACCCATATCCGCGATGTTTCGGTCCGAGTTGTATGGGGATTGAACAGTAGGTCTACTACAAATTATAATAGGGCACAACTTAAAACAATCTCCCTCTTTTTGTCTCTCGTACAGAAACACAAGCATACATAAAACTACGTAACAGTGCTAACGGAAACTTTTTTATATGAAGTTTACCTTCCTGAAGATATCATAATATGAAATGTAAACTATAATTATTTTAAATAATTGATTAAATGGCGATCTTACTCGTGTGAAGTGGATACCACTCATTTCAGTAGTTACTTTAGCTACCTCGACTGTAATAAGAGTACAAATCAAAATTCTTATTTTCGAAACAAAACTAAAAATTTAATTTCTACTTGTCCTGAATTAATTTTGCGCTGAAATTTGGTATAGTGATTAGACAATACTTCTGCATTAATAATCAATTTTTAGAATCCGAAAAACCTTTATTGTTAAGGGTAATTTCTGAATAATCGATTAAATGGCGATCTTACTCGTGTTAATTATGTAAGCATGTGCGGCTTACAGCTGTTTCGGTGCTACTTGACACCATCCTCAGAGCCTTTTGTGTCTCCGCGCCATTTCAACTTCGCTGCCTGTTGTGTGGGTGCGTTCGTGTGATGAAGAATTGAGTCAAATAGTGTGTGTGTTCTGAAATTGATCTGTGTGTTAAGAATTTGATTAGGATGTGTTTTAGTGTGTCTGTATATTTCATATTGTTCTAGTGTGTTGAGTTTTTGGTTTTTGGGTTGTATGTGTAGGATTTCCATGTCTGTAACTGAATTGTTCCTGTGTTATTTTGATACTTCTAAACCTTATAGTCATTTTAGAATAGCATGCTGAATCGTCAGAACCAACCGTCCGACCCTCTACAAACAGGATACCTATTCCATGGGGGGGGGGGAAACTTGAGTAACCACGATAACACATAGAATTCAGTTCTTCTAGCACGCTGCGAATGATCTGTTCATTTAAGGTTTACTTACTTTATAGTACATTATGCAACGAGCCTATAATGAAGGTAATTAAGAAGCAAGAATGGATATTTATGAAACGAGCGCAAGCGAGTTTCATAATTTTCATACGAGCTTCTTAATTACCATTATAGGCGAGTTTCATACGACTTTTTATGCTCGACCATATTTCTAACTTGATATTATTAATTTTCTTTGTATCTGACCTTGGCCAATGTCCCGTATGTTGTGAGATGTTGGCAGACGCGAAAGTATTGATTTTTTCCGAAGAACAGATGTTCACATTGACCTTGCTAGGCCATAAGAACCTACAGAGATAACATTGAAATTAAATTAGACATTGAAAAACGAGATGACAAATTGAATTTATTTGAATATTATTTACAATTAACGCTAATTATTATAGTAACAACATAACCTTCTGCGACAGTATTGGATTTCCAGCCTCCGTGACTTTTCGCTAATTCTCTTTCGATTGCATATCCGAGAATAATCGATACTTGCGGTTTTATAACGGTAGAAAGCTGACCTGTCATTGGCTGAACAGTTGTAACCTGAGTCGTCATTGGCTGAAAGACCTGACCTTTAATGAGTAGGTGTACTTTAATGACATGCATTAAAGGTCTGCTACCAGGTGTATAATTACTACATTTCGGCATGGTCGAGCATAAACTATTTTAAAATACACACGTGTTAAAAAAAAAGGGGGGGGGGTAACTGAACTGAAGACAATAGGCCTACCCAAATAAAGAAAGACTATTGCCGAATTCGTACACGAGTATAAACATTATTTTTTGATTAGTTATTAGTTATCTTTACGTAGATTAATTTTAATGCCATAGTAAAATCGTTTTAAAACGAAGCCTAATATTTAACGATATTCAACGTTAATTCTGGAACCAAGGTCCCCTAATCATTCATTTTTCGGTAACAGGGATTTTGAAACGTGTATTTCATTTTCGTAAAAATGCTAGTATATACAGTCACGAAGCTCAATACGTAGTAAATATGCATCCATAGATAGTTGCTAACCACTAGGATCGCTACTATCGCCTCATTACAGACAATGCGAAATAGTACCGACATAGTTTATTGTTCCTAGCACCCTCACAACTCAAACTTCGTGACTGTATATATTAGACTGTGACCAATACCTTCTCTATAAACAACATATAATGATTTAATAAAAGAAGAACCACCATCAGATTTGAGACACATGCAGATCAACCGCATGAGGTGGACAGTGAAAAGAAACGGATCTATGAACCAACAATCCCGTTCTATAAAGATAAATATAGCCTGTCCCACATTGATGTAATATGTCTGATGGTGGGAGCACGAGGTACCATACCCTCCTTCTTTGCCAACAAATGTAAAAACCTGGGCCTAACACACAGCATTGCGAAAGAAACAGCCATTAGTGCCCTCAAAGGATCGGTTCAGATATTGAGAAATCATTTGTATGGGAGTGATAATTGAAATTTCAAGTTATCTTAACCGATGGCTGTTGATTGGTTTAGATATCAATGCCAATAAATCCGTACTATTATTTTTCTTGCGGTATATGACATTCAAATCATTCTAATCTATCTGATGATATTCTCCCCCCCCCCTTTCTTAACTGTAAATGAGCACAAACGCTACTTAGGTGTCAATTTTTCTGATATTTTGTATATTCGATTCCCTAACCGTTTGAAATGTATATCATTTTACCTTTTAGGTGCGTTTCCAAATTATATGTAATACACTTTGTCAGGTCTGGCAACCTTTTCATAAGTGAAGCTAAATTTATTTATTTATATATATTGTAACTATTACAGCAGGCCATGTTCATTCTTTTGATAAACAAGAGCAGTTCTGTACAAACCATTGCTTCGCTCTCTTCAACATTATGCAAGAGAGGTGATAGACTTTTCGAGGACGAAGCTGAAGAGCAAGTGATTAAGGTAACAACAGTGTTAGAAAAAGCAAATATTTGAGGAGAAAACAAGACAAGTGTAAATATATGGAACTGTGGAAAAGTTATCATGACACGAAACAAAAGCAGATAACGCGAGGACAAGATAATTCCTCAAAACAGCAGACATGACGTCTGAAAAATAAAACAAACGAGACCAGAGTGATAAATCAGGGAATTTAGAGCACTTGCAATACAAAGCCAGTTAAGGAATGGATATAGGAGTATAAAAGAAGGGAATAATGAAATGCTTGTAACTCTAAGAAGCAAACATAAGGTTGATTATGAGATTGGTGAAAAACAGGTCATACAAACAAGAAAGGTGCACTGGGAAATCTAACACGAGGATTATACGGCGTAAGACCGTGCAGTAAGCAAAAATACTGCATATATATTATTTTGATGTACCGAAGTACATATGATATTTCCATGCAGATATTCTGCGTCATCATACGATGAAAGAGTAATGGAACGGAGAAAAATTCTCTCCGGCGCCGGGATTTGAACTCGGGTTTTCAGCTCTACGTGCTGATGCTTTATCCACTAAGCCACACCGGATACAACTCCGACGCCGGTTAGAATCGTCTCAGATTAAGCTCCGTCTTAAATCGTATGATGACGCAGAATATCTGCATGGAAATATCATATGTACTTCGGTACATTAAAATAATATATATGATATGCGTAAATCACTTCGTGATTTAAGACGGCGCTTATTCCGTCGGATCCCGGCCAACTAGTCACTCATATCGAGTGCACCTTAGCACATGTGTGGACTTCGGTCCCGCGTTCATAGACATCTATGACGTAGTGCAGAGGGCGGCCACTAGAGGGAACCCAAGAGTTGGAGCTTATTCTGAGACGATTCTAACCGGCGTCGGAGTTGTATCCGGTGTGGCTTAGTGGATAAAGCATCAGGACGTAGAGCTGAAAACCCGGGTTCAAATCCCGGCGCCGGAGAGAGTTTTTCTCCGTTCCATTACTCTTTCATTGTAAAAATACTGCAGCAAACACAATCTCCAGCACGATATTCCAAGTCTGTGTAGGTGATACCAACAATATGAAGGAGAAATAATAACTCATGTGCTGTTAGGATATAGGATATTAGTAACATATGAGTAGAATATATTGTTAGACGTAAGAATGTATGGAAATTAATGAATTAGCTACATATGCAAGGAAATGGGAGAAGCTACCTAAAGATTGGTACCTGTATACTCCAAAACTTGTTTTGATCAGTGATTTCAACATCATAGATAGAGCTCACTGGTTATGATCATAGATACTGTCATTGTGTTACAGGAGTTTATAGACCCAGAAACAAAATTTGGGCCACCTGAATTTTCCAAGTTCCAGTTACAACATACTGCGCAAGTGCGCATGCGCAGTATGTTACAACTGGAACTGAAAATTCAGCTGGCGCACATTTTGTTTCTGGGTCTGTACATACGGGCATCATAAAGGCAACAATAACGTCACGACTTGGCCAATTACTGATGTAATCCATCCAGTGTTGCCATTTTTAGCGATAAGTCGCTAAATCTAGGGAATTTTGAATCAGTCTCGGCGACAAATTATGTAAAATGCGATTAGCGACTTTTCTGCTGATTTTTATATTCTTCCACTTTTTCTTTCTTTTAAGTTAAAACATCCAACTGAAGTCATGCACTTCTTACTTTTAGAAGAGGCATGGGTGCATGACTGAGTCGTTTAATGATTCATACGTGAAAGCCCTGATCTCATATATTTGGGATCAGTGATCAGGGGTGAAAGATGCTGATTCAATGATTCTTACGGGTTAGGTCTCTCTCAATGCTACTGCTCCAACATCCATAAACGGCGGAAACTTTGATTGTCACGTGACGAGTCGTGAGCTCCAGCTAATTCTTGGTTCTTCCTCGCAGCGCGGAGATTTTCCACTCCGAACCGACCAGAGGCAGTTGAGTTTTGGAATTTTGTGAAGAAGGTTCGTGTGAAGCAAATGAGACTGCAGTTTTTGGTGGTTTTAATATATTTTAATATACAGTATAAGATTTAAAAAATGTTAGGTTTAAAAAAAAATTGTGGTCAAACGCTTGGGTGAAAATTTCCACACTTACAATTTGTCAGAAATTGAAGTGTCAATGATTGGATCAAATGCAGTGTATTCACAATCAGCTGTTCCCACATCTTCCACTTCAACATCAAATCCGTCAACAATACTACCACACTCCGCACAAGAGGGTGACGACGACGAAATTATATTTTTCTCCGCATATGTATCTTTTACTTATTTTTAATTAGTTATATTTATTATTAATTTTTAGCGACATTTCTGGGGATTTTTTAACAAACTTTGGAGAGATTTAGCTACTTTTTGTTGAAAAGTTAGCGAGATTGTAGGGTGATATGTTGGCAACAGTGAATTCATCTCAGTTGATAGAAATGTAATAAAGAAGATAACCGAAATATTCCTGAAATACATGCAAATGGCGCAAATAGCCATAGTAGTTGATGCGTCGTAGCTTTTCCAAGAGCACCGAAGACAGTATTGGTGTCGATGCTTTTCAGAGTTCCAATCTGAGAGGATAAAAAGAAAGGAGGGAGTACTCCAAAGCAAATATGCTTGAAATCGGTGCGACGGATATGACGTCAAACTACACCTTTTACTCCCCATAATCCACCGCGAAATACCGCCAATTGCCAAATATTAAATTGCTACTGTCGGTTTTGGTCATACATAAACGGATTAGAAAGAATGTGGAGGTAACAGGACTACTAGCAGATTATTATATCAATATATATTTCACTGTATATTTATTAAAAGTGTTATGGTTGTGACACGGACTGAACATTTCATTTCCTCATTCTTTCTCTTATCAAGAAGGATGTTGGCATTCCTTCATATGTTAAAGCATAGGGGGACATGTCAACGGATATATTCTACAGTTGAGCCGAACAGAATATTAGCTTATTTATAAAAAAAAAAAAATAATACCTGCTGAACTTGACTACACTTTTGAAATATTCACAACAACACGAAACAATTTGTAATCGTAATAATATGAACAAAACAGCTGATAAACACACCGGAAAAAGAGATGAACTGTGGGTAATTTGGCGGCCATACTAGTACACCTTTTTGGTTCCACCATTTCAAGTTTATGGCCCGGGGTTGGTTCCAATTAACAACATATTGCGCATGCAGAATTTTTGTACTGTTACGGAGAAACAGTGGAACAATGGCAGAAGATAATTGAAGTAGTCTAGGAAAACCTCTACCATCACCGTCTTAATTAACCATAAATTACCCTTAAACTTTTAGGAATATGAACTTTACACCCTCAACTAGGAAGGCCAATGCCTTGGAGCAAATTTCAAGGTAATGTAAATACTGCAAGAAGAACCACAATGCAATATATAAGCGGATTATCGTCCCTAACTACTGAGAACACATCCGCATATCATTATGGTAGGTGTCAGTGACTGTGTTCATGATAAGCCTCAGTGTAAACAGTCTGTATTTGTACGGGAGTGCTAATTTCTTACGCAATTGCCCTCTGACTGCAACTTGTACTATGCCCAGCTTTATCAGGTACAGACAGGAGGAAGCTATAAATTTTTCTTGTCTGTGTGTACTCTGGACTATTGTTGACTTCACAGCAGCTTCACTAAAATTAGCCCAGACAGTTTCTCGTTTTTTGTGAGTTACTCAGACTCTGGATAACAAATTTACGGAATCTGATTGCAGGTTCAATATTGACGATTGACAGAATAAATTCTCATAACAATAATAATAATAATAATTATTATTATTATTGTATGTTATTTTACTTTATTCTCGGCGAGTTCCATTTTTCGGTTGTAGGCCTATCTAGTACAGACGTGGACAAACTATTAGACTAAAACGTTTTCTTGGAAACATAATGTAATTCGTCATATCAACTATCAGTATAATTAACAGAGTCTCTGTTGTTGTAAATATGATTGTTTGCATCTTCTGGTATATTTTTCCAATGGTTAAGTATATTTTTTCTGGCTATGTTGGTACTACTGGTGTTTTAATTATATACTGCAGAAGATATTCTCCGATGGCCTGCAAGAAGACCGGACATGAACGAAATTGAAAATCTGTGATCTACACTGAAGAAGAAAGTGAACAAAAAGAGGCTTACAACAAAACATAGACTCATTTAAGCACTGTTTGATATCTGGCTAAATGATATTCAAAGAAAGTGTCAAACTTTGGTTTCCAGCATCCCTGATGTTAATAAAGAATAAGGAGATGTTCACAAAATACTAGTAACCTCCAGACTCAATTTTCTGTTCATTATTTCTGTGAAAAATACATTTTTGTTCATTATTTCTACCGATAAATACAGCTTCGTTGCATATATAATTAATTTAGTCTAATAATTTGTCCACGTCTGTAGATCGACTCCAGCTCTTACACCCAGCTTTCTCAGAAGCAACTGACAGCATTATTCTCTTCTACAGCAGTTCCGAAAGTGGTTTCTAAATTTGCAGTGCCTTGTAGTACCCATAATTTTATCGATCTTGGTATTTTGACAGATAATGTACCAGTCTTTTTGGGTTTATAACTGAAATATCCACTTATAAATGATCCGGTTTCTTCTTCACACAAGCATTCCGTTACTTACAGCTGGAAGGTTATTATATTTCAGATATTTTTCAGCCTTCTAGGACACCTGATCCTCTGATTGAGGTTCTGGCTGATATGTATATCTATTATCAAGCAGTACATCTCACTTGGTATGTGTCAGAGGAAGAACAATTTGTTTGTATGCATCTTAAGTCTGACTAGTGTAATATGTAGCTAGTTGGCGATGTATGCAATCGAGGGAGAAAGGAAGTGGCCAGCCTACCCCATTATCTCCTGGCCTAGTAGCCTCATAAATGGTGACTTCTTCGTATCACTTTTGAGGTTTAGATCTGTCTTCGGACAGTTGACTAAACAACTAGGACAGAAGTTCTGTTAGCACAGTATAGCAACACCAATCAGTTTCTATGATTTCTTAGCTGAATTGTGAATTACATTATTCGGATTATTAGCTGTGTGAATCTGCTGGTCACACAGCTCGCATTGATAGACTATGATACCACTTTACGTATATCAGAGACCTTGAAAGCCCGACATATCTGTCAATAGAGATATTTAATCATTTACAATATCCGTTGTTCGTATATATATTCTTTGCCTGTATAGGGTGTACTTGATGGAGATGGAGTCTGTTGTCTTGAAGAAATCTGAACACTATTTTTTTTTCTCTCTCGCTGTTATTTATACTTCCTTTAACATCTTTGGTCATATCGCGAGTTAATCTTTTGGGTGAAATCCGAAGGCCTGTGTACTATTGTTGAGACTGGTTCTATTGTTGTGAACTAGATGGCGACTGCAGCGAATAGGGATTATAAAGAATGGACACTGAGCGAATTTTCCTGTGTTTTGTTTCTCTGTGCGGCAGCGTTTAGTTCCACTTTCAAGCGTTAGAGGTTAGTGTAATCGAGCATACGCTAAGATAATAATTGAGAATAGAGTTGAGACACAGGATCCAAACATCGCCTACCTTATTGCATAATCCAGTAACGCTTTGCTTCAAATAAATTCAAGTTAACAGCTTTTCCTTATTTCTCAGTGACAAACTAGTTGTAATAATAATATTTTATATTTCAGATATCATAAATTATATTATAAAATAATATAATACATTATAAAATTAAGTATCGAATTCGTTTAATATTTGTATATAATATAATATAGGTATATGGTTTTACTTCTCGTAAGAGTTTTGTTGTTCCATTTTCAGCGCTATCAAATCATTACATATTTTAATTGTTGTTGGGGTCAACGTCTCAACTCTCATTATAAAGGAACTCTAGAGTCTAGACATTACATTTAATGACGGATTTATTATTTTATGGATCCAATTTATTTTATTTGAGTACATAATGTACCTAGATGTATTAATTATATGTGTTATATTTCCGCTTTGTCGACTGCTAGCTGGTGTGATGTCAGCGCCAACTCTAGGGAGAAAGCAGAATCTCACGCTTTAGCTGGCTTGAAGGTCATTGAAATCAGTTCGGCTACATCAGAGGTACCGACGCGATGTGTCCATTCTTTATAATCCCTATTCGCTGGCGACTGTATATATGTATTACTGATTTATTATGAATATCATTTCGGTGATGAATGAAGCCGATGATATTCAGGGATGTTGTGGCTCGAATTTTCTGACATTTGCCGACCGGGAATCGAACCCGGGCCCTCTACGTAAGAGACCAGCATGCTGACCCCTACACCACAGAGGTGGTCTATTATTATTATTATTATTATTATTATTATTATTATTATTATTATTATTGTGAACAGCTTTAAGTTGCAGAAATAATAAGATTAACCAAGAATGAACCACATTTTAGGATTACTTCTAGTAAGATTATGGTGCTTGCAAAGCTTCTTGTGATTGATGTGAGCAGAACTAAATATTGTTGTCCTATGGACTGATTCTCAACTGGAAAGTCTGCGGTCCTCTGAGACATCGTTTGAAACTTCTTGAGACTTGCTTTCATTGCAGCAATAGCAATAACTTCGATTTCGAGAACACACCTACGGCCACCAGTTTCTGACATGCTAAGAGATTCACTTTTTCAAACATGCTATATTAAAAGTGTTTATAATATTATCGATTTGTAATTCGGAATTCTTCGAACACCATATTCATGACGTGAACAGTAATCTGTTAGTTTCACAATTTTCCGCATACATTTCGCTCGCTGCTTTGCAGTGAACACTATTTTGTTTATTAAACTGTTACTAAATGATAATCCTATTTCTTTTGTTCGTAAAAAAATGATGCATGTCTCCTGTATTGTAATATAATATTAAAAGTAAAGTAACGTTTGCATCATTTCTCATTTAATTTTCTATTGAGATTTTATTTTCTCTTTCCAAACGGAACAGACTATATACTCGTATTTGAAAGAACGAGACGAGATGGGAAAAGTACTAATTAGAGCATCGTTACAACTAAATATCCCAAATGACCTGAAACATCTGAAGGTGAACAAACAAACTGTTTCCAGGCTCTGCTGAGCAGTAACAAAACATTTCCAGGAAGTAATTACAGTATGTATTTTTAAGACCTTCCCCTCATCTGTATTCTTTCTACATAAATGTCTGTTTATACACAGGTCTACAATAATTGCGATGACTGTTTTGTGCACCTCCCAACCGAGAATTCAACAGGTAATGGACTTAATTGTCAATATTGAAGACAAGCCGGAGGAAACGTGCATTATCATCATCATCATAATCACTATTATTATTATTATTATTATTATTATTATTATTATTATTACTAGCCGTACCCGTGCGCTCCGCTGCACCCGTTGGAAATAAATATAAAGTAATTATTACATAATTAAAATAGGACATTTGATCCAAGGAACATTCATGTTTGATAGAAAGATAATTCGTTTATTATGTTACTTAATTTAAATTGTATTAAAGAAAATTAAAATGCGATCATTTTGATCCAGAGACCACTCATTTGGTCATAAAAATTATTTTAGGAAATACAGAAAACGAATGTACAGAACAGCCTATCAAGTTTTCTGTGCCTAAGAAGCTATTTTAATCTTACCTGTCCTCAATTCACTCAGAAGTTACTGTGATAACATTATAGCATTATGTCCATCTAGAGAAACTACACTTTCCAATGGTGAATTAATAATTAATTATACAAATCGGTTAATTTAGCTTCCGATATTACTTCACACAAACACAGAAACATTTTCTGTAGGCTATGTTTCATAGCTTTCGATTGTTGTTGTCCAAGGCCCCTTATAGACGAAGTCATTTGTTTTTATTTCATTACACCGCCTTAGATGGCGTTGTTATTGTAATTTTGAAACTCATTTATCTCATTAAATATCAGTCCTATCAAAATTTTTCAAGGAATAAAATTTATCGCAAATTATTTTGAAGAAATTTTTGTTATGTAACATTTTTCACAAAAATCAATAATAAGCGAGATATTTCGATTTATTTAATTCAGGCCCCCTTACAACCCCCCTCTTAAATAATGTATTTTGAATGCCATATAGCCTAAAATGTAAGTTACAACGAACTTAATTTATATTCCGATTTTCATCGAAATCCGTTCAGCCATTATCGCATGAAAAGGTAACAAACATACAGACAGACAGACATACAAACAAAAATTTCAAAAAAGCGATTTTCGGTTTCAGGGTGGTTAATTATATATGTTAGGCCCAATTATTTTTGGAAAATCGAAAATTACCAGAAAAATTTATTATTAGTATAGATTATTATTGTTATTATTATTATTATTATTATTATTATTATTATATTACTATTACTATTATTATTACGGAGAAGGAAAAGTAAGATAAAAGAAAAGAAAATAAGTTCATAGCAATGGTGATGGTGGATGAAAAGATTAAAAAAATTTAGACACTTTAATAAATTTCATTTTTATGTGCTGAAAATCTTTAAAATACGGTATACTTACTTACTTACTGGCTTTTAAGGAACCCGGAGGTTCATTGCCGCCCTCACATAAGCCCGCCATTGGTCCCTATCCTGAGCAAGATTAATCCAGTCTCTATCATCATATCCCACCTCCCTCAAATCCATTTTAATATCTTCCCACCTACGTCTCGGCCTCTCCAAAGGTCTTTTTCCCTCCGGCGTCCCAACTAACACTCTATATGCATTTCTGGATTCGCCCATACGTGCTACATGCCCTGCCCATCTCAAATGTCTGGATTTAATGTTCCTAATTATGTCAGGTGAAGAATACAATGCGTGCAGTTCTGTGTTGTGTAACTTTCTCCATTCTGCTGTAACTTCATCCCTCTTAGCCCCAAATATTTTCCTAAGAACCTTATTCTCAAACACCCTTAATCTCTGTTCCTCTCTCAAAGTGAGAGTCCAAGTTTCACAACCATGCAGAACAACCGGTAATATAACTGTTTTATAAATTCTAACTTTCAGATTTTTTGACAGAAGACGGTATACCTAGTAAAATTTAAAAATATTTTGTTTTATTCTTTTATATGACCGTAAGTTATTTTTCCTTCTTTGTAACCTCATGATAACGTTTGACTAGAACGAAATTCTGAAGATATTTTGACTTGGTTTGTGCCTGCTCGTCGCTATTGTCCTTCCAGGCTGCAGAGCTGGGATGCGGACAGCATATTATGCTGGGTAAAAGAAAGAGTGACTTGGTGTCGTGGAAGAAATGCTCTAAGGCCTGGTTGCAGAAAAGCCGACCAGATATGGTCAACGATCAAAGAGGGTTTAATTGACCATCAGTTATATTTTTGTTGCTGAAAAAACAATCAGTATTTGATCCGAATCCGTCTTACATCAGATTTGATCAACAGATTTTTGCTGATTAGTGACTGATCATGATCATTGATCAAGTGTAAGTTGTGCATAATGAAGTTATAATAATTTATACAGAAATTAGTTAAAGTACGTAGTTATATTGTTCTAAAATGACCTAATAGATTCTTCTAATGAAGAAATTTTCAAACAATATGAAGAAATATTAGGTAAATATCCATAAGCAAGGCTGAAGTCATATGGTGAATGATATGATTTCCGACCAGGATAGAAATATTTTGTCTTTTTTTTTTTCCTGCTTCACCGAAACACCATCCATCTTATTTTATATTACATTCATGAAGTCTCTACAGTGTTTAATAAGAAGACCATTATTATTATTATTATTATTATTATTATTATTATTATTATTATTATTATATCAGTATTACGTTTTTAGTTCGATTCATTTTTTTTACTTTATTCTGTACTCTATACAGATGGAATCCGCCGGTTTTACTTTTATAAAAACAACAAAACGGCAAAGCATTAATTTGTTTTCTTGATCAGCGCCCACTCGATGCATTCGTTTCTTCCCTCTTAAACAGCATCAGGTAAGCCGTGGTTACTAAACAGCGCTGATGCTAAATGCATTTCTTTCTCCAATCAACAATTAGTAAATGGATACAAGTTTATTGGAGATTTACTTTCGTGCAAGGCAAGAACAAACAAATAAATCAGACATGAAATGATTGATAAGGGACTGATTTGATTTGCATTTCTGCAACAGGGCCTTACTAACAGATGGATACCACATATGTTATCAAAATTTAATGAAAATACGGACTCCATTTCTCACTGCCAGCAACACTAATTTATTCAATATATTGTCTTTAAAAGAATGTTGTGCAACTCTTCCAATCTCTTTCCTGCATTGAAAAATCCATCATCCCAACTCTACTCGCTACTGAGAACAGATGGAAATAACGAGAGCGCCGAGTCGCAGGTGTTTGGGGATTTTCCAATCATCCACTTACAAGCGCCGGGTACATCCCGCCCACCTTCTACACAATTCTTAGTTACGTTGAGAGCTGTACCTGTTGAGGACTTCGTCTGTAACGTCAGACTTCTCGAAATCCAGGATCTCCTCAAAGCTGCGGACGTACCAGTCGTTCACCAGGTTGACACTTGGCATACGTAACAGGTTGTCAGGCAGCAAGTGGATCTCCTTCATTATGTTGGCAAGCCTGACGGGAAGCTCTTTCCTCAGGAACACGAAAGATTTGCGTTGACATGCGCTAAGTCCTGAAAAGATGAAAAACAATCAACTTGTAGATTTAATTGCTGTATTGCTGTGTTGAAACAAGTTTATTACATTACTGTTTGCTGACGATAAGACGTGGTAACTAATATTTTATGCTCGACCATGCCGAAATGTAGTAATTATACACCTGGTAGCAGCCTTTAAAGGACCTCATTAAAGTACACCTATTCATTAAAGTTCAGGTTTTCCACCAATCAGAAAGCACCATTGTAGCAATATGAAAGCGCAAGTATCGATTATTCTCGGATATGCAATCGAAAGACAACTAGCGAAACGTCACGGAGGCTGGAAATCCAATACTGTCGGAGAAGGTTATGTTCTGTTACTATAATAATTAGCGTTAATTGTAAATAATATTCAAATAAATTCAATTTGTCATCTCGTTTTTCAATGTCTAAATCAATTTCCAGGTTATATCAAGATTAATATTCATTTTACTCTCTAGATTATATCAAAGTCAATGTCGACATTGTTCCTCGTATAAAATCAATACTTTCGCGTCTGCGCACATCTCACAATTTAAGAGATATTGCACAAGGTCAGTTCCGCTCCTCAGTCAGATAAGAATAACATGAATACTTACGAATAATTTCAAGTTAGAAATATGGTCGAGCATAAAAAGTCGTATGAAACTCGACTATAATGGTAATTAAGACGCTCGTTGAAAATTATGAAACTCGCTTGCGCTCGTTTCGTAAACATACTCGCGTCTTAATTACTACCATTATAGGCTCGTTGCATAATGTACTATTATAGAACAGTTTATTTCTATTAGATACTGTACAACATTTTTAATATACACATTTCTAAAGATAAAACAAAATTAACAACTTTCTGAGGAAAAAGAGTCAGCAGATTACAAACAGCAATGAACAAAATTCGTTTGAATGCGTTAGTAATTTAAAATTTGTGAAGTAATTTTTCTATTTACGGAAAAAAAAAAAAAAAAAAAAAAAAAAAAAAAAAAGGCAGGCATAGTAAAACCTCTCCTTACGGATACTTCCAAGATACGGACACTTCTCAAATACAGACAGATTTTTGTCCCGAATTAAGCAATATGGAAGTAATGATGCACTCAAGTCTCGTTTACTGATACGGACAGCTGTTTCACAATATTAAAGCTTGCTTTACCTCTTGGCTATAGGCAAAACTTGGGTTTCAGGGCCTAATATGTTACGAAAACAGAAAATTTAGTTTTGAGGACTATAGTAACGTATCAAGGATACAATTTGCAACCGTTTCTTAAAATCAGGATTTATTACTAATGAAAACGAAGTCGAGTTACAAGATGATCACACTTCAGAAGTGCAGGAATCGATCCAAAGGCTTCTGAACCAGGGAGGACATGAGAATATTGAAGCCAGTGAATACATCTTGATTGATAGCAGTGTAGACATCGAGAAAAAATTATTGAATGTTAAGGCCCATTCACAATGAAAATTAAACATAACCGTAACATAAACACAGAAGTTTGCGCCCAGGCTACCAAATGGGATCATTCACAATGATTCACATAAGCATTGACATAAACATTACCGTAAGACGTTAACATGAAAGTTTGCAAACTCCACACTTTCATGCTAAAGGCCCATTCACAATGAAAACGCAAACGTTACCTCAACGTTAGCGCAAGACATAAAGACGTGATACCATTCACAGTGAAAACGTAAGCGTTAACGCTAGAACTTAGCACGGCCTCCTATAATTAACGTGGAAAGGTTATGTGTAGACACTGCCTACTGGATTATCTGATGAAAAGTCGTCTATATATTACGAAACTATAGACATTGCAACAAATTACATAAGTGACCATTCATCTGTACAATTTATGTTCATGCAAGTTGCATTGCCTATATAATACGTCTCTTCTCATAAACACAACGCTGTTCTTGATACAAAGTAAATAATGTTTCATCAAATCATTCCGTAGCAAATGAAAATTATTTACTTGGAACGTTCTGAAGCAGGATTTGATGAAAAATGCGGTTTGTAGAAACAGCCAACGGATGGTGTTAGTAAAAAAAGCGCTCTGCGATCGTGTTTTGTTTCAAAATAACATAAATGCTAGCACAAACTTTTCTTACGTTTATGTTAGCGTTTGCACTTACGTATTTCATTGTGAATGCTTTCATTAAATAACATGAGCCCAAGATCTTGCGTTTATGTTGCGCTTGCGTTTAATTTTCATTGTGAATGGGCCTTCATGCTTACGTGATTTGCAAACAGAACGCAATCGTGGAGCGCTGAAGTATACGACAGAATATGAGGAAATGGAGTCGTTGTTATGTTTCCATGGTTACCAAGTATGTTTGTGGTTATGTTTATGTTCCCATCGTGAATGATGGTATGACTTCTTGATTTTACCGTAATTAAGTTAACGCTTACGTTATGTTTAATTTTCATTGTGAATGAGCCTTAAGTGAGACTGTGAAGGATGTACAAGCAACAGAACTAATATCTAACGAGTGTATTGAGAGTAAGGGGAAAGGTTGAAAAGATGACGTTTGAGTTCTCAAAATTCAATGAAAACTATAAATCAACTTTGGAGGAATTGATTAAATTTGCTAGGTACTAATCGCAGCGATGCTGAAGTTTATTTATACCTACGCAAACTTATTATTTTTTTTTGTGTTTATCTCTAACGCTCATTTTAAAATATTTTTCTTGCATTCTTCTAACCATACAATCGATATCATCTCTCTCTCTCGTCCAATATCACCTGACGGTCTACAAAGTTGAGAGCACAGATATGATTATCTTTAACGGGAATTCCTACTCCTCGGCATTCTCTTCTCCAAAGAGTCGGTGCTTTTTATAAATATATCTTAAATAAAGTTCAAAATCTTTGATAGTTTTAAATCCCCGTGTAAGATTATTGCGAATTTTTTTATTTTGCTGAATACTTTGTATATAATGATCATATGACGAGAATGAGAGTCACTTTGTTTCCGGATTCCACACGTTTGAAACATTTTTTATACTGATACGTTATCATCGGCTCTTTGTAGATAGGAAAAACATGAAATTTAAGTAAGCTAGTCTATCTCCACATACAAAACAATTATACAGGAAAGCAGTTACATAAAGCAAAAATCTTAAGTGTTGGTGAATCAAGTGAACAAGTGAACGACTTAGATTGCGCAAGCACAGATCCTTTTAAAGACTTCAAGAATAAATTAAACACATTTCAAACTCTATGAGTCACCATTAGAATAAATCTAAAAGGGAAAGCTAGTATTCCCAGTACAGTGTTCTCAGATTCTACGAGGTAATGGCAGTTGCTACTCTATGTCGTTGAATGCTGTACACCAACTACAAAAAAATCGTGTTGCAAATTGCAGGAATTAAATTCCTAAGATGAATAGCAGGGTAGAAAATAACAGACAGTATTAAAAATGAAATCACAAACAGCTGAGATTTTTCAACCTACTTGAGAAGATATATGAACATCAGAGAAATTATAGTCGCGGCGCTGTTAACCCCGGCGTGACTCCTCCTCTTTGCTTACGTCTTAGGAAGCCAAGGCTCTATAAAGTCTAGGTAGGTGGTATCGTTCGCCATTTTTGCTCTTTCGTTGCCGAGCTACCAGACGAGGGATCTATTTGCCACACCGTTAAACATTATCATGTCGTAGCACTGTAACGCAGAAAAATTAAACTGAGCATTGTTGCAGATGTTCAAGTTTCATCGGTAAAGTCAGTCTCAAAATAAAATGTACTATATCAATGACTTCGTTGTAAATTAAAAAATGAGTTGTAAAGAGACTTCCTGGATGGCATAAATTTTATTTTTCAATTCCAAAATTTCGCCACACACTCCATGGGGGTGCGCGACACACCGGTTGGAAACCACTGCTCTATAGTAGTACTGT
Organism: Periplaneta americana; assembly: GCF_040183065.1. Lineage (NCBI taxonomy): Eukaryota > Metazoa > Arthropoda > Insecta > Blattodea > Blattidae > Periplaneta > Periplaneta americana. The sequence continues at coordinate 170,252,022 of NC_091125.1, read as the reverse complement.
AGTAGTAGTAATATAAATGCAACACATAGAATCAGCTTATGTTTCACATACTGTATTTACATGATGATTGACTATTATATTCATCTTACACAAGTTGAAAAAGATACCGTCTTAACTACTGTACCTAATGGAAATTTATTTGTATTATGTCTCTGACAGATGATATATGGTCTGTCACCTTCACACCAATTTTCATAGAAATAGTTTACCAGACGTTGCAGATATTTCAATGACAAGATGACGAAACAACTCGACGATTCCTTTGGTAAACATCCTTTTATAAAAACCTATTATCAATTACGAGAAGGTATTGTTACAATCCGCACGATGGGGTTGAGTTTTTCCATGCTGAACAACTGAGACCTAACACATGAAGTGCTCTTCACAGTCGAGGTTCGATCCCAGCCACCTGACCTTGTCTCCAAAGCGCTCAATTACAGCGTTAACAATATAATGAGGGATCATCAGCAGATCTGTGAACTGCGCACATGATCTGTGTCAGAGGTTTGCAAAGAGTGGGGCGCGCCTCCCTGGAGGAGTGCCAGCGAGTTTAAACAAGGTACCATTTGTTTGCATGAGAGTCTACGAAGAAATGCAGTGTTTTAAATTCTGTGTTTTGGAGAAAAGAGCCTGTTACACAATCATGAGAATTCTCAGTTACTCATTCGGGATTAATTAGTAAACAGCGTGCCTCTCATTCTGTAATCCATCAACAATCCATCAACAAGCTGGTACACGTTTAATATATATATACTTACTTACTGGCTTTTAAGGAACCCGGAGGTTCATTGCCGCCCTCACATAAGCCCGCCATCGGTCCCTATCCTGAGCAAGATTAATCCAGTCTCTACCCATATCCCACCTCCCTCAAATCCATTTTAATATTATCCTCCCACCTACGTCTCGGCCTCCCCAAAGGTCTTTTTCCCTCCGGCCTCCCAACTAACACTCTATATGCATTTCTGGATTCGCCCATACGTGCTACATGTCCTGCCCATCTCAAACGTCTGGATTTTATGTTCCTAATTATGTCAGGTGAAGAATACAATGCGTGCAGCTCTGCGTTGTGTAACTTTCTCCATTCTCCTGTAACTTCATCCCTCTTAGCCCCAAATATTTTCCTAAGAACCTTATTCTCAAAAACCCTCAATCTCTGTTCCTCTCTCAAAGTTTCACAACCATACAGGACAACCGGTAATATAACTGTTTTATAAATTCTATATAATATATATATATATATATATATATATATATATATATATACACCGTGTAGGTCTACATAAAATAATTTAACACAAATACACAACAAATAACTTTGAAACTAATCAACATATTTTTATTCGGTTTGCTTTGTAAGATTAACTTAAGTTGGAAGTTTAGTTCTACAGTTACGAAGATCTTGTTGCTCTGATGTCACACCGATAAGTTGAGTAAAATCGTTCAATTAATACCCTACTGGCAGGCTTTGTGTTAAATATATCTTTATTGCACACATCAATACTTGTAATGTCAAGCGGTGTTGTCACATTTTTTTTGTAAAGATTATCCCTAGTTACAATAATTTTTATACAGACATCAATATACTGTAGAATAACTCTTCTCGGGTTCTCAGCCAGATGAGTTGGAGATTTGCTTCCAAGCTTTCGATGGCTAGCTCTGCCATCTTCTTCAGGGACTGAAGTGATGTGGGACGAAAAGTCGAAAAAGTCGAAAAAGAGAGGAGAATTGGGAGGACAAATTTAAAAGGTACGCAAAACGCATTCTTGCAAGGGTTTGGGGGCTGTAAGAAACTAAATATGTGAGCTCCAAGCCCGTTGGCCACTATCTCCTGATTGGCTACCGCTTCCACCAACCAGAATGTGCCTGACGGTCGAGACTAGGAACTAGCTTCTGATTGGTCCGCAGCGGGAAGCCCTACTATTGCATATATACCGGCTAGACATGGTCCCACATCACCTAAGGCGTTAAGACAAATGTCGGGATGAGCCCTAAGAGAAATGGGCCACGGACCTATATGCCCTTCCCCATAAGCCCCCCTTTTTCTAACAAACAACTTAAAGCCCTAGTTCAGAGTAGATAAATTATGAAATACATGTGCAACGTCACGCATGTCGCAATGCGAAAGGACAGTGAACCTTTCAATTTGCAGATTCAGAATTCACGGCGTCTCTAGTGGCGGTCTTCACCTGCCTTGTCATCGAACAACAGACGACAGAGTCTTCTCGACCCCTTCTGCACTGCGAAATGACAGTTCACTTCAATATGCAGATCTAAACCAGCTATCTCCTCGTCCCGTCCCGTGATAATTTTGATCACATTTCCGTCCCCCTCGCGTATGTGGTACCTAAGAGGTTACGTCCATTTTCGGTTTTCCCCTTCAAAATTTTCTAGAGCTCCTTCAGTGGAGCAGCGTAACCCGGAGTGAGACTAGTGGCCAACAGGCTTGGAGCTCACATATTTAGTTTCTTACAGCCCCCAACCCCTTGCAAGGACGCGTTTTGCGTACCTTTTAAATTTTTTTCCTCCATATTCTCCTCTCTTTTTCGATTTTCGTCCCACATCACTTCATTCCCTGAAGAAGATGGCAGAACTAGCCATCGAAAGCTTGGAAGCAAATCTCCAACTCACCTGGCTGAGAACCCGAGAAAAGTTATTCTACATCAAACGCCGGGAAAGCCTCAAGTCATACATCAATATACTGATTTCTACCAGTACCATCCACTGAGAAAAAAAAAAAAAGCTATAAGATGACTTAATTAAAACTGAAATTAAAATACTCATACTAACCTTTTTTGTCATCAACAGGAGATATAACAATATTGTTTTAGGCTCCACCTGGAGTAGATATCGGTGCGTCAATTAAAAAAATGCTAATATATCATTGGCAGACGTATGTTACCATTCTTTGCGATTGGAGCGGCATCTCAGATAAATAAATTTAATATTTTAAAATTACTTTTCAGAACGAAAAGCTACATTTGATCAGATCAAACTTATTCACATTTGAAGGACAAAACTAAAATTCTTTGAATCATTTATTATCATGACACACTGGTCTCTTAAACTGACTGACCATATTGGAAATTAAATCAATGACTTTCCCAAAATACGCTATGAAATGTTTCATATAAAATAATTTTTATCTCGAAAGGAAGCAAAAAACGAGCAAAATTATTGTATTAAACGTTTTGTTTGCAATATCTCAAAGAATAACCCCCTGAAATGGATGATAGGCTATAATGACATTACTTACGGTCTGTGTAAGAGGTAATGCAATATTATATTTAGTGTTGTCATGCTTTCGTTTTGTTGTTGTGTTCAAGTAATGTACTGAATTAAATGGTTGAAGCAGACTCCGTTATAAATATAAGTACAATATCCAATCTGGGTTGAGCATACGCTAATGAAATACAATATGTACAGTACTTTCTTTAATGCGGTAATGTATTTTATATTCATGTACATACATAACCAATATATTTACTCATTATTTCCATGACTATTGTGTGGAAAAGCTCAGTGACAATGAAAGAAAGGGAATTGGGAAGAGAACCAATTGAAAGGGACGCAAACGCGCGTCCTTCGGGACTGAGAAAATGGGTCAATGTGAGTTCCAAGCCAATTGGCCACTTGTTTCACTCAATGTCTGCCATTCCGTTTGAAAAAAAAAAAAAGTAAGATAATTTTAAAATGGAACATTTCGAGGGACATTAAATAAAGAGAGGGAGAGATGGACAGCGCGGAAAGTCAAGGGGCTACAAGTTGCTTCCATGGTACCACGAGTGACGTCAGGGTCAACTTTTCATGTCAAAACGTTACAATTTTTCTCTAGCTCGAACACAGACGTTCCACGTCAAAAAAAAACACTAATATAGCCTTGAAGAAATGAGAGATAATACTCAATAAGCACTCGACGCACTTGAATGGTGAACACAGACAGGAAGAAGGTGTGTCAAGTAACATATCAAACAGCCAATCAAGTCGCTCGATCTGAAACTCCTGCTTGGGACAAGGAGCATCCGTCGCACCTCCGACGAACTTCGATTTCTGTTGTAATATTGACGTCATTCCAATTGAAACCTATAGATATGGCGTATGTTATCATTTATCACGAATCTCAAGTGATACTATATTTTAGTCTTGTACTGGAGGATTCCACTTTATATCTATTCAATTATCAGTGTGTGCTATGCGTATTTCTCATATAAACCCACTTTATTCTTTGAAATAAAACAGTACGATCAAAAAGTTTAGAACATATCCCCAAATTAATATGTGTGTCTGTAAGCCTACATTCATCCCGGATCTTTTGGAACAGTTTCGATTAAAACTCACGGTTTCTAAAGAATTTGTTTAAATAATTTCTTAGAAACCTTTTCACGTTACCGTACATGAAATCTGTTAGTTTTATTTCCCTGTGATATAATAATAATAATAATAATAATAATAATAATAATAATAATAATAATAATAATAATAATAATAATAATAATGTGACAAGTGATGGTGAAGGATTAAGCGTTAAATATAATTAGGAAGAAGGCACTTAATAATTTAATTATTTTCATGAATATATGCTATCTAAACAAAAATGAACAATTATAACTACTGGGGTCGCAAACATTTGCTATTTAAATGTTCTTCGATTTAATACTTCTAAATCAATTTTTTGAGGAAGAAGGTAATAAAAAGGCACCAATGCCGAAATAGGAACAAATAGGCAATATAAAATCACATTGCACTGCTCATTTTTTCTATTATTCACGCGTAGGCCTATCTCTTTTCAGATTGTCAAAATATTCGTTTAAAATAGAATTATTTTTCCAAACATATACTAATATGTACATAATGTGTGAACCTAGAGGCGAGCATTGAGATAGGGAACTCGTTGTCGAAAACTCGACCTTCGGCTACTAATTATTACAAATTGCACCTATACGAGTAGACATGCATCCCTTCTTGCATCGTTGCGCTGTGTAATGTCGCATGAGCTCGTGCTGCCCTGTTCACCGAAATAGATCATTATTGCGCAACGAATGATACGAATTTCGAAATACGCCCTGTTTTGTCATCGCGCGACCTTCCTACAGGTAAATCAGCAGCACTTCAAGTGAAAAGGAAAGGCAAAGCATTTCAGTATCTTACACAAGATGACACGCCTAACACCGTTGTAAAGAGGAAAGGAAGTATGTAAGGAGCTGCAACTCCATGCGGTGGATGGTTGAGATTTTTGATCCCGATTTGATTTTTGTGAACATTACATAACACTCAAAAATTCAAATCCTGATAATTTTTTAAACAGTCCCTAAACTTATCGATATACCTCTGCCAATGACCAGGGAGATATAGTATATTCTTCCAATAAAGAACAGACAATTTATTATATTACACTATTATCATACTAGTGCAAGTCTTTCGTGGCTCAGACTCAAAGAACGTAGAACTTCACACTCTTTGTCTTTACTCTTTCGAATTCTGCACACCTCAACACCAAATTACCTTTCGTCACGTTTCTCTGATCTATAATCTAACCACGACGTAAATACCAGATCACTTATCTGTGGCACGGTATACCTCTTCATAGAACATCTTGTTACTCATCTTTTACAGTCTCCACCTTGTTGCGTCAATGGAATTCCTTGTCACAAAGTATTAGGGGGTGTAAGAACAGATTAAAAGATAACCTTCTTAGGAATTCAGTCTAATTTTATTATAATGACATTAACGGTCACTGACTACATGGTAATTTCGTTTTTTAGACATGCATCCTGATAACGCTGTATCGTCACAATTATAATTTCTTCCTATTATCTAACATTATTTGAACATTCTCAGTCTTACTAATAAACCGTGTATAGTTTTTATACGAGACTTATGCAGAGTTAAGATAGAAAACGTTACTAATAAACCGTGAATAAGCTATGGACGTATAAACAGGCTGTAACTATACAATGGGAATTGTTTTGCAGTAGTTATATACACGAAACCCCTTGTTTAAGCGTTGTATATAGCAAAAAAATTGCCGCCCCTCTAACAGCTGTTCGTATCGACTGTCATTTTATGATGATGGTTACACTGTAACAACAGATGAACAAACCAAAGACCATAGAATTATTAGAATAAGACTGCTGTAGCTTGTACTCTTTGACCAAAATGTAGTGTGGTAATCGATTACAGCCAGTTGTACTATCGATATTTAACACGCCACACTAGAGTGCTCTACCGGATGCAGTAGAGAACCTCAGATATTCTATTACCTTTCGTAACGAAGTAATGACGAAACTATGACGTAGCTGTGTAACAGTTATACTGTTATACACGACGTATGTAGTGATTATTAGTAAGGAATTTACACACGACATATAAACAAGCTACTCATTGTATAAGTATAAGACAGTTAAACGTCTGTATATAGAGTTTTTATTAGTAAGACCGTCTATGTATAGTGTTGAAACTGCATTTGTGAACCTCGTTTTAACTGTGACAACGCTCTAAATGGGTTGAGGGAAAACCCCGAAAAAAACCTCAACCAAGTAACTTTTCCCAACCAGGATTTGAACCAGGGCCCGCTCGTTTCACGGTCAGGCTAACTTCAAAGAGGTGAACTTCTGTTCTTTTATAACCAGCGACTCTTCTGAAGAAAGACATTTCAGCTGTTTCAATTTGTTCATTTTTCTTCGTCATTTTCTAACTCTCGCTTCTACAGTATATAATAGTGTTTAACCCCATTACTTTATATAATTTTATTAGTAACGATTTTCTTATTTGAAAGCAAGATGGGAAGACCAAGAATTCCTTGAAATATGAACGGACCAACCAGGCTAGTCCATGGAATATGATGATGATGATGATGATGATGATGACGATGACGATGATATGAAAGAGAAACGCCTTCATAATATAAAACGGTGAACTTATCATTATTTCAAACAACTGAAACGAGACTGAATTGATGCGTCTCTACTTCACGAAACACAAAGCTGTGGATTCCTTTGCGTCACCATGAGGCACGGAAGTTGCGTAAAGTTCTCTGTGGAGGATGCGATGATTGTCCGTTTGATGCACGTTTCCTGTTCCAAAACAAGCATCTCGGATGAACAGAGATGCTGCCTCGAGCAACCAGTGCAGTAGCAGAGGGATGTAACAGTTTGTGAATGACGCCCTGCGCGTCTGTATGGACTGGGTCAGGGTTTGGGACATCCCTGCTTATGCAGATGTATAAATGCTGCAGACGATTACATAGCCACACATTTGTTCGCATGGATGGAGGGCCTTGAGTGATGCTGTCTTGTGTTGGTACTAGGCAACTCTGCGTAATTAAGGCCGGTAACACACTTTGAAGAGTTTTCGCTAGCGAGAAATGTGTTGCGAGGAAGAGGCGAAGAGTCTTCCTCCACACACTTCACGAGTTCTCGCTATCACAGATCACACCTCGCTATGATCATCTAAGCACTGCCTTCATGCAGAAAGCATTTTTCTGATTATAGTAATCACTCGTTGGGGAAATATTATAGGTTATGTATTTACGTATATTGTCGTACCGTCGCGAGGGGTGACTTTGTGCCATGAGGGTGACTTTGTGCCATTCGCGAAAAACGTATGGAAGTATTCTTTAAGACCGTGACAAGGTTTTAAAGTCTACTTCCTTACGTTTAGTAGTCTTTAAAACATTGTGACGGTTTTAAAGACTACTTCCTTACGTTTTTTTTATGAAATGCATGAATGGCACAAAGTCACCCTCCTGGCACAAAGTCACCCCGCGCGACGGTACTTAAATATATAACCTGTAAGTATATTGTCGTTTTTTTTTTTTTTATAAATTACGTACGAACGCTATGTTGAATCTGAGTATTCAGTTGATGAGGAAATGGAGTTACATGAACATATTTTGTTAATGAAAAGAAAAAGTACGCCTAAAATTAAAGCCAGAAATGTCTGAAAATCACATTGTACCTTACGAAAATAAGGGCGAGTTTTGGACACTGGTTTCGATTTGAATGATGATACGTTTAGGCGTTATTTCAGGTTGAATGGACTAGGTACAGTTTTTTTGCTATTCATGATATGATAGAGGATTCTTTGCTATGTTCTGATTAAAATTATGTAAACTGTTAAGACATAGAAACATTATATCAAATGTTTAATTAATACCATTAAATCTCATCAAAATAAAATATAGCCCTATTTATTTTCAGATCATCTGATATTTGTCTCCAGATTTCTTCTTTAAGTTTCGTGTTTTTATAGTTTTCATCCCGTGTATCATATAAATAGGCCTATGGGTGACATCGTACAAGTTCGATAAGTTTCTGACTGCAATTATCAGTCATCTTTCCTCATTTTCAAATAAAAACAATACAATTCATCGCCACCTGTGACATCTTTTTCTACATTCAATAGTCATAAAGAGTATAAATGTCAAACATCTTTGATAAATGTGTCAAGAAAATTCGCTGAGCTACCGATTCCAGCGAGAAACTCGCGCGAGGTTTTTGCCTCGAACGAGAATCTCTTCCAGTGTGTGGACGTCCAATTGAATACATGTTATCAATCTTTGAATTTTCTCGCAGCACATTTCTCGCTAGCGAAAACTCTTCAAGTGTGTTACGGGCCTAACTGGGTGGAGCAGCTGCAGCTTGGACTGCAATGTGCAGTGTGTTGGAGCTTGGACTCGCACAATATTGCATTTTAAGGCGCCGCGTTGCTGAGTTGTCTAATTTCAACAATTTCATGCAATCTTTAAAATTTCACATTTCTTAGATATTCCTAAAATACATGTGCACAATTTTTCTCGAATTTATATGTTGAAAAATATGCTCAGAAATTTGTTTTATATTTGTTATTTAAAATAATGTCTATTTTTAGTCAACATTTATCTGGGCCTCACATAAAGATGGTCAGTTCAGTTTCTTGAAAGATTAAATCGATGCTACGACTCCCTGTAATGAAATCATACATTGTTTTTTTTTCCCTAATCAATATATTTCATTAGTAAAAAAAGTATTTTAAATATCTGATTTTTTTTGGAACTTTCAACTTCACTGCCGAATATAAAAAAATCACAGCTTTCGCAATAATAAGCATATCGTCGTTGTTCCTGAAATAACTTCTATGTGATATATTTATCGATTTTCAGATTTTTGCTCTATTAAATAACTTAAATAGTAATACAGCAAATAATAAAATCTCTTATATGTAATTATATATTTTCTTTGTTTCGAAAATGTAAGAATTCACAGTCTCCTATGTACGCCTGCCATAGGATGAATAAATGTGTTTTTTCTTCCCACTGAAAAATGGTATATTTGGCACATAGGAGTTACTGCAGGAACGACGATATGTGTAGGCCTATATGAACGCACAATTTCATGTACTGAATACGTGTGCAAAGTTTCATTACTCTAGGATTAGTCATTCAAGAGATATCTTATTTGTAGTAAGTTAAAATGTAAAAACTCTGATTTGCGGTAAAATCACTTTAAAGTTTATAATATGAATTCTGAATGCAATAACCACTTACATGGGACAAACTGAATTTCGAACTCAAATCATCACTACAGTATTCCTCAAGAAACGGTAGATTTTATTATTATACGTCTATATTCGATCTACTTCTTTATTAAATAAATTAAAGGAATTGGTGGAACAAATTCTACACTGACGTCATTTGATTTTGGTCGCTTTGAAAACGCTTACATCACACGCGACAAAGTCAACAACGAGAACGAGCCATTCCTATACACAATGGGAGTCGGCATATAGACCTATATACCTAACCTACCTCGAAGAGTTTATTACAATCCATGGAGGACGTTTGCAATATATTAAAAACAATAATGATATTCAGTTGTTCTTTGATATGGATGTGAAACAGATGAGAGCACAATACGTACAGTATGTAACTACTACAGTATAATAGTACATTATGCAACGAGCCTATAATGAAGGTAATTAAGAAGCGAGTATGGATATTTATGAAACGAGCGCAAGCGAGTTTCATAATTTTCATACGAGCTTCTTAATTACCATTATAGGCGAGTTTCATACGACTTTTTATGCTCGACCATATTTCTAACTTGATATTATTAATTTTCTTTGTATCTGACCTTGGCCAATGTCCCGTATGTTGTGAGATGTGCGCAGACTCGAAAGTATTGATTTTTTACGAGGAACAGATGTTCATATTGACCTTGCTAGGCCATAAGAACATACAGAGATAACATTGAAATTAAATTAGACTTTGAAAAACGAGATGACAAATTGAATTTATTTGAATATTATTTACAATTAACGCTAATTATTATAGTAACAGAACATAACCTTCTGCGACAGTATTGGATTTCCAGCCTCCGTGACTTTTCGCTAATTCTCTTTCGATTGCATATCCGAGAATAATCCTTACTTGCGGATTATAACGGTAGAAAGCTGACCTGTCATTGGCTGAACAGTTGTAACCTGAGTCGTCACTGGCTGAAAGACCTGACCTTTAATGAGTAGGTGTACTTTAATGACATACATTAAAGGTCTGCTACCAGGTGTATAATTACTACATTTCGGCATGGTCGAGCATAAAGAAAGTTAAAATACAAGCTTAACATTACATGGTCACATATATGCGGACATTGAACGATTTCCTTGGTGGCCCACAATAGAATGATAAAATAAGCTAATTAACAAATCCGTTTTCTTATCATGAATGCGCTCACACGCGTAAAAATGACAAACAGATACATATACATACACAATAACAAAAATAAACATTCACTATGCCCTCTGAAACCTACACCTTTGCTTAGCTCGGTACAGCAAAATATCATCTATTGTATACCAAATAAATATCGTAGGTTTTTGTTAACAAGATCCTAAATCCTTGTGTGTATCTGTTGACACATTGACGACTAGGGCTAGGATTCTTAGGTAAATAAATATTTTTTTGCACCGTAATAGAAATTCGTAATTGTGTTTTAAGTTTCGGACAGGGTCTCTGAGCATATATTTTAAATTTTATTTCACATAAAAACACATGTTTTGATTTTTTTTATGTAAATACATATTGTCAAATATTCACATAAAAATACATAAAAATTAATTTTTCATCAAGTAATTTTCCAGAAATGCATATAGAGTGTTAGTTGGGAGGCCTGAGGGGAAAAGACCTTTGGGGAGGCCGAGTCGTAGATGGGAAGATAATATTAAAATGGATTTGAGGGAGGTGGGATATGATGATAGAGAATGGATTAATCTTGCTCAGGATAGGGACCAATGGCGGGCTTATGTGAGGGCGGCAATGAACCTCCGGGTTTCTTAAAAGCCAGTAAGTAGTAGTAATTTTCGACAAACGCTCCATTTCGGATTAATCATCACCAGAATGTTCAGTGCAGTTGCTTAGACGTGACAGCTGCCAACTGTTTCTCGGAATTGCCTATCTGTGGAACTACAGTCTGCTCTCTCGCCACAAGAGATAAGAGTTGTCACCACTAAAAAATTATACTGTACTAACACACATAAACACTGATGTGCCATTTAGGAGTGCCTTGTATGTTATCATAACGCTGACTCAGGAAGTAATTATTATACTTTCATAAATATTAGCTGCCTCTGTTTTCGTTTCCAATCATAAACATGTTGTGAATGTTATTTCTCAATGGCTAGGGTGCTCTTTTTTCCCAGTACAAGGCAGTGTTCCGCGATAACCGTCAACTTGACAACTTGAGGATAAATCTCATTGTGTACTGTAATTCTTCAGCTGTTGATGATACAGCATAATTTATAGTGGTGAGTACTGTATATTGTTTATATTCACGTAAAATAATTTAAACACAATTTAATAGTTTTCCTTTCTGTCACATATTTTCGCGATTGTAACATATAAAAAAATAATATTTTCCCGATTTTTAGCACCTAAAAATACGAGCCCTATTGACGACACTGAATTTCTACAGAAAAGTTTCCATAAAAAATGTTCTATCCCAAAATACTACAAAATGCTAAATTTTACCATTGAAAGTGCTATAAAATGATACATTTTAAATTTTAAGTTGCTAAAATCTATCATCTCTAGCTATAGTAATAAAGGTAAAAGGTAAAGGTATCCCCGTAATATGCCATGAAAGCACTTGGGGGACATGGAGGTAGAGCCCCATGCTTTCCGTGACCTCGGCACTAGAATGAGGTGGTGTGGTCGGCACCACGCTCTGACCGCCTTTTACCCCCCGGAAAGACCCGGTACTCAATTTTATAGGAGGCTGAGTGAACCTCGGGGCCGTTCTGAAAGTTTGGCAACGAGAAAAAATCCTTCAAGCAATAATTATTTTTTGCTAACTCTAGTAATCACCCAATCAGATTCTTGGAAATCCTTGCTTCTTGTGAGTTGTGCGGCGATTTAGACGACCCTATGCAAAAGTGCAGCACACATTACACAGGAGAAGACGAGGGGCAAGAATGTGACCTTCTTGACTATCGCTGCTGATTATTATAAACATCGCTCAGATAAGCATCCCTGTAGCCAGGTTATTACTCGTGCAGGAAACATGAGTAACAATGCGTATGGAAATTAAAGCTGAGTTGAACAGAAGGAGACCTAATGTTTCCGCTTACTGCAGTACAAATATTGCACGTGTTGTCGTACGTTATCTGTTCACATCCCTCGTCTTCTCCTGAGTCACCGACAGTAAACAAGTCACGATACACCAGTGTTTGACTTCCTTTTATTTGATGGCTCAATTGGATATCCCTGCATCAATAATAAGGACAACCCTGCGCCATCACTGATACCGCGAAGTTTCGGTGGATACGCTTTGACGCTTCCTGATTTTGTATCGAGAAGAGCGCATGTGCGACCTTGGAATACTGCAATACCAGACAGATCCAGTTCCCGTCTTACAGCCAGCAATTGCCCTTTCCTCCCTTCCAGTCAGCACTTTCGTGCAACACGATCCGCCGCTCATCGCTCTCGCAGACGGCAGTGTTGCCAGGTGCCGGGTAAATTCCTTATTGTGGGATATTTTAACCCTAGTAGGGATTGAGGGATTTTTGTGTAAGATTGGCCAAATTGTTGGGATTTTCTCATCCTTTTGTTAATATTCACATGTAAGGTACGCGCCAAAACAAACAGTAAGACTACTGAAATTCTCGCACTGATACTGCGCATGTACAGCTTGATTCAGGGATTTTGGCCCTGCAAAAAATAAATAGATAGACCAAGGGCGAGTTACCACTACTGTGCTCCAACCACGAGAAAGTCTTTGCGGAATGAAACGCAGCGGGGTAATGCTGTGAATGAATGCTGATATCATAACATCACACACGTGCGATGAAAGAGTAATGGACCGGAGAAAAATTCTCTCCGGCGCCGGGATTTGAACCCGGGTTTTCAGCTCTACGTGCTGACGCTTTATCCACTAAGCCACACCGGATTCCACCCCGGCGTCGGAAGAATCGTCTCAGTTTTAAGTTCCAACTCTTGGGTTCCCTCTAGTGGCCGCCCTCTGCACTACGTCATAGATATCTATGAACCTAGGACCGAAGTCCACACTCGTAATGAGTCACTAGTTGGCCGGGATATGATATTTCCATGCAGATATTCTGCGTCATAGAAACAACAACAACCAAATTTCTTGGCTTAAAAATCGATAATGTGTTAAATTCGAAAAATCATATTAAAGAAATATTCAGTGTCTATGTTACTGTAGTTGTGATTGCAGTTTGTGATGAGTTAATCAGTGATTGAACAAATGTTAAAAGAGTGTACCAAACAATGAAGAATTTAACATTTGTTAACATATCCTTTTATTGTTGAAACTCGGTTAATAGATGATGAAAGAGTAATGGAACGGAGAAAAATTCTCTCCGGCGCCAGGATTTGAACCCGGGTTTTCAGCTCTACGTGCTCCGTCGGATCCCGGCCAACTAGTCACTCATTACGAGTGCACCTCAGCACATGTGTGGGCTTCGGTCCTAGGTTCATAGATATCTATGACGTAGTGCAGAGGGCGGCCACTAGAGGGAACCCAAGAGTTGGAACTTAAAACTGAGACGATTCTTCCGACGCCGGGGTGGAATCCGGTGTGGCTTAGTGGATAAAGCGTCAGCACGTAGAGCTGAAAACCCGGGTTCAAATCCCGGCGCCGGAGATAATTTTTCTCCGTTCCATTACTCTTTCATCGTATGATGACGCAGAATATCAGCATGGAAACATCATATGTACTTCGGTACATTAAAATATATAAATAATAATAATAATAATAATAATAATAATAATAATAATAATAATAGTATTATTATATATCACACACGTGGGTACTCGTATCTCTATTGGCTCGCTCTCACAGCACATACAATAACATTGTTACACACATATTTATACTACCCTAGTTACAAAATTAGATCACTGTTAATCTCCTGGTCTTTTAATCCCTCCATACAGGAAATAACATATCCAGGAGAGCGCATGGTTTTTAAAAAATGTTATGTTTTATTTAACGACGCTCGCAACTGCAGAGGTTATATCAGAGTCTGCCGGATGTGCCGGAATTTTGTCCCGCAGGAGTTCTTTTACATGCCAGTAAATCTACTGACATGAGCCTGTCGCATTTAAGCACACTTAAATGCCATCGACCTGGCCCGGGATCGAACCCGCAACCTTGGGCATAGAAGGCCAACGCTATACCAACTTGCCAACCAGGTCGACGCATGGTTTTTAACTGACGTTATAACGATAATATTATCTATCTACTTCGCTCCAATAGATGACGCAATAGTAAGCACAGTAGTGTTTGGCTGGGTCACACAGGTCAGGCCGCGCAGTCATAACACCTAACACTTCCTTCTTATCATGTCGCGATACACTCCGTCTTTAAACACAGTATTCTTCCACACGTCCAGTTACTAACCTCTACGTCTGTTGATTAAACAATGTCATGATGACTTATACTTTCTTGACATGAGTGTCCCTCAGCTTCGAGCATAGATATTATTTTCATTCTTCCTCTTCCCCTCCTATGCACATTTGTGATTAAATTTCTTTCTTATGACGCAACACACAACTCGCTCGCTAGCCAAACAACCAAGCAGTGTTGCCAACTGGACGGAAATTCCGTAAAAACTGACGAAATTTCAACGTAGCGGACGAGAAAAGAATGGCTTTGACGGGTGACGGATTTTCTGGCGGAATTTACGATTTACATCGTCTTTTGACTTTTTTAGGTGCTGTCATTTTAATTGTTTAATTTTTGGGGGATTTTACTTATTCTTTGAACAGCCCTGCCTGTGCCGTACCATGTTGAAGAATCCCCTGTTTCATATTTCCTCGTAATCAAGTCAAAGGTTGACGAATTATTATTTTAATCAAAACCGGTAAGTAAGTTGTGTTAAAATTTGCTTTTTATTTTTATATAGATGTATTGAGTGGATCTTTTTTTATATTTTGACGGATTCTGACGGATTTCCAGGCGTTAGATTGACGGTAATACAATTTATGTGTTGGCAACACTGCAACCAAGGACAGGGGCCATTAAGGGACCATTAACGCTGAATCGAGCGTGTCACATCCATGGTCTGAACTCATCGTAGTATTGTTGATACATAATATAGTGAAGATCTGCTAAAATAGTTCTCACAACAGAGGAGCAGTTATTTATCGTCGAGCATTATTTCCGATCATTCGGAGTGGGGCTTCAGAATGGGTCAAGCTTGTACCACGTTAAAGAGCAGTACCAGGAGCGATTTAACAATGCGGCACAAAATAACACAACAATGTTAGCTGTCGTCTGAAAACATCAATAAAGCAAAATATACAGCTTGTCTCTGAGGTTCTGGCTGATATATATATCTATAAACAGGCAGTACATCTCATTTGACGGTAAGTGCCAGAGGAAGAAGAATTATTGTTTGTATGCATCTGAAGTCTTGACCAGTGTAACATGTAGCTAATCGGCGATGTATGCAATGGAGAAGAAAAGGAACTGGCCACCCTACCCCATTATCTTCTGGCTTAGTTGCCTCATGAAAACAAGAAACGACTTTTATAGACTACTAATTTACTTCCCGATCTTCTGATAACAAACACTACTAGCACGTTTACTTCTTTACGAAATGTATATGCCGTTTGGTGCAAAAATACAGAAGCTCCGAGCGTTGGTATTTAGGTATCCTGTTGGTCAACAGATGGGGCTGACTCCTTGCCCAAACCAAAGGATAGAACCATCACTCTTGGAGCAGCTTTCATAGCGTCAGCCATTCACAAGATTACGTTTGTTGTATTTTGGACTCGAACCTTCGTGTTGGGGTTAGATATGCCTTACGTTTAGTCCCAGTAGCCGATAGATACAGTGTCTGTCATTCTTATTCGTACTTATTTAATTTAAACGAATAACACAACATTCTGTACAAAGTAATTATACTTATACAATAATATTAGTGTACTATGCTTTAAAACCATTTCTTAGGGCGTTAATTTACAACTAGTTTTATTTTAATCCCTAAATAACAAAAATATTAATAAACATATTATTTTGAAAATAAAATAGTATGTCATTTATATTCGTACACTTGAGTAATGTTCACATATTCGGGGGTCCGTGCCTTAATGGTAACAGCGAGAGCAACGTAAACAGTGCATTACCCCGTGCTGTAGGGTTTGTTTTGCTTCAGCAGTCACTTCTGTTCGAAATGGGCAAGTCGAAGGAACTCAGTGCCGAACTAAACGGGACGATTCTTAAACTGACTCTTAAAGATTATTCTTTAAGGAAAATAGACAATATAATAAATAAAAGCCATTCCAGAATACAATATGTAGTTAATGAATTCTAATACAGTGGATCTACTGCAAATCAGAAGAGGAAACCAAAAGAAAAAAAATACTTAATGAGAGAAAATAATGTTTTATCATGAGACAGATAAAATCAAATCAACTATTAAATGTGCCGAAACTACGTCCTCTCACGACAAAAACCACAGGAAGACCGTTAGTGAATCAACGGTGCGGCGTGTCCTATATAAATTGATTTCATGGTAGAGGGATACGGAAGAGGCCCTTAGTAAATAGGAAAAATCGAGTTTCAAGAATGAAATTTGCTAAAGCTCATGTAAATAAGGAGCAAGAATTTTGGGACAGTGTTATTTGGTCGGATGAGATCAAGATTAATCTTTTCGGATCCGATGGTGCCCATGGAGTATGGAGAAAGAATAATAAGACCGACGAAGTGGATAATACTTTTTCCACTGTGAAATATGGATAATGATTTGGTGCTGTATGTCCTCGAAAAGCGTAGGTAATATCGACTTCATTGATGGAATTATGGACAAAATGGTCTATAATAACATCTTGAAAAATAATGGCAAGTAAAGCGCAATTTGCCATCTGTCTACATTTTCCAACAAGAGATAGCAAACAAACGACCGAAATGAACAGACAGTGATTGATATGGAACGTTCCGAAGCAACTTCATACTCCTCCTCAATCACCTGATCTGTACCCCTTCGAGCATTTATCATTGAGATTTAAGGAAAATAAACATAAAAATACAATTTCGTCCAAAGAACACCTCAGAACCGTTGTGCTGAAAGAATGGCGAATGTTCACTCAGCAGCAATGTAAAAAGTTGGTAAATTCCATGCAGAGAAGGTGCCAGGCAGTGATCAAAGCCAGAAGATATGCAACCAGATATTAGCAAAAATTGTTTGTTATTTTTGTGGAGTTATTTAATTTTGTTACTAAGTGTACGAATATAAATGACAGGTGAAGAAATTCTATCTTTTGTTAAATTTTGTTTATTTACATGTTTATGATATATACGGAGTTTATTTTTTGTTTTATTTGTATTCATAATGCTGCTGAACAGAATTTTCAAAGATAAATATAATACTTTCATTTCATGTGTCCTTTATCACCAAATTTGTTAAATATTTTCACCTGTACGAATAATACTGATAGACACTGTAGCTCTGGGACACAGGATTCTCATTCTCAAGACAGCCTGCCGAAGATTAGAGTCTTCGTGGCCACTACTTTACTTTTCAGAGATCTTTATTTCTTAAATATGACCAACTTGCGCCGTACTCTAACAATGGTAGTAGTATTAGTAGTAGTAGTAGTATTAGTATTAGTAGTAGTAGTAGTATTAGTAGTAGTAGTATTAGTAGTAGTAGTATTAGTAGTAGTAGTAGTATTAGTAGTAGTAGTAGTATTAGTAGTAGTAGTAGTAGTAGTATTAGTAGTAGTAGTAGTAGTATTAGTATTAGTAGTACTAGTAGTATTAGTATTAGTAGTAGTAGTAGTAGTAGTATTAGTATTAGTAGTAGTAGTATTAGTAGTAGTAGTATTAGTAGTAGTAATATTAGTAGTAGTATTAGTATTAGTAGTAGTATTAGTATTAGTAGTAGTAGTAGTATTAGTATTAGTAGTAGTATTAGTAGTAGTAGTATTAGTATTAGTAGTAGTAGTATTAGTAGTAGTAGTATTAGTAGTAGTAGTATTAGTAGTAGTAGTAGTAGTATTAGTAGTAGTAGTATTAGTAGTAGTAGTATTAGTAGTAGTAGTATTAGTAGTAGTAGTATTAGTATTAGTAGTAGTAGTATTAGTAGTAGTAGTAGTAGTAGTAGTAGTAGTAGTAGTAGTAGTAGTATTAGTATTAGTATTAGTAGTATTAGTAGTAGTAGTATTAGTATTAGTAGTACTATACTATATATACTATACAAATGGCTTTTAAGGAACCCGAAGGTTCATTGCCGCCCTCACATAAGCCCGCCATCGGTCCCTATCCTGTGCAAGATTAAGCCAGTCTCTATCATCATACCCCACCTCCCTCAAATCCATTTTTAATATTATCCTCCCATCTACGTCTCGGCCTCCCTAAAGGTCTTTTTCCCTCCGGTCTCCCAACTAACACTCTATATGCATTTCTGGATTCGCCCATACGTGCTACATGCCCTGCCCATCTCAAACGTCTGGATTTCAAGTTCCTAATTATGTCAGGTGAAGAATACAATGCGTGCAGTTCTGTGTTGTGTAACTTTCTCCATTCTCCTGTAACTTCATCCCGCTTAGCCCCAAATATTTTCCTAAGCACCTTATTCTCAAACACCCTTAACCTATGTTCCTCTGTCAGAGTGAGAGTCCAAGTTTCACAGCCATATAGAAGAACCGGTAATATAACTGTTTTATAAATTCTAACTTTCAGATTTTTGGACAGCATACTGGATGATAAGAGCTTCTCAACCGAATAATAACACGCATTTCCCATATTTATTCTGCGTTTAATTTCCTCCCGAGTGTCATTTATATTTGTTACTGTTGCTCCAAGATATTTGAATTTTTCCACCTCTTCGAAGGATAAATCTCCAATATTTATATTTCCATTTCGTACAATATTCCCGTCACGAGACATAATCATATACTTTGTCTTTTCGGGATTTACTTCCAAACCGATCGCTTTACTTGCTTCAAGTAAAATTTCCGTGTTTTCCCTAACCGTTTGTGTATTTTCTCCTAACATATTCACGTCATCTGCATAGACAAGAAGCTGATGTAGCCCGTTCAATTCCAAACCCTGCCTGTTATCCTGAACTTTCCTAATGGCATATTCTAAAGCGAAGTTAAAAAGTAAAGGTGATAGTGCATCTCCCTGCTTTAGCCCGCAGTGAATTGGAAAAGGATCAGATAGAAACTGACCTATACGGACTCTGCTGTATGTTTCACTGAGACACATTTTAATTAATCGAACTAGTTTCTTGGGAATACCAAATTCAATAAGAATATCATATAATACTTCCCTCTTAACCGAGTCATATGCCTTTTTGAAATCTATGAATAACTGATGTACTGTACCCTTATACTCCCATTTTTTCTCCATTATCTGCCGAATACAAAAAATCTGATCAATAGTCGATCTATTACGCCGAAAACCGCACTGATGATCCCCAATAATTTCATCTACGTACGGAGTTAATCTCCTCAAAAGAATATTGGACAAAATTTTGTACGACGTCAACAAAAGTGATATTCCTCGAAAGTTACCACAGATGGTTTTGTCCCCCTTTTTAAAAATAGGTACAATTATGGACTCCTTCCATTGTTCTGGTACAATTTCCTTTTCCCAAATAGCAAGTACAAGTTTATAAATTTCGCTATATAATGCACTTCCACCCTCTTGTATTAATTCTGCTGGAATTTGATCGATACCTGGAGACTTGTACTTTTTCAGATTTTCTATCGCAATTTCGACTTCTGAAATCGTGGGTTCGGGTATAAATGGCTCAGCAGTTTGTATTTCAATATCGTCCCGATCATTTCTATTTGGCCTATGTACATTTAGTAGTTGCGCAAAATAGTTTTTCCATCTGTTTAGGATTGATGGAGGGTCTGCAAGCAAGTCACCATTCTCATCCTTGATCACGTTTACCCTTGACTGATATCCGTTCTTAAATTCCTTTATACCCTTATATAAATCTCGAATGTTTTTATTCTTACTATTTGTTTCTACCTCATTCAGTTTTTCCTTCAAGTAACCTCTCTTTTTATTCCTAAGTGTACGACTTGCTTCCCGTCTTTCATTGAAATAATTATCTCTCTTCTCCTCAACTGGATCCTGTAAGAATTTCAATTTTGCCTGTTTCCTTCTTTCTACTACCATGCAACAATCTTCATCAAACCACGGTTTCTTTTTCTTAGTTTCATAATAACCTATGCTCTGCTCAGCTGCAATTTTGATACTATCTCTGATATTTTCCCACACGCTATTAACATCTAATTCTTTCTCAACTTCGTCGGAACTTTCTAAAGTGGCAAACCTATTCGAAATTTCGACCTGATAATTTTGCTTAGCTTCCTCGTCCTTTAATTTAAAAATATTGAATTTAGTAATATTAACTTGTTGCTCTATTCGCTTGGCTACTGATAATCTTTCTCTTAATTCTCCAATCACCAAATAATGGTCAGAATTACAGTCTGCACCCCTGAAAGTTCGAATATCTACTATACTAGTATGTCTCCGTTTATCTATCAAGATGTGATCTATTTGGTTGTGTGTCAATCCATCTGGAGAAGTCCAAGTATATTTATGTATATCCTTATGGGGGAATGTTGTACTTTTGACAATTAAATTTTTCGATGTGGCAAAGTTGACTAGTCTAACTCCATTGTCACTACTAATTGCGTGTAGGCTCTCTTTTCCAATAGTTGGTCTAAAAATATCCTCCCGTCCTACTTTAGCGTTGAAATCCCCCAATAAAATTTTCATGTGATACCTAGGGAACTGATCAAAAGTATGTTCCAATTCCTCATAGAAGCTATCCTTTATATAGTCGTCTTTCTCTTCTGTAGGGGCGTGAGCATTTATAACTATGATGTCGCACCATCTACCCTTAAGTACTAAATATGATAACCTGTCACTGATAAATTCGACCTTTTTTACTGCTGATTTTATTCTTTTATGTACAAAGAATCCTGTTCCTAATTGGTGATTATTGTTTCAATACAACAAGTAATCTCCTATTTGTGATATGCCATTCCCATCTAACCTAACCTCTTGTACTCAGTAGTAGTAATATTAGTAGTAGTAGTATTAGTATTAGTAGTATTAGTATTAGTAGTATTAGTATTAGTAGTAGTATTAGTAGTAGTAGTAGTATTAGTATTAGTAGTAGTATTAGTATTAGTAGTAGTAGTATTAGTATTAGTAGTAGTAGTATTAGTAGTAGTAGTATTAGTAGTAGTAGTATTAGTAGTAGTAGTAGTATTAGTAGTAGTAGTATTAGTAGTAGTAGTATTAGTAGTAGTAGTATTAGTAGTAGTAGTAGTATTAGTAGTAGTAGTATTAGTAGTAGTATTAGTAGTAGTAGTATTAGTATTAGTAGTAGTAGTATTAGTAGTAGTAGTAGTAGTAGTATGTTATTTATTTATAATTTTATTGTATGGAGCCGAAGCTTGGACACTTAAACAAATATAGGAAGCGTCCGATTCCAAAACTGTCTAAATCCATTTTTTTAATCGAGATAATGGCGGTTTCGTCATCTACCTAAATGTCTCTAGCAATTTTCTAATGAATGTTGTGCCTAAATTCCCTCTTTCCTTCCATAAATAAGCTCCAAATATGACGAACACTGCAAACAATTAGGAAAAAAATTATCAGTTTTTGGCGTTTCCTGAAAATTGTTAAGAATGGACGTAGACAGTTTTGGAATTGGGGATTTCAATATTGTGTGATAGGAATTATATGAAGTGATAAATGTGATATATTAGGATACCGTGAATTGAGATATTGTATTATATTGATGATAATATAGGTTGGCAATTTTTGTGCTAATATTTAAAATTATGTGCTATACTTACTTCAAAATGATGTGAAATTATGGTGTATAATTAGTATTTAGGTTAAAATAAGTTGACTTATTTGTAGGCTGTGACTTAATGTACGGTAATTGGAGTTGAATAAGATGAAATAGGATAAAATTGACTGTTTTGTATTTATAGCAATGTAATAGGATCAGAAAGAAAAGCAACCTTAGGATAACTCGTTATAATGTATTGTGATAACAGTAGGGTAATGATGATTATGTGTCATGTAAAGAATTAAAATTAATGTGATGTTATAAGATAATAATTCGTAATGAATTAAGTTCTTTCTATTTCGATGTACCATAGGGTGAGGTCTTTTAGTTTAATATTCTGTAATGAAGTGTGAGGCAGCTAAAATAATGTGAATGAAATAATATGGCTACATATCAATTTATATGATATATTGCATTAGAAGTAATCAGATTAATATTGTGATGTTAAATATTGTGCCAGATTGAGATAATTCATTGTGCGTATAATGTTATGTGTATCTGTTAATGAAACAATAATGAATTGTTGATGTATTATTTACCAAGCTTAGTGTGATGTAATTCGAGGAATTTAGGTAAAGTGAAGTGAAATACTACAGTACATATAAAACAGCATGATGTGAGTTACGAATAATATAACATAAGGTACATGTGTGTTATGAAAGAAGGTGCTACATCAAGTAAGGTTATGTTTTTATATTGCATTTTTTCTGTTCATATGGTTTGATGTCATGTTTGGTTTACCTTCATGTTCATATGATATGATGTTCTAGATAATTTTAAAATGTATCTTGTCTAGCCTCTATTTTTCTACATTGCAGCATTTGTATGCAGTGAGTTGTCATATGTGCAATTTATTCAAATATTAATAAATGTGAAAAAAAAAATATATAAGGTTTGATAGTTACAGAGATGGATTATCTAAAGGTACGGTCACACGTCGCTACTTTTGCTGCGCAACTTTTGTACTGCAGCTGCAAAAGTTGCGTGTCGTGTTCACACGTAAGCCAAAAGTAGCGCGCTGCACGCTACTTTTCGTGCTGCGCAACCCAAGTGCTGCAAAAGTTGCAACTGGAGGTTGCGAGCCTCTACAGCCCAGGCTGCGCAGAAGTTTTAGAGTCGGGACAAATTGAAGCTTGCGCCCGCCGCCATGTTTGGGGAGAGCGCCGGCTAGCAGACATCCGCATATGCAATGTTTAAGGTTTTAAATAATATGTTTTTTATATTTTATAAACCAATCGGAGTAACTAAATGAAACAAAATCCTGTTCAGATTTAAAGCGTTTACGTTGTGGACATTAATTCAAGTTACCGTTAGTATGACGTGAAACGAAGGATGACGGAAACAATTTGATAATTATCAAAGACGTTGTAGTTATTTGACATCATTTCAGAGCGAATAAAAAATACAAATGCATATTGTAAGCCAGTTCAGGTGAAAATAAAGTTATGTATTAGTGTATATTACCTGTTATTCGTAAAACACTGCCAGCTATGTAGTGTACATTACATAAAACAATACATATCCTACTATGTACATATGTTTCCTTTGATGTAGAGGAGAAACGAACAATTTGATCTGCTTTCATATTGTATAGTATAATACATCTGTAAAATAAAAACATGTACACTAATGTTCCAGTTTTAAGATATAAATACCATTCATTAGCTTATTATCATAGTAATATAAAATAAACTTTACATGCAGGAATTACTCCGTCAAATATAGGTACTTGAACACTTATAGGCTATATGAATTGTAGGCCTAGTGTACAGAACTAGAGCTTAACTATTGATTCTTAATTAATAAGATGGACTTCCTTAAATTTCTTAGAAATTGATGTAAATTCATGTTAGAACTTTTAGGTGTATGGTGACATCTGATCTTTATGTATATATGGTCATTATGGTCAATTTCACACGTCTAAAAATATTAATATCTGCTTCCATGCCTGTAAAAAATGTAAGCCTATTGTTTTATTTTGAAACTATTGGCGTAAGTACCATTCATTAGCTTATTATCATAGCAGTAGTAGGACTATAAAATATACTTTACAGGCATTAATTACTCTGTCAAACAAATTTTGAATTAGTAATTAGTAGCATTAAGTTATAAGTTTAAACAAGTTATTAGCGGTATTTTGAAAACCTAATATTCAGAACAACGTTTTTTTTTTGTGTTAGATATTCGTCTTCGTCTGTAGCTATTATCTCGGTACATGTCCAACTAGGCTAAGCAAACAAGAAATAAATTGTACGGTAATTATATTACTGTACTTACTTGTGCAGAGAAATTCTAGATCCTTTCTTGTACGTGTATGTACAATTAAACGCTGCACACGAATTCAACATAGTGAACGGCACACTCAAATTTACTACTTAGGCGTAGAACTTATTAAACAATAACAAACCTACACGTTAGCAACGTGTATCTCTAACTTGTAGGAACACATTCACAGTTCGAAGATATTACGCATTTTTAAAATACACTATTAAAAGTAAACACAAATGAACACTTGAATCTCCATGTGTTGATAAAGTGCTTCCAGATCCTTCCTTGTACGTATATGTACAATTAAACGTTGTACACGAATTGACCATAAAGAATGGCACTAGTCACCCAATTAAATTCAATTAATAACATCTACACGTTAGGAACGTGCATCTCTAAATTGTAGGAACACATTCACACTTCGAAGATATTACGCATTTTTAAAATACAATAATTTTATTATTAGAAATGACTATTAATGCACTCCATCAATGGTTAAAAACTAAACTTGCTGTTAACTTTAACTTTAATGCACTATTAAAAGTAGACAACACAAATCAACACACTATTGAAAGTAAAGAACACAAATGAACACGTGAATCTCCATGTGTTGATGCTTGATAAAGTGCTTCTACTCCCAAGACATGGCGTCGCGCGAACCTGCGCGAGAGGTTTCAAATTTGTAACGACATCAGCGCCAATTGTGTGTCTAGATATATAACTACAACGTCTTTGGGAGGTTGCGAGTCTGTTCACACACAAGGCGCTACTTTTGCAGCCGCAGTCATGCTGCAGGTTTCCATCTCCGTGTTGACTTCTCAATATACATTTTGTGGTTATGTTCGCATTATTAAGAAACTTATGCGAAAGCTTACTTATCTATTATTTGCTTTTCTGTCGTATCTAGCATTCAGAAATTGGCATTATTTTTACTATAAAGCTTTTAAAAACGCCTTTATACGTAAATGATAACCAACAGCATATGCACGTAATCAATGTTCTGTTGAATGTACGCTACGGAAAATTAAAAATAATGAATTACAGTATATCGTCAGCAAATATACTCAGACTGTGTTGTACATTTAGTAACTGTTACAAATAATTTATTTTCATCACATCTAACATTAAAAATATATCCAATCAATAAAAGTATCATTGGCACATTTGGGTGGTAACACTGGTCACAACTGCAGCAAAAGTTTCAACAAAACCGATATCAAAAATGCTGCGGCTGCAACCCTGAGAACCCTGTTCACACGTCGCTACTTCTAAGCTGCGCGCAGCATGGAAAAGTAGCGGGCAGCAGGTTCGGCAGCGCTACTTTTCGGGTTGCACCGTTGTTCACACGTCGCAGTACGAGAGTTGCGCAGTTATTTGTACTGCAGCGCTGCAAAAGTAGCGATGTGTGACCGTACGTTAAGATATTCGGCAAACATTTCAAAAAGGGGGGGGGACAATACGATAAAGATAAACTGGATCTTATATAAATCCCACAAGGGTAGCTGCCCTTCAGTAAGGGTTGCCAAAAGACACAGCATACTAAACAAATAAAATAAAAATAAAAATAAACATTTGCGTTATCACTATTTACGATATTTATTTCCAAATGGAAGCTACCCTTGGGAAAGTAATTTTATTCAATAATTACCAGCAATCAAACAGAATATACAGGTGGCCAGGGTTCGAATCCCGGTCGGGGCAAGTTACTTGGTTGAGATTTTTTCCGGGGTTTTCCCTCAACCCAATATGAGCAAATGCTGGGTAACTTTAGGTGCTGGACCCCGGACTCATTTCACCGGCATTATCGCCTTCATATCATTCAGACGCTAAATAACCTAGATGTTGATACAGCGTCGTAAAATAACCCAATAAAAAAAACATAATAAGGAAATTTAGGTGTACAGGTGATTACGTAAAATCTGAACAGAATATTTCATTACGTATATATATTGTTAAAGTGATAGAAGAAACGCAGCTACTGTAAGATGGTACAGGCATGTTACGAGAAGAGAAAACAGATTAAATAAAGAAGCCCTAATTTTGAAACCAGAATGAAGAGAGGTAAACCACTACGCACATAAGCAGAGGAAATGAAGATTATGCAGAAAAGAAACCTGACAGATGAAGACTGGCTAGATCGAGTACAATAAGAACGTGTTCCCTGTTTTACACAGACTTTTATTCCTTTACTAGCCGTACCCGTGCGCTCCGCTGCACCCGTTAGAAATAAATATAAAGTAATTACATAATTAAAATAGGACATTTGATCCAGGGAACATTCGTGTTTGATAGAAGGATAAATCATTTAATATGTTACTTAATTTAAATTGTATTTAAAATATTAAAATGCGATCATTTTGATCCAGAGACCACTCATTTGGTGCAATGACAATTCCTTTAACATGTTTCTTAATTGTTATTACCAATTATTTTTGGAAAAGCGAAAATTAACAGAAACATTTTGGCTACAGATTTATTATTATGATTATGTTTATATTATATTATATTATATTTCAGTCGGTTAAGGCGCTTGCCTGCCGATCTGAAGTTGCGTTCGGGCGCGGGTTCGATCCCCGCTTGGGCTGATTACCTGGTTGGGTTTTTTCCGAGGTTTTCCCCAACCGTAATGTGAATACAAGGTAATCTATGGCGAATCCTCGGCCTCATCTCGCCAAATATCATCTCGCTATCACCAATCTCATCGACGCTAAATAACCTAGTAGTTGATACAGCGTCGTTAAATAACCAACTAAAATAAAATAAAATATATTATATTATGTAAAAAGTGTGTTGATAACGGATGTACTCGAATTAGAAAGTTTTTAATTTGTTGTGGCAGCTCTTGAATCTCAGGAGGAACAACTTTTACAACAGCGCAACATAATCTGCTTGGCTCATAACCCAATTTTTTTGCATTGCATTTATTGCATATATATTTTATGTATTTTAACACGATTCAATTGAGCATAGTTAAAATTAGAATTATACAATAATGCATTGCTAAGCTAACGTACTGTTACTGCATACTAAATCAATACACTCTCGTTGTTCGTTAATTCTCTGAGATAAAAATGAATATGTTCATAAACATTATTTTAAGAAATACGGGAAATGAATATACAGAATAACCTATCAAGTTTTTTGTGCATAAAAAGCTATTTTAATCTTACCTGTCCTCAATTCACTCACAAGTTACTGTAATAACATTATAGCATTATGTCCATCCAGAGAAACTACACTTTCCAATGATGAAATAATAATTATAGAAATCGGTTAATTTAGCTTCCGATATTACTTCATACAAACACAGAAACATTGTCTGTAGGCTATGTTTCATAGCTTTCGATTGTTGTGTTCAAGGCCCCTTATAGACGAAGTCATTTGTTTTTTATTTCAATACACCGCCTTAGATGGCAGTCATTTATCTCATTAAATATCAGTCCTATCAAAATTTTTCAAAGAATAAAACTTATCAGAAATAATTTTTAAAGAAACTTTTGTTATGTAACATATTTCACAAAAATCAATAATAAGCGAGATATTTCGATTTATTTAATTCAGGCCCCCTTATAACCCCCCTTTTAAATAACGTGTTTTGAATGCCACATTGCCTAAAATCTAAGTTACAACGAACTTAATTTATATTCCAATTTTCATCGAAATCCGTTCAGCCATTATCGCGTGAAAAGGTAACAAACATACAGACAGACAGACATACAAACAAAAATGTAAAAAAAAAAAGCGATTTTCGGTTTCAGGGTGGTTAATTATATATGTTAGGACCAATTATTTTTGGAAAATCGAAAATTACCAGAAAAATTTCGGCTAAAGATTTATTATTAGTATAGATGACATTTGTTGCTAGGCTACCAGCACTTATTACAGTTCTAAAATTTGGCATTTATTTCATAAAATATTCCACTCCTCTTTGGTGACCTCCACATGTACCGTAAGTCTCCGACAACAAGGAATCGTGATATACCATCACTGCTTCTTCCTCTCAAATCTGTGAGAAAAAAGGTCTCATTTCGCACATGCCCCGACCTGGAACTTCCAACAGATCTGCCGAAAGCCACTTCAAAAGGACCCAGCCGGCTATAAAATCAGTTTTCTCACGGTCTCAGGATCTTTGTACGAGCATAATATTGTGAACTGTCTCTGTGTGAGGACTGTCAGTCACCTCTACAGCAAAGGAGTGGGATCGAAGCCGTCAGCGCGTTTGTTATCGCGTCGTCACGTTACTGTTGTCTGTCGTCACTGAGCAAAGTCGGAAGTACACTGATTCATGGCGCAGAAGTGTCGGCACATTTTATGCGCACTGATAAAATACGACCTTCGAGAAGCATCATACAGTTCGCTTACGCCAAGGGTTGCGAGATCTGCTCATTTTGTATTAAAAAAATAGCAATTACGAAATAACTCGAAATACATTTAGAATAATTCTAAAGAATTGACTGATTAATAGATTAATTACATTTTACACTGTAACTTCATATCCTGTGATTAAAATTGTAAAATAATAATAATAATACTAATAATAATAATAATAATAATAATAATAATAATAATAATAATAATAATGGGTCTTATGAAAATGGTATACGTTTTCTGATCATTAAATTTAAGTATTTCGCAACACTCCATTTTCTTTATCATATAACGAATGGTATTATTGTATACTGTTTATTTTCTTGTATAATAATAATAATAATAATAATAATAATAATAATAATAATAATAATAATAATAATAATAATAATAATAATGGGTCTCATGAAAATGGTATACATTTTCTGATCATTAAATTTAAGTATTTCGCAACACTCCATTTTCTTTATCATATAACGAATTGTATTATTGTATTCCTACAGTTTATTTTCTTGTATAGTCTCATGAAGATGGTATACATTTTCTGATCATTAAATTTAAGTATTTCGCAACACTCCATTTTCTTTATCATATAACGAATTGTATGATTGTATTCCTACCGTTTATTTTCTTGTATAGTCTCATGAAGATGGTATACATTTTCTGATCATTAAATTTAAGTATTTCGCAACACTCCATTTTCTTTATCATATAACGAATTGTATTATTGTATTCCTACCGTTTATTTTCTTGTATAGTCTCATGAAGATGGTATACATTTTCTGATCATTAAATTTAAGTATTTCGCAACACTCCATTTTCTTTATCTTATAACGAATTGTATTATTGTATTCCTATGGTTTATTGAATTCTTTCAAATCCAAGTTAGAAAATTATCTTATGAGGAGTTGCCAAACTAACTTACTATTATGACAAGTGTTGTATTGCATGTTTCCACGTATTCACATTTTTTTATGTTCTAATGATATTCAACTTATTTTATATTTTTGTTTTCATATTTTCCGATAATGTTATATCTCTAATGTGATAAGTTGAGCTATATATAATCTTAATTTTTCTTATTGTGTGTACTTAGAAATATTGTATTCACTGTATACTTTGTACTGCACTATTTTATTACTACTATTAGTATTATTATTATTTTTATTATCATTATTACTATTCTTATTTATTATTATTATTATTATCATTATTATTATTATGAATAATTGTCTTTTTTTTTGTATGCCTCATTTATTTTGACCTGCTATTCACATATTATTATGCTTTTTTCTTTCTTTCTGTAAGTTATATATTGTCTGATTTCTTCTTATTTGTTGTTTATATTTTATTATTATTATTATTATCTTATTCAGTTTTGTGTGTAAAATTGTAGTGTAATTTGTAAATTTGTAGTGTTTTTGTAACGCAGTCTTTACTCCTGGTTGAGTGTTAGAGAAGGCCGTATGGCCTTAACTCTGCCAGGTTAAATAAATCATTATTATTATTATTATTATTATTATTATTATTATTATTATTATTATTATTTTCTTGTATAGTTTCATGAAGATGGTATATATTTTCTGATCATTAAATATAAGTATTTCGCAACAATCCAATTTCTTTATCATGTAACGAATGTTATTATTGTATACTGCTTATTTTCTTGTATAATAATAATAACAATAATAATAACAATAATAATAATAATAATAATAATAATAATAATAATAATAATAATTGGTCTCATGAAGATGGTATACATTTTCTGATCATTAAATTTAAGTATTTCGTAACAATCCAATTTCTTTATCATATAACGAAGTTATTATTGTATACTGCTTATTTTCTTGTATAATAATAATAACAATAATAATAATAATAATAATAATTCATAGTTCTCTGCCCTCTGCTCTGGAATAACTGTTAGCATGCCTTATTATGAAACAAGCGGGCCCGGATTCAAATCCTGGTTGGGACAAGTTACCTGGTTAAGGTTTTTTCCGGGGTTTTTCCTCAGCCTAATAAGAGCAAACGCTGAGCAATTTTCGGCGCTGAACCCTGCACTCTGTTTACCTTTATCTCACTCAGACGCTAGATAACCATAGCAGTCGATAAAGCGTCGTAAAATAACCAATTTAAAAGTTTAGAAGAACAACTAGTGTATACACAGAGAGGTATAAAGACTGACAGCACCCAAAACAATTTCTTCGGTATCAGAGATGCTAAAATTTATATTTTCTCAAAAATCGATATCTCGCAGCATTACAATACTTTGTCAAATAAGACAACATAATAAAATTTGATTATGTAATCTATTACAACCTTAACAGCGTTATTAAATCAATGTAAATTATAGAGGGGAAAAAAGCAGTATTCGATGTACGCTCATGAACTGAATGCAGTGGGGAACGACACGGCATTCCTCAGGGGGAACATTACAAGTGCTTATGGAATCAGAGCTGAATTGAAAACATGTTTCATGAAGGCTATTCTCCCTCACTACATGCTGTACGAGCTTCACAACAACTGGTACCAATGATACTCTTCTTTGTGATTTCTGTTCATGTGGAAATGAAATCACTTACTGTGACCCAAATAAGAAAATGAAACTCATTTTATTAAGATGCGTCCCCTTCTTCCTAACCTTAAAATACAAGCTTATAGTATGGTGATCCCCTTTTACTGCCAAATTTTCTGTAAGTCGTTTTTCCAAACCCTGTACAGTGAAACCTCTCCTTACGGACATCCCCAAGATACGGACTGTCCTCATATACGGACAGATTTTTATGTCCCAACTGAAATAATATAGAAATAATGATAAATTTAACTCTCGTTTACGGACACTCTCAGACACGGACACGGACAGCTGTTTCACAGTCCTAAAGCTTGCTTTACCTCCTGACTGCGGACAGAACTTGGATTTCAAGACCTAATTTGTTACAAAAATGGAAAAATTTAGTTTTAAGAACTTTATAGAACTTCCTTACCATGAAAGAAGACAATAAGGGTCTCGTAGGCTACCACCAGCCCAGCCGGCTACCCCTTGTTGGATAAACGAAGTCAAAATTTAACCTGTGTGATGGATCAAGATTTCCGCGATCGTGAAATTCTATTCGACACATGATAGGGTTGTAGGATTATTCTCTTCACTTTAATCAGTTGTTCTGTTTCAAGAGACATTTTTAATTTTAATTTTATTTAAATTCAAATATACAGAATAAAGAAATATAATTACAAAACAAACAAAGAGAAATACAAATAAAATAATACAAGCAATATAAAAAGAAGATACAGTAGTATTAACAAAATTTGAGACCGAATGAGCAGCGCTCGTGCTCGGTCGCAGTTCAGATATAATATTAAAATAAAAAAATAATAATAATAATAAAAATAAATAAATGAAATAAAATAGGAACTAAAATATAATTACAGCGGAAATGGAATTATATAATATAATATAATATAATATTAACACTAGAGAAGAATAATATCGCACGTGAAAAGTAGGACTAATATATATTTCAAAATTATAGAATACAAATATAATATAGGTTGATTAATTCATACACATAGGCTATAAATTTATTTAATCAAATTGAAGATATTAACACGTTTCTAATTTTCTTGTTATATGTTAGTGGGTTACATATTAGAAGTTCTGGGTGTAATTTAGTTAAAGCAATGTACAACCGAGGGCCAAAATTTATGCTATGCTTTAGACCAGCAGATGTGAGACATTTAGGTTCTACTAATGTTGAATTAATATTTCGTCTTGTAATACAAACTTATTAAGATTTTTATGATAAAATTTTAACAGCGTATACTTATAAATTTGTTCAATATTAAATACATTAAATTCAGAATAAATTAATTTAGTTGGATAATCGAAACGTTTCTTCAAACAAATTTTAATTATTCGTTTTTGTAGTAAATTTAACGGACTAAGATACCTGGCACCTGAAAGTAATGGTTAAGTTTAAAACTGTAATTTACAGTACTGCATAACTGTAGACCTAGAATAAAATTGTATGGCACAGTACTGTATTTTCCTTTTTCGGTCTTATCTACTGTAGTTCAAAGTTGCTAAGAATTTACTGTAGTATACTGTATTTAGAATTAAACTACAGTAATATATTTCATTTAAAGCTTAAAGGGATACCTACTGCATATTATAAATTTACTGTTAGATTGGGGAGCCTCCCTCCCAATAAAGGACACCTCCCAGATGCGGACAGATTGTTACGTCCCTTCGATGTCCGTAAATGAGAGGTTTCACTGTATATGAAAATCACAACAATTCAATATTTATCGCGTTTGTTTCTCATGATAATCATATTTGCAATTTATTCCCTTCAACTGTCACTAACTGTTTACTCAACCAAGAAGATTAAACCATTATCGACAACGAACACAAAGGGAACTTCGTACAATGAGATATAGTAACACATCTTATTTAAATTATGATAATAATAATTCACACCAATTTCCATGAACAGCTCTTCCAGTGGCGTAACTAGAGGCTTGGGGGCGACTGGAAAATTTTCAGTTGGGCCCCCACCACTTTTGAGTTTTACATAGTGACATGCCTACATGTTTTTATAAAATCTGAATAATTTCTATACCACAAATATTAGAAGTACCTAAGTAGCTCTAAAATCAGTTATTCACAAGTATAGAAAATACATACATATTCTGAAGAGAGCATATCATCGAAATGACAGCCGTCCAAATCCTGGATTTAAAATATCGGCATCCTAATCAATTCGAATGAACAAAAAAGAAAATGTAAATTAATGTTAAAAAAATACATAATGAAATTTAAAAAAAGAATATTCTACGACAAGATTTGGTAGCTATCAAAACGATAAAAATTTATTGAAAATAAATAATATACACTAAATATTATAAAGATGAATAGAGATGGTGATTGATGATGTTCAATGAAGATTTTAAAATGGTTGATGCAATTGTCTGAAGAGTCTTATCAGGAACCTTTAATTTTCTGAGGATCTCCAATGTAAATTTGGGAATTGTTCCTCGCGCACCAAACATAAGTCCAATGACATTCCAATCTTGAATATTATACAGGGATATCATTTTATTTTTACTTGCATTTTTATTGTACCTGTATTTCTGAATGTACTTCACTCCCACCCCTTCACTAATGTCCTTGCTTCCGTCAGACACACAAACTTACGGCCGCTGTTGCATTCAAAGTCTTCAAGCAGTGAAGTAAACACTGCAGTGTATAGTGTGTTTCATAAATATGGATGCGTTTTCTATAGAGGAAAGAACCTATATTAATAATATCGTACTAAAAATTATATTCAAGAAACGATAAATTCAATTTCAGAGAATATGCTTCAAAATGTTTTTAATAATATGCGTAGAGAATTGAAGCCTGCATTGTAATGAACGGCAACCATTTTCAGCAACTTGTTTAAAAATTCAGATTAGCTTATTTTGAATTGAGGTGGCTAGAAGCAAAGGAATGCTAGTGACATTTGTAATAACATGAGTTAAGTGCATCCAGTGTAAGCTAAAGTATATAAAATTTTAGTGGCAAAGGAATATTTTAATCTCATCACACATTAAAATTTAAATAAAAATTTCACCGATTTTACGAAAGCTTAAATATTTAAACCCCATTTTCTAAAAAATTAACTTAAGTGCACTTACAGCCCTTTACTTATGAGCCCTCAATTTAAATGCACTCTCTATATTGTATGTTAACACCAATAATTAATATGCTAAATAAAGTAGACATTACATAACGAACATAGCCACCTGAAAATTTGAGATTTTGAAAAAAAAAAAAATGTTACTACTCCACTGTATTTTGATAAATTGCATAGAAGTGATGATCAAATTGAAAATCATAATATCGTATTTCCCTACAACATATATGGATACACTACTTTTCTCTCCTCCTATAGCTAGTAAAATGATTTGTTTACATATTGCACTAGCAACATCAAACTCCTGTAATGGAAGGGGGCAACAGTGTTTCCGAGTATAGCCAGGTTAATGTTAAAAATGTTGGTAAAAATAAAGTGATGTCCCTGTATTTATGACTGAGATCATTACGGCATGGAAGGTAAATAGCGCGTTTCTCTTCATGTACCTGCTTTGGTTGATCTTCATTAATTTCGAACCTTACAGTGGGGTCAAGAATGAGACCAGTTTTTTTTATCTCGGTCAATTATTATGATGTCAGCACGCCGTGTAGATCCTTCCATTGAACTCCTTCATATGCTTCGTATTCACCATGTTCCCTTAATCTGTTAGCAATTATTAAGCGGACTGTGTCATGTCTGTCAATTTGAAGTATTTTATAAATATAATATGTAAACCGCTTTTTAAACCTTAAAATTCGTTCCGTTTTGCCTTGACATTGGCAAAGTTATCTGCTACTTCTTCTAAGTCCAGCTCGAAGCATAGAAGTGCTGAACCTTACAATCTGTCCTGACCCGTGTCCATCTCAGATTGTCAGATAGCTTTTTATTATTTTACTACGTTTGGCAAATGAACGCTCTGCACTTGCAGTTGTAAACGGAATGGTCAGAAACGACAACAAAGCTGCACAAGCTTCCGGAAAACTGGTTGAAAGGAAGTGATTTTGCAATACGTATAAGAAGGGAGACTGCTAGTTCACTGATTGTTGTCACTTTTGAGAACTCTTTACGAAGTGGCGATCGCATACTCAAAACGTCTCACGGAAATGCTGAAGGTATAATCTTGTAAACACTATCTTTTATAGAAAAATATTTACTTTTCTATACTTACGTAATGACTGGAATAATGTTAATTTTGAAAAGCATTAAAATTAGTTTATCGTATATTTTGACAAAAAGTTTTCTCTAAAATTTCCGACTGAAGGCACACTTCTGTAAATAACAATTAATTCGCCCGGAAGAAAGAGGTTTGAGGACATTTTATCTATCTACATTACTATTTTATAATAATTTTATTATGCAGGAGTACTGCTAATAACTTTATAATGTTAATGTTTCTTAAAAGTGCCGTCAACCGGGTATACTTTACACAAGGGGGTAACTTTACACATTTCTAGAAGAATGTTTAGAAGGCAGCACATTACAGACAATGTGTAGCAACTCCGTGGAACTGATTCTATGTAACAGCACTGAAATAGACTGAAGTGTGTGCCATTATTAAAACTGTTATACACCATTTTTCTAGAAATGTGTAAAGTTACCCCTCTTGAGTAAAGTATACCCGGTTGACGGTGTTAAATTCTATATTTATTAGAAGCATATCGCTTAATATTTTGTACATAATTTAGAAAATTTTTATCTTCGTGTATACAGGGTGTGCTCAAAAACACATTTTTCTCAAAAGACAGCATATACTTATTTTTACATTTTAAAAACTGTTCTCGCAGTTCTGTGTGTGGAGAAGTGAATTTATTCGTTACCCTATTGTTAATTTTCTTTGCTTCATTCCGGATTGAATTCACTCGTAGACAGTGAACAAAGTATGTGCTATAATTTAGGAGTAATCGGATACATAGATGTGCCGAAAAATCGCTTTTTCTATATCTGGAACGCCGACAAAATTTATTTTGGTAAAAATATCTAAATGAATGTTTACATCACTACGGTAAGTTACTCCATCTTTACATTCTGTACAATTACAAAGTATAAAACGCAATGCCCGTAAAAGTCGGCAATGTGTGTAACCTTATGTAATACTACCAACAGCATTATCACACTAATGTAAAGACAGTCACGAAACAATTCTAGGGATTCTGAACTTACGCAGTTAATTATGATGAATAATACAGAGGAGAGGAAAGGAGCAGGATACGAGAAAGGCCGTTTTACGCAACGAGTTATTACAACTTAAAAGCCATGGACACGAGTTTGAACCTCGTCAGAGGCATATTAGGTTTGCGGGTTGAAACCCGACGGAGAGTGACAAAATTCTTAGCATGGTTTCCTCCGGGAGGGAAATAAAACTGTGGATCGTTCACGTACAAATTTAGACGTTGAATAATCTCTGCAGTCGAAAGCCTGGCTAAATAAAACAATGCTACACTGTTATGTATAGATACGGAAATAAAATTTGGAGTTCCCTTATTCTGTAAGTTTCGCTTACAACACACTGCGCATGTGCAGTAACAAGAGCCCCTGTATATATGCTGCTTGTGGACAATCGTGCGAAATAGTTGCCTACATACAGGTGGATTTCCATCAAGACTCGTTCCAAAATTTTAGTTCCGTATCTTTACATCTATTATCGGGCAGTACATTTCACTTGACGATATGTGTCAGAGGAACAATTGAAGGGTTTTTTAAAAAAAGAACCATAGTCCAAAAAATGACATTTGAAATATTAAGCATATGGCGAGCGTATTGTAGTGGCCATCTACTGAATTAGTTGTTGGGGGGGGGGGGAAACGCCATAGGCTTATGTTATAGGGTGGAAATATTCAGGGGAAAAAAACGCCATAGGCTTATGTTATAGGATGGAAATATTCAGGGGAAAAAACGCCATAGGCTTATGTCATAGGGTAGAAATATTCAGGGGAAAAAAACGCCATAGGCTTATGTTATAGGATGGAAATATTCAGGGGAAAAAACGCCATAGGCTTATGTCATAGGGTAGAAATATTCAGGGGAAAAAAACGCCATAGGCTTATGTTATAGGATGGAAATATTCAGGGGAAAAAACGCCATAGGCTTATGTTATAGGATGGAAATATTCAAGGAAAAAAACGCCATAGGCTTATGTCATAGGGTAGAAATATTCAGGGGAAAAAAACGCCATAGGCTTATGTTATAGGATGGAAATATTCATGGGAAAAAACGCCATAGGCTTATGTTATAGGATGGAAATATTCAGGGGGAAAACGCCATAGGCTTATGTCATAGGGTGGAAATATTCAGGGAAAAAACGCCATAGGCTTATGTCATAGGGTGGAAATATTCAGTGGTTTTCATAAAACAATCATAATCCAAGACATTTTTTTCTTGTGAAAACGACATTGCCCAGCCAAGACGATAGTAGTATTGACAACTATCCTATTCGTATCATCTTGAAACATTTATTCATACAATTTTGAATTGTAGTAGATTGGATTACTCTTCTTCCGTAAGCGGAAAAAGCCACCTCAGAGAAAAATACTTTGGCACGTGTATTGCTGTTTTAGATATGGAGTCATCTTTAGGTGCAGAAGTAATCCTATGGAAGAAACATAAGCAACGAAAGGAGAAGCACACTTTAGCCACAACAGAGACTTTTTTCTTAAAACAATCTTTGTAAAAAAAAAAACCGGACCGACCCTTGTAGCTGATATCAGAGCCTTGTTCACTCCAGAACACGATAGACTGGTAACTAAGACTTTCGTGGTTCGAATCCTGCCTGGGAAGTAAACTTTTTTTTTTTTTTTGTTCGTTATTCAAATTTATTCCCAATACTTTTCTATTGCAGCGATATTTTACTACTTAATTAACTTATTATTCCCAGAACATGAATTTTACCAGTATGTATGTATGTACACGATATGTAAACGGTATGTACGTATATACTGTAGGCTACATAAATAAGTGTATGTTGTGACATTAATAAATCATTCTTTTAATGTTACATGTGAAATCTATCGAAGGCCTTCTTGAAATCTACGTCGGATGGATTTCCGAGTCACGTCCACGTCAAAATATTTTGTCTGGCTTGTTCAATGACCTTTCCTTCAACTAAAATTCCGGACGTTACAGAGTTCTTAATTTTTATGTTTTTCTTCTTTATTTATATTCACTGGAATGCTTTACCTGCAGACTTACTAAAGGCTTACCAATAACCAAAAATGTATTTAAAAATAGGGTTAAGGACTTTACTAATAGACGGTAGTATATTATGCACGCTATTTAAAGGGTGTAATTGATGTTTTGTTATTTGAAGTGTTGTATCAGTGAAGAAGTGTGTTGTCTCAGTGAAGTGTGTTTGTGTCAGTGAAGTTTCATAGTTTATAGTGGTAGAGCAAAGTATTTGAACAGTGAAATGTTTTTGAAGTGTTAGTGAAATCGGGATAGTATCAGTGAAATTGTGTCGTAATTCCAGTGCAGTGAGTGAGTTGACAACGAAATGAGTGTAGTGTTGAAAGGTACTTGTGCAGATATGAACATATCATACTCGAGGGTTTTAGTTCGAACTTAGGATTAAGATACTAATTAGATTGTTAAATGTTATTTTACGAGATCGTGCTTCATTTAATTTAGGATGCTCCTTGTTAATATTATTATACTTACTTACTTACTGGCTTTTAAGGAACCCGGAGGTTCGTTGCCGCCCTCACATAAGCCCGCCATCGGTCCCTATCCTGAGCAAGATTAATCCAGTCTCTACCATCATATCCCACCTCCCTCAAATCCATTTTAATATTATCCTCCCATCTACGTCTCGGCCTCCCCAAAGGTATTTTCCCCTCTGACCTCCCAACTAACACTCTATATGCATTTCTGGATTCGCCCATACGTGCTACATGTCCTGCCCATCTCAAACGTCTGGATTTAATGTTCCTAATTATGTTAGGTGAAGAATGCAATGCGTGCAGCTCTGCGTTGTGTAACTTTCTCCATTCTCCTGTAACTTCATCCTTCTTAGCCCCAAATATTTTCCTAAGCACCTTATTCTCAAAAACCTTCAATCTCTGTTCTTCTCTCAAAGTGAGAGTCCAAGTTTCACAACCATAAACAATAACTGGTAATATAACTGTTTTATAAATTCTAACTTTCAGATTTTTTGACAGCAGACTGGATGATAAAAGCTTCTCAACCGAATAATAACAGGCATTTCCCATATTTATCCTGCGTTTAATTTCCTCCCGAGTGTCATTTATATTTGTTACTTTTGCTCCAAGATATTTGAATTTTTCCACCTCTTCGAAGGATAAATCTCCAACTTTTACAATTCCATTTCGTACTGCACAATATTCTGATTACGCGACATAATCATATACTTCGTCTTTTCGGGATTTATTTCCAAACCTATCGCTTTACTTGCTTCAAGTAGAATTTCCGCGTTTTCCCTAATCGCTTGTGGATTTTCTCCTAACAAATATTATTATACTATTGTTATTATTGTTTATTATTAATTGTCACTATTGAGTGTAATTAGTTACCACTGCCACGGGGTATTTACCCATTTGCAGTGTTAATAAATACATATGTACATATAGTCTTCATAAAATTTTCATGATTGCTGTGAGAGTTCCTTTTACTACTCCTATTTTCCATTTTGAATAACAACACACTGCTGTCATCAATAATTACTGATGTAATTGTCTCTATTTCATCACACTACCGCCTCTCTAACTGTATCTAAAAAGAGTCGTTAAGTAAAGAAATGCCACTCCACTTCCATTTCTAAGTAGCACGTGGCACGCACCTATCAGTTGTAGTTTATAGCCTCACGACATTTATTTAGTCATAAAAAGGTGTCTGCGGAAAGCTGACTGGATGGAGCTGTTGCAGTGACGCATCATACCGAGACTTCCCTGTATGAGATCCCACACGTGGAAAACGAAGTGGGGCAAGGCCTCCCGGAGGTGAACGACACGGCGCGCAGCAATCGATGTCGGGCGGCCAACAATTCCCCTGGCGGAAGAGACAGAAACTGGAGTTTGTTCCTAGACTCGGCAGGGTTCCCTCGTCATTTTGGGTTTGTGTTTTAAAATTCGATTCATCACAGTGTCGGACAACGTTATGTTAATATCCTCATAAGATGTACAGTACTTATGAAGAGTAGTGTGATGCTGAAGAAAATATTATTCCATTTTGAATCTTGCGTACACCACTTTTAACACTTGAATATAATTAATTGATGAACTAGTGGACTTACTCGTGTTAAATATGAAATATCTGTCCGGCTTACAATCGACAACAAACACACCTTCAAAATATACAGAAAACCAACCACCACCACCACACACATACACAACACATCTAACCACCCCACACAACACAAACATGCTGCATTCAGGACAATG
Source organism: Periplaneta americana (assembly GCF_040183065.1). NCBI lineage: Eukaryota > Metazoa > Arthropoda > Insecta > Blattodea > Blattidae > Periplaneta > Periplaneta americana. The sequence goes on along the minus strand of NC_091125.1, from coordinate 170,211,050 downwards.
GTACACAGATTACTCAACATACCCATGAGCCAACAACACTACAATGAAGAAGTGAACACAGTCAAATACATAGCACAAGAAAGCGGATACAATCCAAATATAATAGACAATATCATAAGGAAGACAAAAGAAAAAATTTAACAAACACAAAAATACACAAAACACAACACAAACACAAGAACACAAGAAAAACATCACACTAACATATGAAAACAAAAGCACACATAAGATCGCATCTTCATTCAGAAAACAGAAATACAACATAACATACAGAACAGAAAACACACTACAAAGACATCTCAAAACACTAAAAACACAAACAAATAAATACGACCACACAGGTGTATACAAACTCACATGTAGTAGTTGCGACAAGTTCTACATAGGACAGACACGCAGATTATTCCAAACTCGCTACAAAGAACACATTAAAGCTATAACTAGAGGACACAATACATCTACATATGCCGATCACATAACCAATACTAACCATACATACAATAACATAAATACGGACATTGAAATCCTACACACACAACCCAAGAACCAAAAACTGAACACACTGGAACAATATGAAATATACAAACACACTAAAACACACCCCGATCAAATCCTCAACACACAGATCAATTTCAGTACACACACACACTATTCGACTCCACAATTCAACACCTTCCAACAATAAAACACACCCTCCTAACAGGCAGAGAAGTTCGAGATGACGCCGCGATCTAGTAGGCTCTGATGATGGTGCGTGAAGCACTGAAACAGCTGTAAGCCGGACAGATATTTCATATTTAACACGAGTAAGTCCACTAGTTCATCAATTAAAAATGTTATGTTATTTTATGCTCGACCATGCCGAAATGTAGTAATTATACACCTGGTAGCAGTCCTTTAATGCATGTCATTAAAGTACACCTACTCATTAAAGTACAGGTCTTCAGCCAATGACAAGTCAGCTTTGTACCGTTATATCGATTATTCTCGGATATGCAATCGACAGACAATTAGCGAAAAAGTCACGGAGGCTGGAAATCCAATACTGTCGCAGAAGGTTATGTTCTGTTACTATAATAATTAGCGTTAATTGTAAATAATATTCAAATAAATTCAATTTGTCATCTCGTTTTTCAATGTCTAATTTAATTTCAATGTTATATCAAAGTTAATATTTAGTTTACTCTGTAGATTCTTATAGGCTATCAAGGTCAATGTGGACATCTGTTCCTCGGAAAAAATCAATACTTTCGCGTCTGCGCACATCTCACAATTTACGAGGTATGCTCAAGGTCAGTTAGATACAAATAAAATGAATAATTTCAAGTTAGAAATATGGTCGAGCATAAAAAGTCGTATGAAACTCGCCTATAATGGTAATTAAGAATGGTAATTAAGAAGCTCGTATGGAAATTATGAAACTCGCTTGCGCTCGTTTCACAAACATCCATACTCGCTTCTTAATTACTATTATTATAGGCTCGTTGCATAATGTACTATTAAGCAAATATGTTCTGAGCATTCTCCACATCGAAAAAGTGATTTTTTGCACGTTCTCTGTCCGTTATTCAGTATTTGCTCCTGAACTAATGAACGGATTCTGTTCATATTCAATATTTAGGAGTCAATTCATCCAGGAAGTGGACACATGAAATATTTTTTTTATATAACAAAATATAAGGTATTTTAACCCATATGAAAAAATTCACAAAACAGTAATTAACTCATAGTCAACTTTAAAGCTTTACTCCTTGGATTTTAATAGCAAATAGTATCCAACTAAACAATGGAGCCATATTACATGAAAAGTTTGTGGAGTATCACAAGGTTAATTTACATTCAACGGGGCCACGGCGAACGTTGAAAAAGTTGATCAACAACGTTGATGCATAGATGTACTCTTACTTACAAATGGCTTTTAAGGAACCCGGAGGTTCATTGCCGCCCTCACATAAGCCCGCCATTGGTCCCTATCCTGAGCAAGATTAATCCAGTCCATAGCATCATAACCCATCTCCCTCAAATGCATTTCAATATTATCCTCCCATCTACGCCTTGGCCTCTCCAAAGGTCTTTTCTCCCTCAGGTCTTCCAACTAACACTCTATATGCATTTCTAGATTCACCCATACGTGCTATATGCCCTGCCCATCTCAAACGTCTGGATTTAATGTTCACAATAAGGTGAAGAATACAATGCGTGCAGTTCTGTGTTGTGTAACTTTCTCCATTCTCCTGTAACTTCATCTCATTTAGCCCCAAATATTTTCCTAAGAACCTTATTCTCAGACACCCTTAATCTCTGTTCCTCTCTCAAAGTGAGAGTCCAAGTTTCACAACCATACAGAACAACTGGTAATACAGTATAACTGTTTTAATAAATTCTAACTTTCCGATTTTTTGACAGCAGACTAGATGACAAAAGCTTCTCAACCGAATAATAACAGGCATTTCTCAAATTTATTTGCTTATTAGACCACCTGCATATAAGACCCCCTCCTCTACTTTAGTTTAACTGACAAAGTTCTGAAGGCAGTTAATAAAAAATTACAAGTTGGAGAGATTTTCTGTGATTTATCCAAAGCATTTGACTGTATCCTGTCCAAATTCAACGTCGCAAATTTCTAGCGCAATAATTAACAATAGATCCCTATTAGAAACAACAACAACCACATTTCTTGGCTTAAAAATCGATAATGTGTTAAATTGGAAATATCATATTAAAGAAATTACCCCCAAACTAAATTCAGCTTGTTTTGCTATTAGATCTATGCAAGAGATAGTAAATATCAATACCTTAAAAACAATATACTTTGCATACTTCCACTCAGTAATGAGTTTTGGAATAATATTCTGGGGAAATTTCACAGATAGTAACAGTATATTTCTATAACAAAAAAGAGTAATTAGAATAATAGTAGGTGCCAAATCTAGGGAATCTTGTAGGACTATTTTCAAAAAACTACAAATAATGCCCATGGCTTGTCAGTATATCTTTTCATTAATAATCTTCCCCGTATGTAATCGTGAAAGCTTTGTGACTAATTCAACAGTTCATAGCATAAATACACGTCAAAAAATAACTTTCATACTCCATCGGCAAGTCTATCGTGATATCAAAAAGGAGTGCGTTATATGGCAGTAAAAATTTTTAATAGCCTCCCTATCGATATAAAAAATAAAACTCAAAACATAAGATTATTTAGGGCCAAATTAAAGAAGTACCTAATTTCTCACGCCTTCTATTCTGTAGGTGAATTCACGATATTCAATAACACTTCATGAAATTGATACTAAAACTTTGTGTTGTACTAGTAGACGGATGTAGGTAAATTCTCATTTTTAAATAGAACTATAAATGATTGGAATGACCTACCTGCAGCGGTCTTTGAGGGCTGTCCTTCCTTAAGGAGATGCAAGAATAATTTAAAAAGTTGTGTATAAAGTGCAAATTAAAATTAAGGCGACATTTAACATTTAATTTTTTAAGGTGACATGTATTTATTTAGCCTGACGAGTTACTTCCTTGGTTTGAATTGTAAATTATTTAAAAATAGCGTATAAGAGGGCCTTAGACTAGAAATGTTTAGTTTAAATGTAGTGCTGTTTATAAGTACAGTATGAATAAGGGTGTAATTATTTGACTTATTTGAACTGTTGTATCAGTGAAGCGAGGTGAGTCAGTGAAGTTATGGTTTTACAGTGCAGTGAACAGTTCCGATCAGTGATAATTTATAGCGTCAATGAAATGTGTTCTATAGTGTCAGTGAAATGTGTGCTAAAGTGTCAGTGAAATGCGTCATAGTGCCACTACAGTGAGTGAGATGAGAATAAAGTGAAAGACTATTGAAACTTATGTAGGGCCTGTACATAATAATGTAGGTTGTAATGTAAAATTATGTATTTTATTTATGTTTTATTATTATTATGTTAAATTATATTGTGTATTCTTATTGTATTGTGTATAAAATTGTAGGCCGATTGTGTTGTATAATTGTATTGTGTATTGTAAATATTGCTTATCATTTCTTTATTGTGTATTGTTTATATTGTACCATTGCCACCGGGTGCATGCCCACTTGCAGTGTAAATAAATACATACATACATATATTGTAAATCTCGTCTGTATATATTTAATCTAGACTGTGACTATAAATTAAGACTTTATAATAGTATTAAGTTTTTGACTTGTTCCATATTCTAGCTTTAAAGCAATGTATGAATACCATGGAATGTTAATAAACACAATACAATACAATACAATACAATACAAAGATCAAAAAAATCCACATATCTGACCACCCTAACATATGTACCATACAAGGTCCTCGGTTCTCAATTCCCGCCTAAGACTGCACAGTAGTGTACAATATCAACCACAAATGCTCAGGGTAAGATTGCAAGGTAAAACCCACTTTTGAAATCATCGTTTGTTCCACTATCTCTCCAACTGTCTGCACGCTGACCAACAGAAACAACACCTCTCTTTGTCTGTTTATCCTCAAACTACCTAATGTACTGTCTGTTCTGTTAGTTCTTCCATTATCACAGTACAGAGAGACAAATTCCCTTTCTTTTTCTACTGATGGTATCGGTTTTCGCATACCGTACTTTCGAAATCAGTCATTCAGAGGAAGAGATCAGTGTCAGGTGTGAACGTAAAAATAAGCAACAAGAGAGCGAGTTACTCTGTGTTATTTAAGTTGAATGTGACTGACTTCTGGGAGAAAATGTATTCTCATTTTAAACCAATATAATCTATATTTACCAGTGGCGGCCCCTGCATATTTCTTAAGAGGAGGAAGGAAGTTAACAGCGCAAAATGACACCTTCAGAGAAACATTCTACAAATTAGCCTACATGCATATATCTAAGACCAGTTAATTTTAGGGTTGGCCTTTCCTTTTGTATAGCAATAATCTGTTTTTGTAAACTGAGTTTCCTAAATTGTCCAAAATATATTATGTTTTCACTTCCATTCATTGTTGAATAATTGCACAAATTAACAATTACAAGGAAATTCACAACCTCGCAGCATTTTTCGAGCACACTACAGCATCACACGTGTTGGAAGAGACCAGCTACTAACACATAACCGGAACCGTTTTACGGAAATGGGAATGGGAAATTATCTGTTAGGAAAGCGAGAACACTGCACCCACTCACGTGGTCTGTGTTGTCACATGTACATTTCACAAGTTCAGTATCACATGATTTTTAAGAATGTCAGTTCTTGTAAAGTTATACTACCATTATTGTTCAAAGCTGCCGATGGCCAATTAATTTTTTATGTTAAAAATAATATAGTTCGCAGTACTTTCAGTTTCAAATATATTTGTACAAAACGGACAACTTGGCTGTTGTCCTGTCTAGTAGACAATGAATGGAAGTGAATTTCAGAGAAAACTCGATCAACCGAGGTTTTCTTATAGCTATGAACTTAACCCAGATAAGCCCAAAAATTTTTTGTGATAAAAATACAGTATCACATTAGTTACTCTCAAAAATCAGTTAAATGATGTTGAAATAAACTGAAACAAGGAACGAATATTTTATAAAGCTAACAAATACTACCAACATTATCGCACAACTTATAAAATGTCCCTAACACCAACAATGAGAGGGCACTGCAACTGTCCTTAAAAAAGGACGGCGGGAAAATCTGGGTTAAAAATTATCGAATCTTCCTCGAATTTCAAGGCATATATTTTATTTGGTATTTACTTTCAAAAGAAGAAAAATGTGAGGAGGACGTTCCTCCCTTCCCTCCCCCGCGGAACCGCCACTGATATTTACGCCTACTCTTACCTAGCTTTGAAAACTGTATTTGCTTACTGCTTTTTTTAAGGCCTCCTACACTTTTTTACATTAAAAAAAAGAGGGAAAGAGGAGGGCTAATATGTGAGTAAATACTACGGTATTCTTCATTCAGCCACGGTAGTGTTTTCGTAAAGACTAGTATTTTCACTGAACCAAAATTACAGACGTGGACAAATTATTAGCAAAATGGAAGATTTCTGTTACATATTTTTACAAAATATGATTCTTCAGTTTAAACTACAGTTGACATTCTTGCGTATTTCGAAATTATTAGCAAAATTGAAGATTTGTACTGTATATTTTTTACAAAATTTGACTCTTCAATTTGGACTGCATTTGATATTTTTGCATATTTACAAATTATTAGCAAAACTGAAGATTTTTATTATATATTTTTACAGAATTTGACTTTTCACTTTGGACTAGAGTTTATATTTTGGATATTTCCAAATTATTAGCAAAACTGAAGATTTTAATTTTATATTTTTACAAAATTTGACTCTTCAATTTGGACTGCAGTTGACATTTTTGCATATTTACAAATTATTAGCAAAATATGAAGATTTTTATGATATATTTTTACAAAATTTGACTCTTCAATTTAAACTACAGTTGACATTTTTGCATATTTCTATCTACTGTAATGATAGAAATATGCAAAATTATCAACTGTAGTCTAAATTGAAAAGTTAAATTTTGTAAACAGAATTATCATAAAAATCGTCAATTTTGTTAATAATTTGTCCACGTCTGTACAATAAACTGGAGTAAAAGTAGCAAAATATTCAATATGGAGTATTTTTTCTCGATATTCGTGCTAAGCGGTTTAAACACACATTACCACTGTTTCATGCATGTTCTCGTTATAGCATATCCTACACACACACGCTGTAAAATTGACTTCATAGCGCTGAGGATGTTGCTGGAATTTAGGCTATCTCCTCCTTATAAAATATTAGTACTATACAAGCAAGGATCAATGTGGGTGGGTGGGTGGGATTACAGCTACCACATCGTGTTGAAGTGTGCTCTTTCATTTTATAGGTCATCAGTGTAATTTTAGAAGTGTTACGAAATGGACTACCTGTGCTCGTCATTTACCTTCACCGAGGCTATTCTGAGTGCCATATACCAATACTGGAGCAATGGTAGAATGTGGCACACAAACGTGCTAAGAGCGGAGTAGCGTGTCGTCTTCATTTTGCGCAAGTAAGATCATTAGATCCTATAGACCTGGGTTTCTCAAACTTTTTTGAAGTGGGGACCACTTTTTCAAGTCAGAACAGTTCCGCGGACCACCTTATTCTTGTTCCCTTTGAAAGCCAATTTATCAATTATGTAGCATATTTTAATGTAGAAATAATTAATTAAAATTAATTTAATTCAATTAATGTTAATAGAAGAAAATTTCTTATATCGTCACCTGGAAAAACAGAAATAAAAAAAATAAAATAATGCAGAAACATGCCCGATTTTCAACAAGTAAAGATGTAATTTTGCATGTTCTATTATTGGTGTACGACGTACAGCACGTGGTCATTTCAATGTGCAAACTGGGTGTCGGCAAAACTATTAAGAAAGTCATAAATACATGAAAAGGTTCGGTACTTTGGTCCTGTTATGAATTCGGGTAGTACCTAGCTGGGTTACAGGCGCGGCGCCAGATGTGCACGGAAAAGATGGCGTGAAACACCCCGTTCATAGTGCTTTAAATCCCTCTTTTGTTGCTGAGAGTATAGTGGGAATCGATAGACGTGTAGGGTAATACATTTCATAAAATGTCAGTACTGGGAGAAAAAGTGAAAGGTGATTGCCATGTGTCAGTTACAAACTTCTCAATGAAAATGCTGGAATAGGATTCTGCATAGACACGACTCTTTGTAATTCCTTCCTATGAATCGCTTCGTGATCATCTATCTCCAATGAGGAAGAATGTGTTAAGTAAAATGCCACCACATCACCCATCTCAGCTTTGCTAGGAATCTCCTGTTCTTTCCTGCCCCTTGTGTGATCGCACCTACACAATAGTTCTTCGTAATGACATGCAACGTAGTAAAGCTGCATTTGTCGAATTTAAGTTGGCCCTTACCTAGAAATGGCTAGCCATCACTGATCTATCTACATGTTTTATTGTTACAATAGGCCTAGCTAGATCATCATCATCATCATCATCATCATCATCTTCTTCTTCTTCAAGGTTTAGCCTGGTGGCCTGTTCCTTCCTCTTGGAAAGTGTCCTCCCATCTATTGCTGGTCTTCCAACATTCCTCCTTCCTTCCGGTCTGTAGTTCAGTATTTTTTTTGGGGGAATCTGTCTTCATTCATCCTTAATATATGTTCTTTCCAGTTTTTCTTTTGTCTTGCTAATCTGTCGTTTAAGTTGAAAATTCCCAGTTCCGTCCTTTGTCTGTGCATCTTTTCTGGTCCAATAGAGTGTATCCTGCCACTAATCTCAGAAATCTCATCTCTGCAGCCTCTATCCTTCTTCTTTCTGATCGAGTCAATGCCCAGCTTTCATTGCCAAACATAAGAACAGGGACTGCCATTACTTTATAGAACTTTAGTTGGGTCTCTTTTAGTGTTTTCCGGGATAAGGTTCCTTTTATTGTACCGCACATTCTCTGGAATTTATTTATTTTGTTGTTAACATCGTTATTTTCGTAATAGGATACGTTGCAACCCAAATAATTAAAACTGCTCACCTGCTCAATTATTTCATCCTCTATTACTATTTTGGTCCTTAGATGCCTAGTCCCCAGAAAGCCCATTGCTTTAGTTTTTGTTAAGGATATTTTAAGATTATAATCTTTAATAACTTATTTGTTGCTATTTGCAAACCGTCCTCTGAATTACTGATACATTATGAGCTTTTTTTAAAAAAAAATACAAAAATGTCTCATAAAATATAATCAGCTTTTATTTCACATAAACACGTACATTTCGTGGCTTACAAAGCTATATTATAGTTATTTATGATACAAGACCGTTGTGTACAATTTACACGCGAACATGGAATTTAACTAAACGAGCGATAGCGAGTTAGTTATCCATGTGAGTATGTTGAGTTCTTTCAACGGTAGTCTATTGTACAACCGTTTTATCACAGTCTAGTATATACAGTCATGAAACTCAATACGTAGGGAATATGCATCTATAGATAGTTGCTACCCACTACTATCACCTCATCACAGACAATGCGAAATAGTACCTGCACAGTCTATTGTTCCTAGTAGAGCCTACTCTCAACAACTCGAGTTTCGTGACTGTATGTAGTAGACTGTGGTTTTATGGTATTTTGAATCGTATATCTTAAGAGAAAATAAATTAATAATTGCATTTTGCATGTTGTTGGAACAGAAATTATTGAAAGTTTGTATATAAAATAACAATAGAGAAACGTATTAATCAGTTACTATGATAGAGAGAACGTCATAATCGGTTGCTATGGTAGAAAATTATAACAAAATTGTTTACTACAAATGCTTATGTCTGAGATTAATTTGTAGAAATGGACTGCATTGAAATTCCTGACGAAATATTGGTAAAACAGAACAAGCAAGCCGCAGGGCTATACCAGGAAAATAGCGAGATCGATATTATAAGGAGCTCTCACTATTTAATGAATGACGAAAAAAGAAGGCGGTGAGTGAGATGTTAAATAAAACGGTTGTGTAACCCATTAAGTGTAAAATAAAGGTGCTAGTCCGTTAAGTCGTACTTTACTTACATAGATGTACCTCTGTTAAACAATCTTTACGATTCAAAATACCATAAATAAAATTAAAGTTCTTTTTTTTTTTCTTTTTTTTTTTTTTTTCGTTGTTGGTAACTCTACAGCATCTATTAGATGCTTTATGGTTGTGCTAACAGATGGAGTTACTTGTCAACAATGTGACGCTGAAACGTGTGTTCAGGTTACTGCCCAGCGACAGTCCTGATGTATTTTTATATTTGTGATGATTGGTTGGAATTCAAAGAGCTGTCTGCGGAATAATCACTGGTGGACACTACCTCACGAACAATGTCAAACTATAACGAATATTATCTATTTGTAATGGTCAAACTCTACAGTGAACTTCTTATACCCTTCCTGGTTGCTCATATTCAAGATCTACAGACTGCATACAGGAACAAGCTACTTCATCATGCCAACCCTATACTAAGAGACCTAACATAAATTCAAACAAATACTTCCGTCTTTGACGGTCTTAGTAATCAATTTTCTTTAATATAACCTATTTACATTTCAATTTATAAAATCATATTTTTGTAAAAGGCAAGGGTCCAAGAGACCTGGTACTTTTAATAAAAAAAAAAAAAGATGATTGGTTAATTAATATTAACCCGGTCTACTCACAATTACACTCACATTCATACAAATTTCCAGACTCTAGACACCCAGGGAATTCCTCTTCTTCAAGAAAATAACGTTCTTTTAAAAATACAATTACTTATTTTGACAGCATTTGGGCACATTTCGCATTTATAGTGATCGCGAAAATCTACAATCTCTTGTTATGTTATGACCTATTAGTTTGGACCGACAACAAAATGGCAACATTCGTGAAAGTCTGCAGATTCCGAACATAGTGGATGACACCACTCAATATCAACGAAATTAAACCACCCATGTCTACAGAATGAACAAAGATCGTCTTCTTTATCTATGCTTTTCTTATCAACCAAGAGGCCGTCGGGATCTGGGAAGACAGAGGCAACGCTGAAAAGATCAGGAGCATCTTGGAACAGGCCTTCATGGTTCCGAACCGAAATTTGCTAATGATGATGATGGGTGTCAGGAAATATTCTTCCGTCATTTCTGGCCCACGCTGAATAATCTCTGCAATACAAATCGTCTTTAAATAGAGCAGGGAATCTAAAATTAATTAAAAAAATATTATTCCTTTTTTTTTTTTTTGTTTCTTTTCAGGGAGTTAAAACGGAACTTTCTGCGAGTTGGATAGAAGCGCAAGAATCCTACGCTTCTCTCTAGGCTGTAGATGATAAATTATATTCTAATCTTACGAAAAAGGAGATTCTGAACTCCTGCTATAAGTTTTCTGTTCTATTATTTCGTAGCCTTTTATTGAGGTAATTACTTACGTAGGATAACTGTCAAAACTATTCTTCCTACGTACCTTTGTTTTTAATTAAAAATTCAAGGTAGACCTGTATTACACTGCCAGGGCGAATAGGATGCTGGGCTTATACGCCAGTAGGGCAGGGTTCAAATCCTGGTTGATCCACCCTAAATTAAAAAGTTATGTTATACGAGAATTTTATGTTGTAAAAACATGTCAAATATTAATCAAAATATACTTTTAAAATTACCGAAATATTCCCTTAAAAACGAAAATATTATTTTGAAGATCAAACTGATGTGGGACAAACTCCGATAATTTCGTAACACGGCTAATTTCGTGATATTTTTACTTAAATTTATCACGAAATTATACCAGCGACAAATGTATTTTTGATGGTATAGTATAAATGGCAGAAGTTTTATTATAACACAGATTTTGTCCACGCGCTTTTGCAGTGACGTGAGCCTTTTTTTTTTTTTAACTACTTGAAGAGTTGTAAGATCCATAGCTTTGAATTTTTGTGAGTGAATACACCATCCGATTTCCTTTATTAAAGGAATAATTTTTTTTCTGTGTTTTGTGCTCCAAATTGTTTTCAATTGTAAGTACTGACATTGTATTCTTTTTCTCATTCCACGAGGCCATTTTTTCTCTTTAAATTTTTTCTATGGTATAACATCTGAAGATGTTATGAAGATCCCGAAAAGACAAAGTATATGATTATGTCTCGTGACCAGACTATTGTACGAAATGGAAATATAAAAATTGGAGATTTATCCTTCGAAGAGGTGGAAAAATTCAAATATCTTGGAGCAACTGTAACAAATATAAATGATACTCGGGAGAAAATTAAACTCAGAATAAATATGGGAAATGCCTGTTATTATTCAGTTGAGAAGCTTTTGTCATCTAGTCTGCTGTCGAAAAATCTGAAAGTTAGATTTTATAAAACAGTTATATTACCGGTTGTTCTGTATGGTTGTGAAACTTGGACTCTCACTCTGAGAGAGGAACATGGGTTAAGGGTGTTTGAGAATAAGGTGCTTAGGAAAATATTTGGGGCTAAGCGGGATGAAGTTACAGGAAAATGGAGAAAGTTACACAACACAGAACATCACGCATTGTATTCTTCACCTGACATAATTAGGAACATTAAATCCAGACGTTTGAGATGGGCAGGGCATGTAGCACGTATGGGCGAATCCAGAAATGCATATAGAGTGTTAGTTGGGAGACCGGAGGGAAAAATACCTTTAGGGAGGCCGAGACGTAGATGGGAAGATAATATTAAAATGGATTTGAGGGAGGTGGGATATGATGATAGAGACTGGATTAATCTTGCACAGGATAGGGACCGCTGGCGGGCTTATGTGAGGGCGGCAATGAACCTTCGGGTTCCTTAAAAGCCATTTATAAGTAAGTAAGTATAACATCTGAAGAAACATCAAACGCGTGAAACGTAAAATATTTGTGTGTGTACTCATAGCATCTCTGACATATTGTGCATGTCGTGCATGTTGCAGATAATCGCAGGGTCAAATGTGAAAAATATAATATAAATTGATATGAAAGAGGCAATTAATTGTGTCGAAAACAAAGGAAAACTGTCGCAGAGAAACGCGTCCTTTTTCTTGGCAAGTTCGAAGAGGACCAGAAGGGACCAAAGCAGCAGTCAAGAATAACGAAATTTTCCAGTCCCTCAAGTGAGTTAAAAGAGTAGACAAGGAAACAGTATCGTCTTCAGCAGCCAAACAAAGACGATCTGTGCTTAAAGAAAAGTCTAAAGGCCTATTCACAATGGAATAAATAAATAAATTTAGCTTCCCTTATGAAAAGGTTGCCGGAACATAAACACAGAAGATGAAAGAATAATGGAACGGAGAATAATTCTCTCCGGCGCCGGGATTTGAACCCGGGTTTTCAGCTCTACGTGCTGATGCTTTATCCACTAAGCCACACCGAATACTACCCCGGCGTCGGACAGAATTGTCTCAGATTAAGCTCCAACTCTTGGGTTCCCTCTAGTAGCCGCCCTCTGCACTACGTCATAGATGTCTATGAACTTAGGACCGAAGTCCACACATGTGCTGAGGTGCACTCGTTATGAGTGACTAGTTGGCCGGGATCCGACGGAATAAGCGCCGTCTTAAATCACGAAGTGATTTACGCATATCATATATATTATTTTTTTTAATGTACCGAAGTGCATATGATATTTCCATGCAGATATTCTGCGTCGTCATATGATGAAAGAGTAATGGAACGGAGAAAAATTCTCTCCGGCGCCGGGGTAGTATTCGGTGTGGCTTAGTGGATAAAGCATCAGCACGTAGAGCTGAAAACCCTGGTTCAAATCCCGGCGCCGGAGAGAATTTTTCTCCGTTCCATTACTCTTTCATCATATGATGACGCAGAATATCTGCATGGAAATATCATATGTACTTCGGTACATTAAAAAAATAAAAAAATAATATATATAAACACAGAAGTTTGCGGCCAGGCTACCAAATGGGATCATTCACAATGATTCACATAATCATTGACATAAACATTACCGTAAGACGTTAACATGAAAGTCTGCAAACTCCAAACTTTCATGCTTACGCTTACGTGATTTACAAACAAAACACAATCGTGGAGCGCTGAAGTATACGACAGAATATAAGGAAATGGCGTCGTTTTTATGTTTCCATGGTTACCAAGTATGTTTGCTGTTATATTTATGTTCCCATCGTGAATGATCTTTATTTTACCGTAACGTTTATATTCTTAAGTTAACGCTTACGTTATGTTTAATTTTCATTGTGAAAGAGCCTTAATGATTTGTGCGGAAATTTCGAGGACGACAAACAAACATGGTGAAAGATTGATTCAATGTGTCAATTGGAATCAATGGTTTCATAAAACATATCAATACCTTTCAAAATACAGAAATAACTTTAACTGTTTGGGTTTAGGTTTGACTCTGACAGAGAAATTTTAAAGTTTGACTGAATATGCCTAAATATTTTTATTTTATTTTATTTTTGTAATTTAAACCTTATTTTTGCGCCGAAACTTTAGTATAGCGAAATCAGCCGCGTCTACCCTATGGGAAATAACACTCGTATATGCTATTTGTATTCTAATTAATTTTCCTTTCAAGTGCCAGAAGGATTTGTTTATGGCCGTCACTTGTCTTCGTCAAGGTTTTATGTATGTTTGTCGCAATGTGCGGCGTTACTTGTGATTTCTGCTTACATTTCAACTGAAGTGAAGGCAAAGATAAAATGATGTATACGGTATGTTAAAATTATCTTTGTCCCTTAAAATATGCGCGGTATAGAATTAATATTTATTGCATAGCACATTACATTGCAGAATATTATTTAACCTTCACTAGTTGAGACTTAAACTTCTTTCGTCACTGATTTAGCAACCAGCTAGACTGGCTCCCCCTCCCTCCCATTTTATTTTCAAGGACTTTTCTAACACAACGTTTTAACACGCCAGGACTAACGCAGAGCAGAAATAATTTCATTTCTGCTGTCGGTAAATCTAAGCACAAGATGGCCACCGCATTCTGATGCTTTCGCTAACACTAGTCAAAAGGGAGAGAATTCTTTACCGGACGCATAAGATCGTGTTATATGTCTGAATTTAACATTCCACGTGTAATATGACTATTAATTTCACCGCTGAAATAAGTAGATGAGCAACCGAACGGGAATTACAAAATAAATAATTAATAAACACAGATGTAACACTTTCAAATACACACTTATGGTCTTACTAATAGAAACTCTATATACAGACGTTTAACTGTCTTATACTTATACAATGAGTAGCTCGTTTATAAGTCGTGTGTAAATTCCTTACTAATAATCACTACATACGTCGTGTATAACAGTATGACTGTTACACAACTACGTCATAGTTTCGTCATTACTTCGTTACGAAAGGTAATACAATATCTGAGGTTCTCTATTGTATCCGGTAGAGCGCTCTAGTGTGGCGTGTTAAATATCGATAGTACAACTGGCTCTAATCGATTACCACACTACATTTTGGTCAAAGAGTACAAGCTACAGCAATATTAATTCTAATAATTCTATGACCTTTGGTTTGTTCTTATGTGGTTACAAGGTAACCATCATCATAAAATGACAGTCGATACGAACAGCTGTTAGAGGGGCGGCCATTTTTTCGCCATATACAACGCTTAAACAAGGGGTTTCGTGTATATAACTACTGCAAAGCAATTCCCATTGTATAGTTACAGCCTGTTTATACGTCCAAAGCTTATTCACGGTTTATTAGTAACGTTTTCTGTCTCAACTCTGCATAAGTCTCGTATAAAAAGTATACACGGTTTATTAGTAAGACGGTTAGGCTATATTCTCTAACGCGCTAAATATTACTCAAACCCTGAAATTCGCATCTATATTCTTTACGACATTTTTAATTCTATAAGCATGCCGCCACGGTGGTCTAGTGGCTGAAGAGCTGGATTATAATCCTGTGGACCCAGGCTCGATTCCGGGCATACCCCCCGATTTATAATGTGTGTTGGGCAAGCTCGTGGTCCAGGTAACACAGGGGTTTTCTCCGGGAGCTCCGGTTTCCCTGTGGCCTCCCAACAAATCTCCATCATCATTTCATATCATCGCAGGAATAGCTTAGGCCTTTATTACACTATCAAATTTCTGTGTCACAGAATATGATACAATGTTTGATCAAATATATATCAAATATTAAGTGTAAGATTTTGACTATAGCCTATTACACTATTAGTGACAATTAAAATTTATTTCATGTGCCGTCTATGCTTATCCTTATTTAACAAGTATATTGGTTATACAATATTTTGTTACATAACATATCAATTGAACGTTTTCGGCTCTATGGAGCCATCATCAGAAACAAATAAGCCCATATGTATGATATAAGTGCACAGTATATTGCCGTACAAGTAAACTCAATTAATATTAATTAACATGCTTCTGTATAGAATCGATGATTATATGGCAATAATTACATTATAAATACAAAGCGGCTATGTAGGCCGTATTAGAGTGTTAAAATTGTTAATGATAAAATTACATAAAACACTTTAAAATTATTATAATCAGGAGTAATAGTTGTCCAGTTTGATGCCTGTGTGGATATCCATAATTTGGTAGTGGCTGGGGCAACAATTGTAGGGGAAGAAAGTATCAAATGTAATGTCTATGGTCAAAGTTACTATGATGCACATACCAGAACAAAGTATACACATATCTCACAATGCTATTATTGCCATGATCTTAATAATCCACATGAAACTATTACAGAACATCTCGTGTAGAGATTCTATAAGTACGTAAGCGCACGGAACAGTTGTTTATTAATTAAAAGTTTGAAATATTATAAGGGCAGAATTTATACAAAATTAATAAGAGAAAATATAATTGACTGTGTCTTGGGTTGAAACTTGTATGAATTTAACTTACTATGGTGAGTGTAGCAGATGTGTTCTTGAATTCACTGAAGACACTCTAATACGGCCTACATAGCCGCTTTGTATTTATAATGTAATTATTGCCATATAATCATCGATTTTACACAGAAGCATGTTAATTGATATTAATTGAGTTTACTTGTACGGCAATATACTGTGCACTTATATCATACATATGGGCTTACTTGTTTCTGATGATGGCTCCATAGAGCCGAAAACGTTCAATTGATATATTATGTAACAAAATATTGTATAGCCAATATACTTGTTAAATAAGGATAAGCATAGACGGCACATGAAATAAATTTTAATTGTCACTAATAGTATATTAGCTTATCGGTCCCATCATGCCTTTTAAATTTCTATTACACTATGTCAAAACTTTGATCATATCTTTCATCACAGTTCTAATAATGGATCCAAAAACTCGCTATGCTTGTTGTAACTGTAAAATATGCAGTAATACTTATTGAATTAATAGTAAAGAAATCAAAGAAAAAATGTATTTCGTCGGCTTACAGTCTAAACCTGCTAACCAACAAAAAGGAAATTTTACAGGGGAAACAAAAAATGAAACTTTAGGACCAAATCCAAAGTACAGGTGGTGAAGTTTCAGAGTTAATTTATAGTCAGTTTTTTGTTTCCCCTGCAAAATTTCCTTTCTGTTAGTTAGCAGGTTTACAGTCTAAGCCGATGATTTGGGTAAGAGATTGGAGTAGAGAAAAAGATACAAAAGGAATCCATCAAACTCTACTGAGAGAACTTCAGTATGAAGATGTGAAATCCTATATATACTAAGTATTTAATAATGAATGATGAAACATTTCATGTGACTCATAATGTGTTATTGAAAGTTTTGTGGTTTTCACAGACCACGTGTACTTAATGTCCGCCATTTTCTTTCTTCTCAGTCACAGATTTTATCAAAGGTATGATGATGACCATAACTTTTATCGCAGAACTATGTCGTAGCTAGATGTGATTAAAGATGCTATATTACACTGTAAAAGATTTTATCATATATATTTTATCAAACTTCTGTGACACAGAAATTTGATAGTGTAATATAGGCCGTAGGCCATTAGGAAAGTTCAGGATAACAGGCAGGGTTTGGAATTGAACGGGTTACATCAGCTTCTTGTCTATGCGGATGACGTGAATATGTTAGGAGAAAATACACAAACGATTAGGGAAAACACGGAAATTTTACTTGAAGCAAGTAGAGCGATCGGTTTGGAAGTAAATCCCGAAAAGACAAAGTATATGATTATGTCTCGTGACCAGAATATTGTACGAAATTGAAATATAAAAATTGGAGATTTATCCTTCGAAGAGGTGGAAAAATTCAAATATCTTGGAGCAACAGTAACAAATATAAATGACACTCGGGAGGAAATTAAACGCAGAATAAATATGGGAAATGGGTGTTATTATTCGGTTGAGAAGCTCTTATCATCCAGTCTGCTGTCCAAAAATCTGAAAGTTAGAATTTATAAAACAGCTATATTACCGGTTCTTCTGTATGGTTGTGAAACTTGGACTCTCACTCTGAGAGAGGAACATAGGTTCAGGGTGTTTGAGAATAAGGTGCTAAGGGGCTAAGCGGGATGAAGTTACAGGAGAATGGAGAAAGTTACACAACACAGAACTGCACGCATTGTATTCTTCACCTGACATAATTAGGAACATTAAATCCAGACGTTTGAGATGGGCAGGGCATGTAGCACGTATGGGCGAATCCAGAAATGCATATAGTGTTAGTTGGGAGACCGGAGGGAAAAAGACCTTTAGGGAGGCCGAGACGTAGATGGGAGGATAATATTAAAATGGATTTGAGGGAGGTGGGGTATGATGATAGAGACTGGATTAATCTTGCACAGGATAGGGACCGCTGGCGGGCTTATGTGAGGGCGGCAATGAACCTTCGGGTTCCTTAAAAGCCATTTGTAAGTAAGTAAGTAATATAGGCCGTAGACCAGACCCCTATGACGCATCCTAGGCAACAACTCTGTCGGTAAATTGGTCTACACAACTGAACTCAAATGGGTGAATGTCGAGCAGTCAAGTACTTGCCATTCTTCTTCTTCTTCTTCTTCTTCTTCTTCTTCTTCTTCTTCTTCTTCTCCAATTCACGCGATAAAGGATTTCACGTTAAGAAAAAAGCATTGAGAATATGGGGCTGTTCCAGTTGTCTTAGAAACTCCTACCTACCACATAGCTTCCACAATGTAGGCTACTTAGCAAGGCCCATAAAACAAATACTTTTTTCTTAACGTGTAATGCTCTATAGGCGGAATCGCCTATTCCGGATTCACAGTTTCTCCTTCGGCCGTCTCAAGTCCCTTGTCCCTGTTACTTTGGATTGAAACACTGTTTTGTGCAGTCTTGTGTCCGGCATTCTGTTCAAGTCCTGAAGCCAGTTCTCACGATATTCCTTTATTTTATCATTCAGACTATAAATTTATACTTATATTTTGTAACCCTTCGTGCATATATTCCTATCTATGTTCTTCGTGTTGTTTATCTAGAATTCTTTCAATCAGTCATTCAATACGGAATAATAGGATGGGGTGGAATGACAAAGACTATCTTAACTCCATTAATATTACTAAAAAAACGTATCATCAAAATTTGTCTGAATAAACCACTTGATTATCCGACACAATTTATTTATTCTGAATTCCAAGTACTAAAAATTGAGCAAATATATAAACATACATTACTAACTTATTTTCACAAAAATCGAATGAATTTTATAACTGAAAAACATATACATAACACCAGAAGAAATGTCCCAACTCTTTTGGAAGAACCTAAATGCGACACTACAGCTGGATTAAGACACAGTAGGAATTATGGACCAAGACTATACAATTCTCTATTGAAAAATAATCCAGACTTAAGCAATTTACACATTCTTAAGTTTAAAAATAAAGTGAAAATGTTTGTATGATATTTGTTTAATTTTGTTATTATTTTAAGTGTTATGTTACTAATATTTATTGTATTTATCTGATGCATGTAAGCTATTAGATAAAACATTGTAATAAATATAAATAGATCATTTTCTTAATTAATAACAGTGTGTTTTTCCACATAAATGATTTTCTTAGCATCGCCACAGATACATCTTTATTGTACTTGTCACTATCTCTATCACTAGAGAGTTCTTCAAATTTATATTTTCCCCGCCTTTCATAAAATATTTTGATATGATACCTCTTGCACAAAAGAAGAGATCTATAACTGAAACTTGATTAATATATTTCAGTATTATTTGTATTTATCCTGGTAATAATGAACAGTTTGACTCTTAGACATTTTGTTTTTCAGCATTAACTTCCCATGATTGTACGAGAAGATTCGAAGAGAACGTCAGGATGTAGACCTTCGGCTCCCCCCTACTACCAATAATGCATAACACAATGTCAATACGGCGGTTGCTGTCGTCTGCGATACAACGAACTTTTTTTGTTGATTCCGAGTTCGTCACTTTTTTCCCCCGATTATTATATGCTTATATAAGTGGTTTTATATTTTATTTTATCAGTCTTAGTTATTATTTTATTACTGTTAATATTTGTTTTATTATTATTATTATTATTATTTATTAATTTGTATTACTATCTTTGTATTATCTCCGTCACTGTTATTCTATTATTATTATTATTATTATTATTATTATTATTATTATTATTGTTACTATTATTTCTATCATCAACATTATTATTGATCTCTGTAAAATTTATGTAGACTACTGGACTGTACCCGAGCACGAGCATATGCTCATTTCGGGTATCTATTCAAATGTATCATTTCAAATGTAAATTGTGAATAAATTTGAATTTGAATATGTCTTTATTTTTTATGTGATCTAATCTTGTGCATCCTTTGTATATTTTTAAAGTATTTGTGCTGAAATGCCGTCATACTAATAAACAGCAACGTATGTACTCTCAAAATAATATGTTCATGCATGAAATTGTCATTCTTAAATATTAGCATTCGGCTGTGGCTCATAGTCTTGTTGCAGTAAGGTTTTAAATTACGCCGGTTTTTTAACAACAGATCCCGGAGTGGTTGCCCACAGGCGGAGAAAAGAAACTATTCTACGTCAAAAAAGTTGTCAATAAAATACGCGTAATATGATTTATAGAGGAGTGGGACGACAGCTCATATTCAGAATCACAGTTCATTTCATATTTTTCCGACAACATAAAAGGAAGGGTTAAGAAAACTGAAACCTTCTTCCTAGAACACAGTTTACCTAGGTTCTTCTGGACAGTGTTAACAATGTTTCAACGATGGCTTCAAATGCACAGATTATTCAGCATAGAAATTGAACATGGGTGACAAATGACAGATGAATTTTGCCTGGCGCCCTCTATCAGAGAGCTGTTTTAAATGCCATGCATGTGCAGGACACAGGCCGTGCAGTTTTACTTTCTTCTCGGATGAAGCGATGGTAAAGATTTTATCGGCCTCTAAAATTCATCTACCTCGGCCGAGTCTGAAGCCGCGAACTTCGGGTTCTATGGCCAGCATGACTATCGTGAACAGCAGCTCCTCTGGAAATCATACAACCAGACGGAGGCACTTTCATTTGTCTTAAGTGGCAACCCTGTCAAGTTTCAGTGGGGTGCAAATATTTAAATACACGCTGCAGAGAAAGCGACGGGTCATATTTGCTCAAACATAGATGTACGCTCAACTGAACAAAGTAATCGACTTTGTAACAGGAGGAGCAGTGGAGGGAAGAACAACACTGTGCAGATACATGGCAACGTCGGAAAACATTTTCATAATAATGAAAATAATAGTCTGGAAAATTAGTCCACACAGAACTGAAGTCAGCGATGGATCCTTGCACTTAAGGCCATTTAGCACCATTGTATCCACTATATGCCATAACTGTAGTATACTGGGGTGTGGGGAATGGGTGAGGATGATTATAAAGATGAGGAAGGGAGAAGGGGAAACACGGTGCCGGCACGTAGTCTACTCTTGATCAATAGCACCAAGAGGCCTCCAGGCTTTGTCCCCGTCCGACGGACGAAACACTATCGACAGTGACATTAATTTCTTCTCTCTTTTTTTTAGTAGGTTATTTTACGACGCTTTATCAACAGCTTAGTTATTTAGCGTCTGAATGAGATGAAGGTGATAATGCCGGTGAAATGAGTCCGGGGTCCAGCACCGAAAGTTACCCAGCATTTGCTCATATTGGGTTGAGGGAAAACTCCGGAAAAAACCTCAACCAGGTAACTTGCCCCGACCGGGAATCGAACCCGGGCCACTTGGTTTCGCGGCCAAACGCACTAGCCGTTACTCCACAGGTGTGGACATTTCTTCTCTACATAGACATTAGTAATGTTAGCAATAGTAATTAGTAGCACATCCAAGAGGAGAATCGTCAAGTTGAAGACTTGAAGAATGTGTACGCAGAGTATGGGCCTAGGCTGGGTTTTATTATGCGATACTGAAGTGGAGAACAGTAAGAGAAACTGATATTAACATGACGTGGCAAAATTTACCTACAAAGAATGAAAATTCACTGTAATTTGTAATAATTTATACTTTGAAACTTGTTCAATTAATGTCAATGAATGAATAACGTAAACATTTCAACAATGGTTTTACTGCAAAAAGGAACCCAAGATAAACGATTTCAACTTTGTTTTTCTTGGGTAAAATGTAGTCTACAGATAGTGAAAATAAACGAAAATGTTAGGAATATTCAGCTATTTTATCACAGAATGACGTGTATGCTATTTCTGAAATTTTTTCAATTAATTTGATGTTGCATCCTTTTTCCGGGGAGGTCTTCAAATGAGTCAGACTTCGCAAAGCAATCGACCATCTCACTGATAATGTTATGGTAAGTCTAAAAAGCTGGTTTCATTTTTCATACAAATACATAATATAATGTAAATTTAAAATCAATAAACGATTAGGGAAAACACGGAAATTTTACTTGAAGCTAGTAAAGAGATAGGTTTGGAAGTAAATCCCGAAAAGACAAAGTATATGATTATGACTCGCGACCAGAATATTGTACGAAATGGAAATATAAAAATTGGAGATTTATCCTTCGAAGAGGTGGAAAAATTCAATTATCTTGGAGCAACAGTAACAAATATAAATGACACTAGGAAGGAAATTAAACACAGAATAAATATGGGAAATGCCTGTTATCATTCGGTTGAGAAGCTTTTGTCATCCAGTCTGCTGTCAAAAAATCTGAAAGTTGGAATTTATAAAACAGTTATATTACCGGTTGTTCTATATGGTTGTGAAACTTGTACTCTCACTTTGAGAGAGGAACAGAGATTAAGGGTGTTTGAGAATAATGCTCTTAGGAAAATATTTGGGGCTAAGAGGGATGAAGTTACAGGAGAATGGAGGAAGTTACACAACACAGAACTTCACGCATTGTATTCTTTACCCGACATAATTAGGAACATTAAATCCAGACGTTTGAGATGGGCAGGGCATGTAGCACGTATGGGGAAATCCAGAAATTCATATAGAGTGTTAGTTGGGAGGGCGGAGGGAAAAAGACCTTTAGGGAGGCCGAGACGTAGATGGGAGGATATTAAAATGGATTTGAGGGAGATGGGATATGATGATAAGAGAGTGGATTAATCTTGCACAGGATAGGGACCGATGGCGGGCTTATGTGAGGGCGGCAATGAACCTTCGGGTTCCTTAAAAGCCATTTGTAAGTAAGTAACGTAAATTTAATGTGTAGTGTTTCGTATTTTGCGAGTTACCGGCAAAATATCGTGTAAACTAGGCACAAAGCCTTTTTATATAACGCAAGTAGTGTCTATCTTTAAGTTTCCTGATTAAAATATTGTGTCCAATGTTGTAATATTTTTTGGATGGGCGTTTAAGCTTTTCTTGCAATTCATTTTTATACACGTAACTACAGTATATACCGCAATTTCAGACACAGCAATGGCTTTAAGTGTTCTCCCCAAAATATTGCTAACGGAAATGCATCGGCTTCTATGCCTTGCATTGCCATATTCGCTCTGGAAACACATACAAACACGACACACGAGTTCCTTGGTATCAGAATACGTAATTTGAATGTTCTTTACCACCTATTAAATAGAAAGTAATTACCAAGCACATCACCAGCACATCAATTACAATAAAATGCTGCTAGATAAATTAGATTATTATGGAATTAAAGGTGTTGCACACCAATGGTTTCACTCATATCTCAGAGATTTTTCAACAGAAAGTTGAAACCAATACAATTATAAATGATCTTGCCCCCCCCCCCTAATAAAAGATGTAGGTCATCCCATATTATTTGCAGATGACACAAGTATAGTAATTACAGCCAATAACTCCAACACATTCCAATCTTCAACAGAGGAAATTCTCTTCAAAATATGTGACTGGTTCTCAGTCAATAAATTAGTATTAAATTGTAACAAAACTAACATAATTAAATTTAAATCCTGTCCAAATTCAACCTCGCAAATTTCTAGCGAAATAATTAACAACAGATCCCTATTAGAAACAACAACAACCAAATTTCTTGGCTTAAAAATCGATAATGTGTTAAATTGGAAAAATCATATTAAAGAAATTACCCCCAAACTAAATTCAGCTTGTTTTGCTATTAGATCTATGCAAAAGATAGTAAATATCAATACCTTAAAAACAATATACTTTGCATACTTCCACTCGGTAATGAGTTTTGGAATAATATTCTGGGAAAATTCCACAGATAGTAACAGTATATTTCTATTACAAAAAAGAGTAATTAGAATAATAGTAGGTGCCAAATCTAGGAAATCGTGTAGGATTACTTAAAAAAAATACAAATAATGCCCATGGCTTGTCAGTATATCTTTTCACTAATAATCTTCCTCGTATGTAATCGTGAAAACTTTGTAACTAATTCATCAGTTCATAGCATAAATACACGTCAAAAATAACTTTCATACTCCATCGGCAAGTCTATCGTGCTATCAAAAAGGAGTGCGTTATATGGCAGTAAACATTTTTAATAGCCTCCCTATCGATATAAAAAATGAAACTCAAAACATAAGATTATTTAGGGCTAAATTAAAGAAGTACCTAATTTCTCACGCCTTCTATTCTGTAGGTGAATTCATGACATTCAATAACACTTCATGAAATTGATACTAAAACTTTGTGTTGTACTAGTAGACTATATTGTAAATCTCGTCTGTATATATTTCATCTAGACTGTGACTATAAATTAAGACTTTATAATAGTATTAAGTTTTTTGACTTGTTCCACATTCTAGCAGTAAAGCAATATATGAATACCATGGAATGTTAATAAATACAATACAATACAATACAATATCCATAATATTGAATGGAAAAAATAAGTGTAAATGACGTGTTTAAGAACTGAACTTAACTAGGCTGCAAGCAGGCTTAGACTAAGGGAGGATAACAAAGAACGTTAACGTGTTGTAGGAACATCCTATCAAAGAGGTATATGGCAGCAAGTAGCACACTCCAACCCCTCTTTTACTGATTGACAAAGTTCATCCTAATTTTCAACTCAACGGAGAGGAGTTACTTCCTATAGGCTACTTGGCTGGAGTTTTCCGAGGGTTAACCCAACTGTAAAGTAGTCAGTCTCAAGATGAACCACTCTGTGTCTGATCTCGCTATCACCAATTATTTCTACCGACACTAAGTAACCTGACACAATCTTTAAGTGACCGATTAAAAGAATTCAAGATGGGGAAGACATATCCACATACCATAAATTTAGACGTTATAGAACAGATATTCTATGTCACAGATATAGAAATATGCCGAAATCGAACCTGCGTCCGCTGGAAGGCTACTACTTGAATATGATATGATATGATATGATATATGATATGATATATGATATATATTTCTTCACAGCACTTCTTTACATGTAATGGTGTACCTCACATTTGTGTATCCGGTGCCACCATTAACATATTATTACAATAACACAGTATTTGCCGTACACGTCTACACAAATACTCCCAATTAAGATATGTACCTTTTTTGTTACTTGGTCAATCTCCCCTTCAGTATTTCCCTACATTTCATTTGCTATTCTCTATTTGATCATTAATCCTAATATATCTAATATTGTATACTCCTTTCACACCCCCTTTTACCTCTAACTACTATTCACTAAAATCTCAATTTCAAATTTTCTCTATAAATTATCATATTGAATTATTTGCCTATTTGTTCTTTGACCTTTTATTCAATTACTGTTCCAACATTTAAATATTAGTACTATTTTTATGCTGTCACTTGTTCATTTCTCTGAACCCTTTCTCACTATTATCACTCATTCCTATTTGCGCTCACTTTCACTTTCTCACTATTCTCCTAACACTTAATCCATTGTCACTGTTCACACTTCCTATAAATACTTTTATTTTATTTTACACATCTGTTTATACACTTTCTCTCTCCCCTATACTTCTCGGTCTTTTCCAGTTTCACTTTACTTGCACTTCTTTTATCACAACCTCAGTTTTTTTTTTTTTACACATATCAAGTATCTCTGCTAAATCCTCAACTGTCGCAAATTCTGACCTTTCTTTACTGTTCATCTCTGCCTTATTTCTATCTCTGTCTTTCTTTCTATTTATTTCTTCTTCTATTCCTCTTTTATTTTTCCCCCCATGCTTTCACTTTCACATACTAGATTTCCACTTACACTCGCACCCTTATTCTTTACACTACTTTCTTCCCTATCACTTCCTGACTCTTGGTTTCTCTGTTTATCACCCCTCGCCTTTTTTCTAGCTCCCGTGTTGTTTGTTCCATTATTGTCAGCATTCCTTCTGGAGTGCGCTAAATTTACCGCCATCGTATGGAGACTAGGAATCCGCTTACGTTGCATGATCACGTTACTGTTTTCTTCTCCTTGTGTCAGCACCTTTACACTTCCTCGTACGTCAGTATGTGAGTTCTGAACTCATCACTATTCACTCCTGTTACCATGTGTTGATCTGCGACAATCAGTTGTTCCGTCCTTGAAGTTGGGATGATTTTCTTCCACCCTTCCTGCTCCTTCCCTCGGTTTATATAGCTAACGTTACTACTTGAATAGTAATTTTACTTAACACGAATTCCAGACAGTACTGATAACAGGAATTCTGTGCGAACACAAAACAAAGCCTGTAGTTTTAGAGGGTCGTAACACTCGTCTCCTTGAGCGGTGATTGAGATAATTTCTTAACTGTGTCAAGGGAACAATATTTGGGAAGGCGATATTACACATCACGATACAAGACACTGATTATATCGAGTAGTGTCGGTAATATGCTAGTTCCCCGGGTGGCAGGAGATATTCTGCCAAAAACAAGATATTATTATATATACATGCCATATATGTAGAACTATCACGCATCTGCTCTATTCTGGGGCAACACGAAAGGCAAACCTATCTGTGTGATCCGTTACAGAGAGCTTTTCTAGAGGATTGGACCCTGATGATAAATCCAATACATAACCTGAAAAGTTGGATGTTTATTTCGTGTCATAGCCCAGTTTCCGGCCAGGAAGACGCGCACCAGACATGCTTGCGTTCACGAATAAGGAACTCTGACACATGCCGGATCATAACAAGCACAAGACCAAAACAGCTATGTTTAGTTAGCTTAAGGTAAGCGTTCACTACATCGTATCGCACTGCTCGTACGAATCGCACGCAACGGATATTTTAAGTGCAGTGCGTTCACTGTAACGGCTTCACCTCATCGCCTCATCGGATGCCCCTATCAGCTGTTTAAAACATGACGTCGTACAATATTGACATTACTGAAAGCAGAGGAGTTGAGGTTAGGTCTATTAATTACGTCTGTTAGCGAATAAGAATTTGTAATTGCTTCATGCGTCTTAATTGAAGAGGAAGAAACGAAAGAAATATTGGTTACATAATATATTTGCAAGATACGACTTGATTACTGTAATGGGAACGCCTCAAATTATATAATTCTTCGCAATTTTCTACACGCGAAATAAGTTTTCCGTCTGCCATTTTGGCGCGACACTGAACATGGCACAACATAATAGTAACAGTTGACCAATTAAAATTGACTTATTAAAGAAGGCCATGATCGCACGCATCGGAAAAGTTGCCCATCCGAGAAATGTGGACGGATTTGCCGAGAGGCGATGCGTGCAATACGATGTAGTGAACGCGGTTACATAACAATTACAGCAAAGATAGTCTTTTTCCGATCCGTGCGATTCGTCCGATGAGTGCGATACGATGTAGTGAACGCTTACCTTTATAGGTCAGTTGATTTCCTGCCTCCAGTCTGATAAGTTGATAACTCTCCTTCAAATACAAGAGTGTTTTCATTAAATTTTACGTTCGTTTGGTCTGGTACTTCATTGATAATGTCAACTCTCAGATTCACACTACAACACATTTTTCATGTATGAACTTGAAGTGAAAAGGTACTGCCTATCTCTACAATGTTAATTTCATGAAGTTTGGGTGCACGTTACTCAAAAACTGTTACAAGATTTTCAGGGAATGTTTTTACATTCTTAATCTTTAATAATACCTACTACAAATTGAAGAATGTTAACAGGAGTTTATATATATATACAATTCTTTGGGCTAAAATTTAATATCAACATATTTTTTTAAAATACTTTCATGAATCTCACAGCAAAACCCACAGCTATAATTTTGCAATTATCTTGGATGAAAAGTTTTTGGAAAAAAAGCACCAGAAATTAACATTGTCGAGATAGGCAGTAAGAAACAATATGCAATGTGTCTCAAAAATAAACCGACAAAATTTTCTGAAATGTTCTTCAATTAAAAAAAACACAACCAGAAGCATATGGTTTCAATCTTATAACTGAAACAGTAAGCCTACTTGGGATATCAAACATGACTTGCGATTAGGCAGTGTGTTGTTTTACATCATACGTATTGGACATTATTTCGTGCACCACCTGGCATCGAACTGTTCAACTTCCAACTTGCCGCGGAACCACAGAACAGCTCACAGATAATGTTTAACGGTGTGGCAAATAGATTCCTCGACTGATAGCTCGGCAATGAAAGAACAAAAATGGCGAACGGTACTACTAGAATTTATACTGTAGAACCTTCACTTCCTAAGACATAAGCAAAGAGGAGGAGTCACGCCGGAAATAACAGCGACGCGACTATAGCTAGTAAGAACATCAATGTAATAGGATACTGACAGAAAGTTATAATGTCACTGGACGAGTCCATGTAATAGATGCAAGTCAGGAAGCGTTTATTATTTATATGAAAGAAGAAAGAGTAAATATACGTATAATAATAAAATATAAAGTTCAGGATAACAGGCAGGGTTTGGAGTTGAACGGGTTACATCAGCTTCTTGTCTATGCGGATGACGTGAATATGCTACGAGAAAATCCACAAATGATTAGGGAAAACGCGGAAATTCTAGTTGAAGCAAGTAAAGCGATAGGGTTGGAAGTAAATCCCGAAAAGACTAAGTATATGATTATGTCTCGTGACCAGAATATTGTACGAAATGTAAATATAAAAATTGGAGATTTGTCCTTGGAAGAGGTGGAAAAAATTCAAATACCTTGGAGCAACAGTAACAAATATAAATGACACTCGGGAGGAAATTAAACGCAGAATAAATATGGGAAATGCGCGTTATTATTCGGTTGAGAAGCTTTTGTCATCTAGTCTTCTGTCAAAAAATCTGAAAGTTAGAGTTTATAAAACAGTTATATTACCGGTTGTTCTGTATGGCTGTGAAACTTGGACTCTCACTTTGAGAGAGGAACAGAGATTAAGGGTGTTTGAGAATAAGGTTCTTAAGAAAATATTTGGGGCTAAGAGGGATGAAGTTAGAGGAGAATGGAGAAAGTTACACAACGCAGAGCTGCACGCATTGTATTCTTCACCTGACATAATTAGGAACATAAAATCCAGACGTTTGAGATGGGCAGGACATGTAACACGTATGTGCGAATCCAGAAATGCATTTAGAGTGTTACTTGGGAGGCCGGAGGAATAAAGACCTTTGGGGAGGCCGAGACGTAGGTGGGAAGATAATATTAAAATGGATTTGAGGGAGGTGGGATATGATGGTAGAGACTGGATTAATCTTGCTCAGGATAGGGACCAATGGCGGGCTTATGTGAGGGCGGCAATGAACCTCCGGGTTCCTTAAAAGCCAGTAAGTAAGTAAGTAAGAAAATAAGTATAATAATAAAATAGAAAACTATAAAACAAAGACGTATTCACGCAATTATCCGTCACTTTTTTATTAACCTACAAGTGTAAGTGCAGAAGGAAGCACAACAAAGTACCGGTGCCAATGTCTCACCGCAGCATTACGCGACTACACGGAGTCTTGAAGAGAAATGCATACTGAGCACTAAAAACAGTAGCTTTACGTGCCAGCAAATATAATTGGCTTAAAATGAGTAATGTGGTCTACGAAGGTTAACATGTTATGGGCACTGCATTGGAAGCAAACTTCGATGTCAGGTTGCTTTTATCCTGTCTCGTTTTTGTGGCTAGTAAGTAAAAACCATCGATAGCATAATGTAGTAATTATTGACATACAGAAAAAAAGCGATAATATGATTTAATATGATATATTTCGTCACAGCACTTCTTTACATGTAATGGTGTACCTCACATTTCTGTATCCGGTGCCACCATTAACATATTATTACAATAACACATTATTTGCAGTGCACGTCTACACAAATACTCCCAATTACACTATGTACCTTTTTTTGTTATTTGGTCAAACTCTCCTTCAGTATTTCTCCTACATTTCATTTGATATTCTCTATTTGTTCCTTAATCTCGTTTCTCTTATCTATACTCTAACCACGATGTAAATACCAGATCACTTATCTGTGGCACGCTAAGTATACCTCTTCATAGAACATCTTGTTATTCATCATCTTTTACAATATCCACCTCGCGTCAATGGAATTCCTTGTCACAAAGTATTAGGGGCTGCAAGACAATAAACACCTTTAAGAACAGCTTAAAAGATAACCTTATTAGCATTTCACTCCAATCATACTGATTTAAACTATCACTGACTACATTGTTACTTTTTTCTTTAGACATCATCCTGATTGTGCTGTATTTTAATTGTCTCGTAATAATCTCTTTCTATTATCTAATATTATTTGAAATATATTAACATTCTATGTATTTTAGTTTAATTCTGCTACACAGTTTATTTCAGTGTTTAATTAATAGTTCATAGTATTTTGTTGTTTAATTTGTAAATAACTTTTGTATACATGTAACTCTCATCTCAATCAAATTGTTGGATTCTTTGTAAGTTAATGCATATGTATATACACTTTTTGCTGGTTGAGTGGAAGAGAAGGCCTTACGGCCTTAACTCTGCCAGCTAAAATAAATAATAATAATAATTATTATTATTATTATTATTATTATTATTATTATTATTATAATCCTAATATAGCTAATATTCTATACTTCTTTCACAACCCCTTTATCCTCTAACTACTATTCACTAAAATCTCAATTTCAATTTATCTCTATAAATTATCATATTGAATTATTTGTCCTATTTGTTCTTTGACCTTCTCTCCTATCTTTCTCTTATATTCATTTACTGTCCCAACGTTCAAATGTTAGTACTAATTTTATGCTGTCACTTGTTCACTTCTCTTAACCCTTTCTCGCTATTTTCACTCATTCCTATTTGCGCTCACTTTCACTTTCTCACTATTCTGCTTACACTTAATCCATTGTCACTATTCTCACTTTCTATAAATAGCCTACTTATATTTTATTCAACACATCTGCTTATACACTTTCCCTCTCCCCTATACTTCTCGATCTTTTCCAGTTTCACTTTGTTTGCACTTTTTGATCACATCCACATTTTTTTTAACGTATCAAATATCTCTGCTATATCCTCAGCTGTCGCAGGTTTTGACCTTTCTTTACTGTTCGTCTCTGCCTTATTTCTGTCTTTGTCTCTCTTTCTATTTATTTCTTCTTCAGAAAAAGTGATAAAGATCACGCCATATTATTTAGTGACTGAGGTGAGTGCCGTCCTGCAGCCCGGAGCACCACTTGTACTAATAACTAGGGCTCCGATTTTTAGGTGCTAAAAATTTGGAAAATGTTTATTTTTATGTGCTAAAAATTGGGAAAATATGCGACAAAAAGGAAAAAATACTAAATTAGGTTTCAATTGTTTTATGCCAATATAAATAATATGCAGTACTCATCAGTATAAATTCTGCTCTCGCCAACAGCTGAAGAATTACAGTACACAATGAGATTCATCCTCAAGTTATCAATCACAAATGACTAACTATTATTGCGGAACACTGCCTTGTACTGGGTAAAAGAGCGCCCTGGCCATCGGGAAACAACATGCACTCCCTAGAGCATGGATGGGCATTGTGCCTCACTTGAGAATTTGTGCCTCACTGACCTTCACAGAGCTTATCGCTCTGAGTGGCATCACCTTCACAGTCCCCGTTCCTCCCTCACGCAGCTCCTAGGCGTGGGAAGGTTCTATATCAGTTTTACAAGCAATATCAGTGGTGGCATAATGGAATTATCAAATCAGTGTGTACGCGTTAGAAAACGATTATTTCATGAGAAGTGGGAGGAAGAGTTTTTTTTGCTGTTTAGAAGGGGAGAACATACGATGTATGTTATGCTCGAAAATCCTATTAGGCATTAATAAATTTAATATACGACCTTACTCCTTATGTCATAAAGAACATGCTGAATTAGAAGGTAAGGCAAATTAAATGTTATTTTTCGTACTATTCCGAAGAAAATTTATGATCTTAACATTTGCATAGTATACTAAACACATTATACCCTAAACACGCTGCATTAAAAGATACGAGGAATTAAATGTTGTTTGTAAGTATTATTTTCAAAAGAAATTTATAAAAAAAAATATCAAATGTGCGTAGAAAACGAAATATGATTTTCTGAAATTATTTCAGGTCGAGAACGTGCAAATCTATTAAGTAATCTTGATAAACGCCAGAATATTCAAGAAAATAAACCTAGACAACGTGATGGAATATTATTGGCTAGTTACGCAATTTCTCGCCTGTGATTTAAATCAATTCAATGATGGAGAAATAGTAAAGAGGTTTATGATTGAAGCTGCCGAATTAATTTGCCAAATTGAATAAAAGTTTTCGAGTCTCTCACGTTAACCAAGCGCTTTCCTAATAATTCGCCACTGACCGCCTTAGCGATTACGATAAGGTGACGCAGGTCACAGCAGTTTATATTTCCCATCCTACTCTGCAGTCTCCTCTCCTAGTAAACAAACTATTTCAAATCGAGTGCCTCACGTAACCGAAAATTGTGCCCATGTATGCCCTAGAGACATGTTTTTGATTGGAAACGAAAACAGAGGCAGCTGATGTTTATGAAATTATAACTGCTTTCTGAATCAGCGTTATAACAACTTACAAGGCACTCTTAAATGACACATGAATGTTTATGTGTGTTAGTTGCAGTACAATTTTTAGTGGTGACAGGTCTTATCGCTTGTGGTGAGAGAGCAGACTGCAGGTCCACAGATAGGCAATTCCGAGAAACAGTTGCCAGCTGTCACGTCTAAGTAACTGCACTGAACATTCGGGAGATGATTAATCTGAAATAGGGCTTTTGTCGAAAATTATTAGATGAAAACTTGATTTTTGAGATTTTTATGTGAATATTTGAAAATATATAATTAAATTTAAAAAAAATATGTTTTTATGTGAAATAAAATTTAAAATATATGTTCAAGTGGTCTTGTCCGAAACTTAAAACACAATTACGAATTTCTATTGCAGTGCAAATAAAATATTTATTTACCTCAGAATCCTAGCCCTACTAATAACGTACGAATATCGCCGTGTCGCGGTACAGCAAGGCTTGGGTACAGTCACTGAAGCACCAAATATCTTGCACGAGCGTCCATAAGCATTGTGTTTTTTTTTATTTCAGTAGGTTATTTTACGACGCTTTATCAACATCTTAGGTTATTTAGAGTCTGGATGAGATGAAGGTGATAATGCCGGTGAAATAAGTCCGGGGTCCAGCATCGATAGTTACCCAGCATTTGTTCGTAATGGGTTGAGGGAAAATCCCGGAAAAAATCTCAACCAGGTAACTTGCCCCGACCGGGAATCGAACCCGGGCCACCTGGTTTTGCAGCCAGACGTGCTAACCGTATTCTACAGGTGTGGACATAAGCATTGTCATTACGAAAACTGACTCAAAATTGTGGCAATTTAATTTTTTTTCTCTTATCGTAAAATCTGATAATCTAAAACATTCACTAAGTGTCAAAATAATTAACTCTAGAGTAGACGCGTGGAGTCGCTTGTCACTCAGTGACTTGTAGTTTATTGCTACGTGGTTCCATTTTGGTGTAAGCATTCCCTAAGTTGCCTGGGACAAAGGTAAAAGCCGTTGTATACGTCGGACCGCAGATAAAGAAGATAATGAAGTGTACAGAATAGGGATATCCTGAACTAGCACCAACAGATAGCGCACGTGTACTTTGAGGGATGCGCTTTGCGTGTGCATTTGTTTTTCGGTATATAAACATTGAGGATATACGTAGTGTATTAGTATATTAAATACTCTTAAAAACAACTAAAAATGTCATATTTTTGTTATGTTCCTATATGTAAAAACCAGGGAAAGCTTTTTGTCTTCAATCAGGTCCCGAAATATTCTGAATATATGCTTTAAACCTTAAAAATATAAGTAATTAAACTGGGCCTCGAATAAATAAAAGTAACTACTTCAAGTAAGGAATTGTTGACTACAGTTTTATTTTGGGAGAGGAAAAAGAAAAATTAATAAAAACATATGCAATCTCGACAGCGAGCTATGTTAGCTTAGATTATATGCAGTAGTTGTAGGAGTCTCCGAAGTTTACGCCAGCAGTAAACTCTCGGTAAACTGGGATGTTTATTATCCAGGACGATCCGTAGTGAAATTCATTTCGT
The DNA here is from genome assembly GCF_040183065.1 of Periplaneta americana. NCBI lineage: Eukaryota > Metazoa > Arthropoda > Insecta > Blattodea > Blattidae > Periplaneta > Periplaneta americana. Next base: position 170,176,643 of record NC_091125.1, on the reverse strand, counting down.
GAATAATGTTTTTAATGTACTGTACCCTAATTAGTAAAGCCATGTTTTAACTTCAAATTTTCAAAATCATCCTACATAGTATTCAAAACTGCATGTCCTTAACCTACAAAACGCACGACTAATCGTGATACTGCTGCGATCATATTATATCATCCTATTAAAATTGCATTTGATCTTTCTGCAACTACAGAAAAAAATACAAGGAATTCAATCTCGATAGTCCCTTCCCTATATATAAAAAAAAAAAAACACATTGGTGGTTGCATATCCTGATTTTAGCGTACGGTTCGTAAATATTAATGATTAAAGAGGACAATATTCACCTTCGACATAGTTCATATTTTTTTATTCGTGCACCTCGTTCTCAAAGTTCTCGTTTAGGTTCATGAACATTCAATTTACTCATATCTATATTCTGCATACTGCAGATTTCCCCACCCATCTCTTAAGGGGAATCGCTCAATATTATACAGGTTTACGTTATTATTTATTGTAAATTAAATGAAATTATGAGGTAAGAAAATAATGAATTATATTAAATTACTAGCCGTACCCGTGCGCTCCGCTGCACCCGTTAGAAATAAATATGAAGTAATTACATAATTAAAATAGGACATTTGATCCAGGGAACATTCGTGTTTGATATAAGGATAAATCGTTTAATATGTTACTTAATTTAAATTGTATTTGCATAATTAAAATGCGATCATTTTGATCCAGAGACCACTTATTTGGTCATAAAAATTATTTTAGGAAATACAGGAAACGAATGTACAGAATAGCCTATCAAGTTTTCTGTGCATAAGAAGCTATTTTAATCTTACCTGTCCTCGATTCACTCAGAAGTTACTGTAATAACATTATAGCATTATGTCCATCTAGAGAAACTACACTTTCCAATGATGAATTAATAATTAATAATACAAATCGGTTAATTTAGCTTCTGATATTACTTCATACAAACACAGAAACATTATCTGTAGGCTATCTTTCATAGCTTTCGATTGTTGCTGTTCAAGGCACCTTATAGACGAAGTAATTTGTTTTTTAATTCATTACACGGCCTTAGATGGCAGTTATTTTAATTTTAAAACTCATTTATCTCATTAAATATCAGTCCTATCAAAATTTTTCAAGGAATAAAATTTATCGGAAATTATTTTTAAAGAAACTTTTGTTATGTAACATTTTTCACAAAAATCAATAATAAGCGAGATATTTCGATTTATTTAATTCAGGCCCCCTTATAACCCCCCTTTTAAATAATGTATTTTGAATGCCATATAGCCTAAAATCTAAGTTACAAACAACTTAATTTATATTCCAATTTTCATCGAAATCCGTTCAGCCATTATCGCGTGAAAAGGTAACAAACATACAGACAGAAAGACAGACAGATAGACATACAAACAAAAATTTCAAAAAAGCGATTTTCGGTTTCAGGGTGGTTAATTGTATATGTTAGAACCAATTATTTTTGGAAAATCGAAAATTACCAGAAAAATTTCGGCTACAGATTTATTATTAATATAGATACTAGGTTATACAAAATAATTGTAAATATAATTTTGACACGCACAAAAAACCAACAAGCGGGAAAACGTAATCAACTGTAGCATATGACATAACATAGCCCTACATCATGTTGCGCCGCGTGGAACGCTCCTGCCATCTAGCGGTAAAACGTCGCATAAGATATCCCTAATCAAGATGCTTAATGAGGCAGAGAAAGAGGCTTGGAATAGTTTTCTTGCAGTTGTTAGGGGCTTCCTGGGTAATTACAAACCCTGAAACTAGTTGAAACTATCTATGGTTATGAACTACAGCAAACTGGGCTGCAGAATGTCACTTGAAGTCCATATTCTTGATGCACATTTCGACAAATTTAAGACAAATATGAGAGCATACTCAGAGGAGCAAAGCGAGGGCCTCCAGGACTTTGGACGTCGTTATCAAGGACTGTATAACGAGAATATCATGGGAGACTACAATTGGGGAACCATTCGTGAAAGAGGTCTTCAGTACAGCCGTAAATCTCGGAAAAAGTCACTTCTAAAGTTTTGTAGTCACATTTACAAGTGTTTAGACTCGTGCTCAGGAAGGGATTCCAATACAGGTAAAAATAAAGTTAAAATTGAGATTGAATACAGATTAAATAGTGTTTAATGTGTTTAAACCAAAACTATAAACCCAATACAATTTTTTTTATTAATTTGGAGAGGATTCGTGGTTAAAATAATATTGGAATAAAATTTGTTTAATAATCTGGGACCTTGACTCATGCTATGATAAAAAGCTGCATTGGTTTTACATTTTGGTTCAGCAAACGTAGGGAATTCATATTTTTAGTTCTATATTTATTATACCTTTCAAAGTTATTAAAATTTCTATGAAAATATTTTAATAAAATAAAATAATACATTTTTTCAATGTTGGAAACTTTGAAATGTTTAAACAATTCAGTTGGGTAATCTTTCTGCTTTTTAAACAAATTTTTAATACTTCTTTCTGCAGTAAAATTAACGGAAAAAGGTTGGATTTATAAGTTCCACCCCAACCTATAGATTGAAATAATGCTAAATAAATTATATGTAAACAGTTAATTGACAAAATATTTCTTAGAACAACAAAGTAACAATGTTTTACGTAATTTATTACAAATATAATGAATATGATTAGCCTATTCCATTTTAAATGATTATCAATAATTATACCTATGTATTTAACCTCATTAATTTAATTAATAACTGAAAAATTGCAATTTATATCGGAACAATCAGAATTATGCATTTTAGTTTGTAGTATAGATGAAATTGATTGGTTTACTACCTTTATTATTTAAAGAAAATGGGATAGCTATTGTTTTATCTTTATTCATTATAGGTGAATTTAAATCGAACCATTTGTTATTAATTTTAAGCCGCAATTTGCATTATAATAAGCGTCAGTCCAAGTTTTTCCACTAAAAAGTGAAACAGTATCATCAGCATACGAATATTAATCACCTTCATATTCTTTAAGGTCTATCATTAAAAGGTCATTAAAAAGGTAAAGGTATCCCCGTAACATGCCATGAAGGCACTTGGGGGGGGGGCATGGAGGTAGAGCCCCATGCTTTCCATGACCTCGGCACTAGAATGAGGTGGTGTGGTCGGCACCACGCTCTGATCGCCTTTTACCCCCGGGAAAGACAAGGTACTCAGTTTTATAGGAGGCTGAGTGAACCTCGGGGCCGTTCTGAAAGTTTGGCAACGAGAAAAAAATCCTGTTACCACCTGGAATCGAACCCCGGACCTTCCAGTCCGTAGTCAGCTATAAATTAAAAATAAAATCGGTCCATGCACAAACATGATTTAAATGAATGTAGGCTAACTTACTTCTAAATACAGAAATATGTGGGATAACTTCAAAAATTTCAAATTCTTGGTTATTGTATTGTATTGTATTTATTAACATTCCATGGAATTCATACATGCTTACAGCTAGAATAAGGAACAAGTCAAAAAACTTAATACTATTATAAAATCTTAATTTATAGTCACAGTCTAGATGAAATATATACAGACGAAATTTACAATATAGTCTACTAGTACAACACATAGTCTTAGTATCAATTTCATGAAGTGTTATTGAATGTCATGAATTCACCTACAGAATAGAAGGTGTGAGAAATTAGGTACTTCTTTAATTTGGCCCTAAATAATTTTGTTTTGAGTTTCATTTTTTATATCGATAGGGAGGCTATTAAAATTTTTACTGCCATATAACGCACTCCTTTTTGATAGCACGATAGACTTGCCGATGGAGTATGAAAGTCATTTTTTGACGTGTATTTATGCTATGAACTGTTGAATTAGTTACAAAGTTTTCACGATTACATACGAGGAAGATTATTAATGAAAAGATATACTGACAAGCCATGGGCATTATTTGTAGTTTTTTGAAAATAGTCCTACAAGACTCCCTAGATTTCGCAACTACTATTATTCTAATTACTCTTTTTTGTAATAGAAATATATTGTTACTATCTGTGGAATTTCCCCAGAATATTATTCCAAAACTCATTATCGAGTGGAAGTATGCAAAGTATATTGTTTTTAAGGTATTGATATTTACTATCTTTTGCATAGATCTAATAGCAAAACAAGCTGAATTTAGTTTGGGGGTAATTTCTTTAATATGATTTTTCCAATTTAACACATTATCGATTTTTAAGCCAAGAAATTTGGTTGTTGTTGTTGTTTCTAATAGGGATCTATTGTTAATTATTGCGCTAGAAATTTGCGACGTTGAATTTGGACAGGATTTAAATTTAATTAAGTTAGTTTTGTTACAATTTAATACTAATTTATTGACTGAGAACCAGCCACATATTTTGAAGAGAATTTCCTCTGTTGAAGATTGGAATGTGTTGGAGTTATTGGCTGTAATTACTATACTTGTGTCATCTGCAAATAATATGGGATGACCTACATCTTTTATAAGGGGGGCAAGATCATTTATAAACACTAGAAAAAGTAGGGGACCTAATATTGATCAAAAAACAAAGTTCGATAAGAATAACTGTCATTTTCTCAACTTCCTAGCATAAGCGATCTAGAAATAACACTTATTAGCCAAGGACAAAAATGGTGCTACATAGTGCTATCAATTCACTGCATTGTACTCAGCTGTACTGCGATGGTTCACACGACAACGTGCTTCAGCTCAACGTGGGCGAGCTAAAAACCGGTTGCCGTATAGGCTTCCTATTCAATTGCATTGAAAGGAGTTCCTTACGTAAGGAAACAAATGGTGATAAGATCTTTACAACCTCTTTTATGTAAATTAGTACATTATTGTATTAACTGCCCAAAGACTACATAAAATTTTGCAGTGATCCAAGAAAAACACAAATTAAATCGTAAATACTGAATATGAAGAAAATTAAGACTGGTTCACAATAAACCGGGAACGATAATCAGAATGAAAACGAGAAGCAGAGGACGTGAATATGACAATTTTTTATTCACAATAAACCGAGAACGTAGACGACTATGCATATCGATATGCATGTCAATAACGATATGTAAAGTCGATATTACGCATTCTGATGTTATTTGTGTATAATTGACCAATGGTGTTCTCTCATGAGTACAAGGCAGCCAACATAAACACAGGTTAACCAACTTCGAAATTTAAACTGAAACATTTCATTAGGTACGGTGCTATAAATATGCCCATGCATCTTTATTATCACAACCTATTTTAAGTCTACCATCTATAATAATAATAAATCTGTACCCGAAATTTTTCTGGTAATTTTCGATTTTCCAAAAATAATTGGTCCTAACATATATAATTAATCACCCTGAAACCGAAAATCGCATTTTTGAAATTTTTGTTTGTATGTCTGTCTGTATGTTTGTTACCTTTTCACGCGATAATGGCTGAACCGATTTATATGAAAATTGGAATATAAATTAAGTTCGTTGTAACTTAGATTTTAGGCTATATGGCATTCAAAATACTTTATTTAAAAGGGGGGTTATAAGGGGGCCTGAATTCAATAAATCGAAATATCTCGCTTATTATTGATTTTTGTGAAAAATTTTACATAACAAAAGTTTCTTTAAAAATGATTTCCGATAAGTTTTATTCTTTACAAAATTTTGATAGGACTGATATTTAATGAGATAAATGAGTTTTAAAATTAAAATAACGCCATCTAAGAGTGTGCAATGAATTAAGAACAAATGACTTCGTCTATAAAGGGCCTTGGACAACAACAATCGAAACAGAAGCGTTGGACATCAACAATCGAAAGCTATTAAACATAGCCTACAGAGAATGTGTGTTTGTATGAAGTAATATCAGAAGCTAAATTAACCGATTTGTATAATTAATTATTATTTCACCAATGGAAAGTGTAGTTTCTCTAGATGGACATAATGCTATAATGTTATTACAGTAACGTCTGAGTAAATCGAGGACAGGTAAGATTAAAATAGCTTCTTATGCACAGAAAATTTGATAGGCTATTTTGTACATTCGTTTTCTGTATTTCTTAAAATAATATTTATGTACACTCATTTTAATCTCAGAGAATTAACGAACAACGAGAGTGTATTGATTTAGTATGCAGTAATAGTACGTTAGCTTAGCACTCCATTATTTTATAATTCAAATTTTAACTATGCTCAATTGAATCGTGTTAAAATACATAAAATATATATGCAATAAATGCAATGCAAAAAAAAATTGTATAATGAGCGAAGCAGATTATCTTGCGCTGTTATAAAAGTTGTTCCTTGGATCAAACGTCCTATTTTAATTATGTAATTACTTTATATTTATTTCTAACGGGTGCAGCGGAGCGCACGGTTACGGCTAGTAACGTAAAATAATTAGAGAAGAAACATTTGTAAAAGAACAAAAATGAACACTACAGTAGTTATTGAATTGAAGCGTGAATATGTAGTGTGTAATACAACCAATACAGTAGTAAAATATGATTCGCTTCCGATCGGTGTTCAAAGATGCAGCTATTGAAAGCCACGTATTCTCTTTCATTTTCTCATCTTTATACGAGGCGCGCCGCTTATCGTAAACGTGAGGATTTCCCTCAACACTCAATATTAAAATCTCATCAAATAAAACTTGCTCCATGATGCACAGCACAAAATAGCTTTTAGATGGCAATAGAATGAATCTAGTGGGCTGTGATCGGAAACGTGAACGCCAAAGTTGAAACTTGGCCAACTCTCCGTTCCCGATCCCGGCCTCCGGCAAGCTTTTCGTTAACTGTGAATGCTCACATTTAAATGTATACATTTTAACAATCTTACCGTTTTCGTTCCGATTCTCGTTTCCGGTTTATTGTGAACCAGCCTTTAGTGTGCATTGCACGCGGCAGTACGTGAACAACAGGCCTAGCTTTCATTCAATTGCAGTACAAAATCTATTATAGACGCATTTTAATTTTCTAGAAGTGTTATTCTAATTCTAACCAATGACGATTTCAACAGATGCATCACAAATCATAAACTTCAAATTATAGCGACGTACCGAAGTACATATGATATTTCCATGCAGGAATTCTGCGTTATCATATGATGAAGGATCGGCGGAGCGGAGAAAAATTCTCTCCGGCACTGGGATTCGAACCCGGGTTTTCAGCTCTACGTGCTGACTCTCTATCCACTAAGCCACATTGGATTCCAATTCCGATGCCGGATTGAATCCTCCAGTTTAAGCTCCACCTCTTAGTTTCACTTTAGTGGCCAACCCCATGCACTGTGTCACAGATGTGTACCACTGTCACACACATTAAAGAAAGTTTCTTTTGTATCTTGTATATGGGCTATTCCATATGATATCGATCAGTAAAAAACCTCGCATTTTTATACTCTAATCTTTTCCCTATTTATACAAGGTGCTGAGGAGAGTGCATTTGCAAAAATATACTATCGAAAGTCAAACGATTTTCTTATTATTGAGCGACAAATTTAGCGTATTTTATAAAAACAAGCCTCTTTCAGCGCTCAGAACTCTGGAACCATTTACTGCAGAACATTGAACGGGAGCTCATTTTGAAGCTGACATTTGGTAGGTTATGTTAAGAAGTAATCCTTATTTGTTGTACACAGAGAGACAGGTAATCTGATTTTACTTACTTTTAGGCTTTTTGCCAATTTTTAAAAATGTAAAAAAATATTGAGAAAAAACCTTGCATTATTAAGAGGGATTCGGCATTGTTTGGTTAGTGGTACGGCAATAAGTTTCGAAGGTAAGATTATTTTCACATGCCTGGACTTGAACGGCGCAGTACCGCACGCACTGGCCGAGAGCTGAAGATAAGCGAGCTTTGGGCGTCATTTTACTGCTGTGTTTATGAAAACCTGTGATAAATCTAGCACAGCCATGACTGCTAGTCGACACATCACGTGTTTATGTCTCCTGGCCTTGCTTGTCTCGGCTAGCTCCCGCCTCACAGTCAGCTGGTTACTTCACGCGCGTACTATTTATTTTCTTTATTTGATATTTTCAATACTTTCTTATCAACGTGCCATCAGTAAAAAATATGTGTTTATTTGTACTTTCAATGCGGAATATAACTATATATATTTTAAAAATATTTTTTCGTGGCGAAAGGCGTCTTAATGAGGAAAAATTTAAATTTCTCCATTTCCATAAAAAGTAAGAAAATCTGTTTATATGTCAATATAAATTTTAATTTCTCAGCATCAAAATAAACCATGATTTTGATCATTGAGTGAAAGGGTTTCGGAGCTACAACAGTTTAAACTTGCAAATTTTATGAAAATACGATAAATTTAAATATTTTTAATTTAAACACTATGAAGTTCTGATGCCTCAAACTTTGCACAAAGCATTGTATCACAGTTCTCAACGTACAAAAAAGTTTCATTGTATTTAGAAATTGTAAGGTTAATTTTCTCTATATTTCGGTCGATTTGAGATCGAATAGCTCATAAGTTAAAGAACGAAATGGGCAACCAGTATGTATTCAGACTCCTACGTTTTGAGGAAAATAATTAGTATAGCGGGAGTATTATTTCTACTTTTGGTTGCGAATATTCCAAGTCTAAACAGCCCCCACGCCCCCTTCAATCTGCACAGTTAAATCACTTCCACCCTGTACTGTCATTGAATAGATTATCACTCTCAAGTGTTACAATTCATTAATTTCCCCATAAGAGATAACCAGTCTGTTATTACTCAATTTGTTTATTGTATAGCTCGTATGTTCTCAGTAGGTCATTGTATTAGAGATAACATTGTACAGCAAGAGTTTCATGAACTATTCAATGATGAAGAGCATAGTCCAGAAATTGCAATAAGAAAAATCAGGTCTATGACGAAGATATTATCTCAAACAATGAAACGTCAATAAATTTAACAGCCACAAGTTGTGGAATAGCCTAGCTTACCAAGAAGAAATCAATAAAGACATAAAAATACGAGTTCAATCACTTTTTCTGGAACTATTAAAAGAATTTGAGAAATACACGGTGGAAATAACCAGGAATAAAATGATATACAGTGATTCATCTCTTTTACTGTCTCAGTCCCCCGTGAATGGAATTCTCCACCTCAGAAGATTAGGGGCTGCCAGACAATAACCACTTTCAAGAAAAGGCTAAACGATTTCTTACGGGCGCAGTCAAATTGAAGTTATAATTGTGATCGAGTTTAATAATTTAATTTAATTTAATTTAGGTATGACTATTATTATTATTATTATTATTATTATTATTATTATTATATAATTATTTTATTGGTGTTGTGAAGATAAAAAGAATTGTCATTGTATTATATTAATCATGTATTATATTGTCTTGTATTGTAGTACTGTATTGCTTTGAATTGTATTGTACTGTACTGTATTGTATTGTATTAATTATGTTATATTCATAGCAATGTATTAATCTTCTATCATACTGGTTGAGTGGAAGAGAAGGCAGAATGGCCTTAACTCTGCCAGTTAAAATAAACCATTATTATTATTATTATTATTATTATTATTATTACTATTATTATTACATAATTATTTTATTGGTGTTGTGAAGATAAAAAGAATTGTCATTGTATTATATTAATCATGTATTATATTGTCTTGCATTGTAGTACTGTATTGCTTTGAATTGTATTGTACTGTACAGTATTGTATTGTATTAATTATGTTATATTCATAGCAATGTATTAATCTTCTATCATACTGGTTGAGTGGAAGAGAAGGCAGAATGGCCTTAACTCTGCCAGTTAAAATAAACCATTATTATTATTATTATTATTATTATTATTATTATTTTTATTATTATTATTACATAATTATTTTATTGGTGTTGTGAAGATAATGGCCTTAACTCTGCCAGTTAAAACAAACCATTATTATTATTATTATGATTATTATTATTACATAATTATTTTATTGGTGTTGTGAAGATAAAAAGAATTGTCATTGTATTATATTAATCATGTATTATATTGTCTTGTACTGTAGTACTGTATTGCTTTGAATTGTATTGTACTGTACTGTATTGTATTGTATTAATTACGTTATATTCATAGCAATGTAGTAATTTTCTATCATACTGGTTGAGTGGAAGAGAAGGCCGAATGGCCTTAACTCTGCCAGTTAAAATAAACCATTATTATTATTATTATTATTATTATTATTATTATTATTATTATTATTATTACATAATTATTTTATTGGTGTTGTGAAGATAAAAAGAATTGTCATTGTATTATATTAATCATGTATTATAGTGTCTTGTATTGTAGTATTGTATTGCTTTGAATTGTATTGTACTGTATTGTATTGTATTGTATTAATCATGTTATATTCATAGCATTGTAGTACTTTTCTATCATACTGGTTGAGTGGAAGAGAAGGCCGAATGGCCTTAACTCTGCCAGTTAAAATAAACCATCATCTTCATCATCAACATCATCACTAGATCCCAGATTTCCATGCCCTATCAAATCTTAAAACATCCATGCATTCATGCGCTATCATATGACAGAACATGCACAATGAAGCGAGAAAACAGTAAAAATATGCACTATCACAACTGAGTTCTACATTGTTACATTTCTATTTTATTTTGAAACAACGTACTACAACTAATTTCTCACAATCTTCTTCACTTAAGCTCATGTGTTTCTCTGCAGCATGTTCGTGAACACAGAAAATCATCTTTCTACGTCACAAGAAGTGACAGGTGCAAAATTAAGTGAAGAAATTTGGGACAAAGTGAGGTTAAATTGCAAGTCGTTTGCATTTCCGCATTCCGATCGGGAATAGAACCCGTGACCTTCCGACTTTTCAGTGTTGCTCTAACCGCGAAGCTATCAAAATACACAAGTACTTATTTCTTTACTACAACACCGTCCGTCTTTAGAAATACCTTTTCCTCAAACCATTTTGACATAGGATCTCTTCTTAAACAAGAGCTACATTAATACTTCACAATTCGACACAAATAAATATTAATTTAGCTTCCCTTATGAAAAGGTTGCCAGATTTGACAAAGCGTATTACATATAATTTGGAAACACACCTAAAAGGTAAAATGGTATACATTTCAAACGGTTAGGGAATCGAATATACAAAATGTCAGAAAAATTTACACCTAAGTAGCGTTTGTGCTCATTTACAGTTAAGAAAGGGGGGGGGGAAATATCATCAGATAGGTTAGAATGCTTTGAATGCCATATACCGCGAGAAAAATAATAGTACGGATTTATTGGCATTGATATCTAAACCAATCAATAGCCATCGGTTAAGATAACTTGAAATTTCCATTATCACTCCCATACAAATGATTTCTCAATACCCGAACCGATCCTTTGAGGGCACTAATGGCTATACTAAATTGCAGTTTGCAAGAATGCTGCTTCTGCTTTCCTTTCTTTCAATATTATGCCCTCCAGCTTGTAACGCGCGAGAGTGGGGGTTGGAAATTCCAGTGAAACAAAATGAGAATCTAGTGGAAAAACTGAAGACTAGATGTCAGATAGGATGACACGAAACAATGAACAGTAGCTTCCTTTTTTATTTTTTTCTCAGTAGACAAAGAACGTGGAAATACCAGATTCTACAAAGCAACATTAATAAAAGTCACTATTAGACGAGTTAACGTAATATATGCACTAAAGCCAGAGAAAATATATAATATATCGAATGCAATATAAAAGTCTAAATATGTGCTATTAAATCTAAAACTTTCAAAATATGCATTATCATGAATTTACTTCCAAAGGGGCAAAATATGTAAACACGCACGGAAAAAGTGCGGTTATTTGGAATCGAAAAGTCATAAAACGAATATCTGCACAGTTTGAGAAGTGTACCCAGCTTATATAAAAACATGCATCTGCATGGAAATCCGGCTCTAGTTATCACACAGTCTTATGTAGCAGAGAAAAGAAGGGTCCAGAGACATGGGCCAAGCGCCATTTATTAAAAACTGAGAAAGCAAGGGTTAAAGTTAAGTGAATGCCATAGTTTAATGAAAATTGACATACCATTTCGTTTTAATGTGTATACTTTATATTACTTGCTATATGTTTCCATTGAATTATGGTAATAACTTCATTTTAATCCTTGTTTTCTATGGTTTTAGTAAATGGCGCTTGGCCCACTATGGTTCTGAACCCTTCAAATATGGACTGGGGAAAAAAGTAAGTGCGTATAAGCCCTGATCATATGTACAACAGATTGCCATCCCCATGTTAAAAACGGTAACATGTGGAAGAGAACAACCACCAGGATCGCCACCGTCGATTGGGAACGACCGATAGATGGAAGTACAGTTGCTCCATGCAATTCAAATGAGAGTTAGGCTATAATGAGACTTCTTAAGCAGTCGCTACATGGCAGCATAGTGAAATTGATAAAAGTTGTTGCCTTCAAAGCCTATAAGACTGATCAATCTGTTATAAGTAATTTGGGGTATAAGCAACAAGAAATAAACAGATAAGGCACTTGCAGTACACTCAGGGTGGTGGTGGTGGTGGTGGTGGTGGTGGTGGTGGTAGTGTCCACACCTGTGGAATAACGGTTAGCACGTCTAGCCGTGAAACCAGGTGGCCCCGGTTCGATTCCCGGTCGGGGCAAGTTACCTGGTTGAGGTTTTTTCCAGGGTTTTCCCTCAACCCAATATGAGCAAATGCTGGGTAACTTTCGGTGTTGGACCCCGGACTCATTTCACCGGCATTATCACCTTCATCTCATTCAGACGCTAAATAACATAGATGTTGATAAAGCGTCGTAAAATAACCTACCAAAAAAAAAGTAGTAGTAGTAGTAGTAGTAGTAGTAGTAGTAGTAGTAGTAGTAGTAGTAGTAGTAGTAGTAGTAGTAGTAGTAGTAGTAGTAGTAGTTTAACTCCAGTTTATTACTATGGAAGTTAAAAATGAGCGAGAAATTGCCGACAATTTGTACCTGGGTCACACTCTTCAGGTTTACTCCAGAACACTTACTTACTTACTGGCTTTTAAGGAACCCGGAGGTTCATTGCCGCCCTCACATAAGCCCGCCATTGGTCCCTATCCTGAGCAAGATTAATCCATTCTCTATCATCACATCCCACCTCCCTCAAATCCATTTTAATATTATCCTCCCATCTACGTCTCAGTCTCCCTAAAGGTCTTTTTCCCTCCGGCCTTCCAACTAACACTCTATATGCATTTCTGGATTCGCCCATACGTGCTGCATGCCCTGCCCATCTCAAACGTCTGGATTTAATTTCCTAATTATGTCAGGTGAAGAATACAATGCGTGCAGTTCTGTGTTGTGTAACTTTCTCCATTCTCCTGTAACTTCATCCTTCTTAGCCCCAAATATTTTCCTAAACACCTTATTTTCAAACACTCTTAACATATGTTCTTCTCTGAAAGTGAGAGTCCAAGTTTCACAACCATAAAGAATAACCGGTAATATAACTGTTTTATAAATTCTTACTTTCAGATTTTTTGACAGCAGACTGGATGATAAAAGCTTCTCAACCGAATAATAACAGGTATTTCCCATATGTATTCTCTGTTCAATTTCCTCCCGACTATCATTTGTATTTGTTACTGTTGCTCCAAGATATTTGAACTTCTCCACCTCTTCAAAAGATAAATTTCCAAATTTTTATATTTCCATTTCGTACAATATTCTCGTCACGAGACATAATCATATACTTTGTCTTTTCGGGATTTACTTCCAAACCTATCTCTTTACTTGCTTCCAGTAAAATTCCCGTGTTTTCCCTAATCGTTTGTGGATTTTCTCCTAACATATTCACGTCATCCGCATAGACAAGCAGCTGATGTAACCCGTTCAATTCCAAACCCTCTTGTTATCCTGGACTTTCCTAATGGCATACTCTAGAGCAAAGTTAAAAAGTAAAGGTGATAGTGCATCTCCTTGCTTTAGCCCACAGTGAATTGGAAGCGCATCTGACAGAAACTGACCTATACGAACTCTGCTGTACGTTTCACTGAGACACATTTTAATTAATCGAACTAGTTTCTTGGTAATACCAAATTCAATAAGAATATCATATAAAACTTCTCTCTTAACTTACTTCAGAACACCACAAGGATGTAATGCACTCGCTCTAGCGGTAAATAATAACGCTATTAGATGATAAATTCAGAAATACGGACAAGTGAGCAATACTATAATAAAAATTCGAACGCGCCGAACGAATCCGTTCCGGCTAGATAGCGCTTGTCTTCACTCTATAATTTCGAGGCTGTTTCAGCTTTCTATCTTGTTATTAAATAATTTAAACTCCATCGTGACTTCACGGTCACAGTGTATTAAAATGATTATGGTTCTTCTTTTTGCAGTCATTAACTTACCGTGGAATAGAACCGCGCTTCAAAAGTGAAAAATATCAATAAAAGACGGCATTCCCTTGCTTAAATTGAATAAAATGCCTGACAACATTTTCCACTGAAACACTCATTTGCAGTATAAACATAGTGAAAGCATATCAAATCGTCAACCAAGCGTAGTCTAATAAAATAGAAAATATTTTAGGCAAAAATAACTGAAGCACGTGTAACAAGTGGACACTCGCAATAAGATCCCGCTATTAATCGAGTTTTAACTGGAGTTGGTAAGCACATTTCAGGGTCCTGACCTCGTTTCCTCACCTACATCTCCTGGCACCAAGTTCCCAACAGTACATCAAAATGTTTACACGTGATGAACCGCTCTTTGTTAGGCCGTCACAATCACTGTAAAGAGAACAGCTGCAGCTGAGGAACATCTGGATGTTCGAAGGAAATGAGTCAAGTATCAATTACTGCAAACATCGATGTGACGTAGTCGGTACAAGCCATTTTGTTTCAGTATAAAATCAACTTGAAGCGCAGTTTAAGGTGTTTAGTTTACGTCTACATAGCATTATATTATTATTAGTTAGGCTTATTATTTCTTTCAGAAGGTGTAACTTGCCAGTCTCCACTGAATGGATCATAGCTGAAGAGAAGTTCACCGCATTTAATTACTAACAAGGGAAATGTTTATGCTCTCGTGTCGAAATCTCCTCTCAAACTACGCACATTGTTAGATTTCTTGTAATTATCAACAGTAATCTCACTAGAGCTTTTGATTTATCTAGAGAAAATCAAAACTCCAGTGGGATTTAATTGACTATTACGCCATTAGGAGAAAGTATATAAAGATTAGAAGAAATAAAGTACTCTTACTTACTTACAAATGGCTTTTAAGGAACCCGAAGGTTCATTGCCGCCCTCACGTAAGCCCGCCAGCGGTCCCTATTCTGTGCAAGATTAATCCAGTCTCTATCATCATACCCCACCTCCCTCAAATTCATTGTAATATTATCCTCCCATCTACGTCTCGGCCTCCCTAAAGGTCTTTTTCCTTCCGGTCTCCCAACTAACACTCTATATGCATTTCTGGATTCGCCCATACGTGCTACATGCCCTGCCCATCTCAAACGTCTGGAAAATAAAGTACTCTAATACAATAAAATATTAATTGACTTACTAAAATTCTATTTCACTAATGTTAGCTTCACCAAAACGTTTGAACGGAGCCGCCATTTTCAGTTGACTGTCTATGCTGTAAACAAATGACGATCACAAAGCATGTTTTATACAGTGAGCTATGTACTAGAGCTCACTGGTTTTACAATACCGTAAAGAATTTGCAGTTTGAAAGGTTGACAAACAAAGAAACAAATGGTAAGGAGGTGATAAAAACAGACGAAAGTATATAAAGATTAGAAGAAATAAAGTACTCTAATATAATAAAACAGACATTAATTGACTTACTAAAATTATATTTCACTAATGTTAGCTTCACCAAAATGTTTGAACGGAGCCGCTATTTTCAGTCACTATCTATGCGGAAAAAAAATTACGATCGCAAAGCGTGTTAAAGTACCGTAAAGGATTTGCAGTTTAAAATTCTGGCAAAAAAAAAAAAAAAACAAATGCTATGGTAGTGATAAAAACAAACAAATGATAGGGAAGCGATAAAATTAAATAAATGCTAAGGAAGCGATAAAATTGTGCGATAAGCAGCCATGATTGATTGAAAGACGTCCTTTTGTACCGTTTTATTGGTCAAAAGTAGCATGACGTAGTAAAAAGTGTAATAGTCGGTATAAAATGGCATCCGTAACTTGTGTTTATTAAAACGATTTCCCTGATAACTCGAATAGTTTTTAAGATATTGCAGTGAAATTTTACGTAAATTGTATTTCATACTTCTGAGGAAACCTACGTAGAACCATTACGTTACCGTACCACTCATAGTTTATTTATTTAAAATGTTTGACATAATAATAATAAAAATTTACTTCAAAATATACAATAAAATAAACAAAATATTTATACTGAAGATATTTCAAAGATTGTATGTGATGTCGTTCATATGGCATTCAGGAATAAATATAACAAATAATCACTTACAAAATAATACTGATATTTGTGGAAATTATTAGGGAAACGGCATTTCAATGCACAAAGTGCAGCTGCAATTTTGTATTGCTAATTATTAGGGCTAGAATTTTGATGAAATTGCATCTTTTTTCTAGTAAGCTAGAAACATAGCCGCTTTAGTATTTATATGTTATGTGATAAACTGAGTGTTTTAAGACATATTTGTTAGGGCTTTTTTTTTTTTGCATTTTTTGCCTGTTTCAACTCATAAGAGCATTTTTTGTTTTATTTGGTCATTTTTTAGCCATTTTCATTTAATTCTGGCCATAAATCTCCATTATTAATGTAAAATAATGTTTGTTTCCTTTGATATTTTCTTTACATATTTTGTCCATTAATACCCATTATTTTGTATAATATTTTAATCGTTTTTCTAAACAAATATTGCCATTTTAACGTAGTAAACCCCATGTAATGAATCAGTCCAACCACCGCTTCAATATAGACTCCTCTCTACCTGCTAATTTCGGTTAAGAGTGGCCTTGTGGTAGACTACATGGAAACTAAAAGTAAAGTAAAGTAAATCCATGGCGCTACAGCCCATGAAGGGCCAAGACCGATCACCTGACTGCTGACCTCATGTCCACATGCCGACGCAGAAGTAAACGATCATACATGGAAACTACATCAGGTAAAATAATTAATTAAAGTGTACTACTTATAAAAAATAATGTAAAATTTAATTTAATTACTAGTCTAAATATTAAGTAGTACAAAAACTCTTTTACTACTAAACCAATTATGTAAGATCAATTTTAAGGGCATTTTTAAGAGCATTTTTTTAGATTTTTAGGTCATAAATGCATGTTTTTAGGACATTTCTTCATGATTTATAAGTCATCAAAATCCTAGCCGTACTAATTATCTATAACAGTGGGCTAATAGTTTTGCTAAATCTGAAAACAGTATCCTACAATTGCATAAGTAACGTATAGTGAGCATATAACATTTCATCCCCCTTAAAAATAAAAAAAATTAAGTGTTTGCGGTTCCTTCATTCATATTGAATGATGTAAAATTAACGTTAAACCCATCTAAACATTAATAAAGGAGAAACAGCAGATACGAGATTCCTCAGTTCACTTGCAGAGCACTCTATGATGGCTAGAAAAATAAAAATAAATTAGGAATAAGCCACACATATATAATCTGAGAAAACAGAAGAGTTCAGAAATCACAGGTTTAAAAGTGTGCCAGAAAGCAGGCTGCCAAGAATAATTTTAAATTATAAGCCAATTGAGGGTAGACCTCAGATCCAACGGCCATCCCACGTAACAGAGGACAGATGAAATTAAAATCTTTTGAAGTCGGGAACAGACCAAATGATCTATAAACCGTCCGTGACTAAGAAGAAGACTCGAGATCACTAAGGGCCGTATTCATAAACGAGACTTTGGATGAAGACTTCCCAAAGTCGAATTTCGTAGTAAAGTTTAACTTTGTTAGAAGTCCTATTCATAGACAATATTTCTGAAACTTTGACTTTGACTCCGGTAAGTCGAGATTTGACGATCTTGTTCTAATGTTGGCAATCACAATCACTGCCTTCTAAACGAATTAAATTAACAGATAGTTGAAACAGAGTAGGCATTGCCACAATCAAAGCCATCTTCTGAGACACAAACCAATGAAACAATTGACTATCGGTACATGTTAAGCGATTGTTAGCCGTTCTTGCAGCTTTACATAAGAATAATTTATTCGTGAGCTTAGTGTGGAACTCACATAAGTAAAAGAATTGACATTTTTAGATTTTTATACCAATAGATATTAATTCGTTCTTATACTTGGTCACAAAAAATCGTAACTCAGTTTCGAACAGTCTTGTACTCGTATATAATACAATAAAATTCGTAACTACGAAACATGATGGTGTAGTTCATATGAAATAGTATTGCCTGCTAAGAATTTTGTTGTGAATAAAACATCGATTGTAGTTAGGTTAGGTTCACATTAAGCCCTCGAATTATTTCATTATAAAATAATTTTATTCTGAAAATATGGAAGATAAGAAGATGTCACTAATAACAGACTACTTAAAAATTAATTGAAATCAATATTCAGAAAACATTATTATGACGACCGCAGGATTAAAAATTAACTGCATATTCAACTGTATAACATAATTATCCTCTATAGAATTAAACAAATCAATATTAAGCCATAAATTACCTGTAGCGTAAAATCGCGATGAAATAAGAAATTCAAATATTGGTGGAAGAGATAATCCTCTTTGATTTTTATTCATCAATGAATGTTGAAACATGACGAGGATATCTAATACGGTCTGTTTATTAAATCTGTACCTGGATTTGAATTTATTGTCCATATCTAATAATACGCTAAGGAACATGAACAGGTTTAGATGCCCTCAATATTCTCGGAAAATTCAACAATTTTCCAAATATCAGCCATTTTCCTTATGTCCATGAACCAAAGTCAAAGTCAAAGTCTAGTTTTTCGGCGACTTCGAAGTAAAGTCACGATTGAAGTTTACTTTCGTCAAAGTGTCGACTGTGAATAGGAAAATGGTGACTGTACTTTCCAAAGTCAACTTTGGTACAATGTCTTGTCTATGTATACGACCCTAAAATATCGTAGTGGAGGTATTCTTTACACATAAGAGATTCTCAAATATTTGTCAATAATGGTTTCTTTCTTCTAAAAAAATTGATAAAAATACGAACGTGTATAATTACAACCATTACGAAGAACAGTTCCAGTAACCGTTATCAATTCAATCTTCTTAATGTATCCAGCTGTTTGCTGACAACATAAAGTCCACTTTAGTTCACTGTAGTCTATTCAGTTGTTTTTCACGAGAAATGAGGGGTATTTTGATCGGTGTTCATTCTCCGGAGGTAAAATAACCGTTATCAATGTAGAAAATACAATTTTAAATATACAAAGTGTTAAAAACAAAGGGTATAATATTTTAAGAGGTAGTAGAACTCATCTGGAAGTAAATCCTGAAAAGACAAAGTATATGATTATGTCTCGTGACCAGAATATTGTACGAAATGGAAATATAAAAATTAGAAATTTATCCTTTGAAGAGGTGGAGAAGTTCAAATATCTTGGAGCAACAGTAACAAATATAAATGATACTCGAGAGGAAATTACACACAGAATAAATATGGGAATTGCCTGTTATTATTCGGTTGAGATGCTTTTATTATCCAGTCTGCTGTCAAAAAATCTGAAAGTTAGAATTTATAAAACGGTTATATTACCGGTTGTTCTTTATGGTTGTGAAACTTGAACTCTCACTTTGAGAGAGGAACATAGGTTAAGGGTGTTTGAGAATAAGGTGCTTAGGAAAATATTTGGGCTAAGAGGGATGAAGTTACAGGAGAATGGAGAAAGTTACAGAACACAGAACTGCACGCATTGTATTCTTCACCTGACATAATTAGGAACATTAAATCCAGACGTTTGAGATGGGCAGGGCATGTAGCACGTATGGGCGAATCCAGAAATGCATATAGAGTGTTAGTTGGGAGGCCGGAGGGAAAAAGACCTTTAGGGAGGCCGAGACGTAGAAGGGAGGATAATATTAAATTGGATTTGAGGGAGGTGGGATGTGATGATAGAGAATGGATTAATCTTGCTCAGGATAGGGACCAATGGCGGGCTTATGTGAGGGCGGCAATGAACCTCCGGGTTCCTTAAAAGCCAGTAAGTAAGTAAGTAAGTAAGTAAGTAAGTAAGTAGAACTCATCAAAACAAGTAAAAAAAATTGGTAAACATCTGTCCTAAAATTAATATCTTCCGAAATATTAGAACTTCACTTGCTCGTAGCAAATGTTTGATGTGTCTTCTATTCATAACACATTCTTCTGCTCGACGTCTTAGGGAACCACGCAACCTTACAAACACTCCTTGTTGGTCTCCGATGTGCAGACAGACGTTGGAATACAAACCTGTAGTGTTTGAACGTCTTTAGTGGGCATTGTACAGGGACATCATTTTATTTTTACTTCAATTTTTATTGTACCTGAGTTTTTGCATGTACTTCACTCCCACCACTTCTACTAATGAAGTTCAACCGTCCTCCACACAGATCCAAGACCGCATAAACAATCATAGTAGCCTTACGGTCATAGTAAACAGTACGTTCCAAAAATATGTTCGCGTTTTCCAGTGACGAAAGAGCTTTCAATATTGAATCATTTTCGCACAGGTACTGTCGTCCATTTGCCTACGTCGTATCCCGGTTTCCCCCAAATGCTTTTATTCGCCAGCTAGTGGCTGGGCTGTCGTCTTAGCTCTTTTGTGAGAACATTAATTTCTGTTAGGAATTGGAGGTCTACGTAATATTATACAACTGTTTAAAACAACTTAAATAAAAGGGCCTCGTTAAGTAATTAAGTGTCACGTGATTTCCTCTCTTTCTACGACCCTACGACATAACCACTTGGACGAAGAGTAGATAGCATGTCTGAATAATTTTATCTTTTCGGATCGGGCAGAAGTGAAGATTGAATTTACAGTACGTAAGGTACTCTTTTATAGAGTAGGTACAGAATTATTTCAACATGAGTTACTAGTTACGAAGGACGAAACTGGTAATTGGGATTAGGTACAATAGTCTATAGTGCGATAATATGCACATTAGAACTGAAGCCTGTATCGAAATGAACGGCAACCATTTTCAAAAATGTGTTTAAATATCCATATTATGATTATTTTTCAATTTAACTTCATTCTCTATATTGTACGGTAATGTGCTGTAGAGAGTATAATATACACTGCATAATGAATACGTCCGCATGGATAACTCAGTTCGTGAGTAAAAACACTCATTGTTAATACTGTACTGTATTTTGATTAAACAAAAACCTAATGAAAATTATCAAACTCAAAAGAGCGATATTTCCTAGTTTACGTAAACGCCAGTATCATCGAACTCCAGTTATGGAAGGGGGTAGCAAACGGTGTTGATTCAAAGGTATAGCCACGTTAATATTAAAAATGTTAGTAAAAATAAAATGATGTCCCTGCATATCTGTCGTCGATTTGCAAAAGGGGACACGTCCAAAATAACGAAGTGTTGGGAAATCGCAAAAAAAAAAAAAAAAAAAAAAGCCATAACAGACTTTAAAACTTAAAATGTTCATGGATCCTGACTGTATGTATCCATAGTGATCTAATTAGAAAAAATATATGTCCATTTTAATTTGTTAACTTAGTTATAGTTTTTGCGATTTTCCAACACAACGACAGATATACTAAAACGTTAAGGTTCCTATAACCAAACGTCCAAGGGATTAACATCTGGAGAACGAGCAGGCCATAGCACAGGACCTCCCCGGCCAATCCATCGAAGATTAAATACCTATGTTTAAATGTCGTACATAAACCACATTTGTGGTCTTTAATGGTATGGCACTTCCTCCAGCAAGATGGGCAATTGGTTTGCTAAGAAACGCCGATACTGTGAACCAGTTAATCTACGGGGTAGAATATGTTTGTAAAAAAAGTATGAACTTTAGGACCCATGTTTATTGGACCTTTTTAACACTCTGTATGGAGCTATTCAAAAGTCAGGACACTTCTGAAATTGCTGGCACTTCGTTAAAAATAAAGTTTATACAAAATTAGATGCACAATAATGTTATTAATAAAATAATCTAATAAATCTATGTAGAAGACGATTATTATAAAAGTAAAAAAAGGTCATTTCATTTATCAGGCATTAACATCCTCCTGAATGAAAGTAGTTTAGAGATCCATACCTCAAACCATTCAGGGTTTTAATTTTCTTAACAGGATGTTAAAAAAAAAAAAAAAAAACACTCATGATATAGCGTGTGGAACAACGAAAACTTTCGAGAAACAATTTTCTTTAAAGAAGCATAGTAAAACAACAATCGCTTCAATAACTTTCATTTGTTACATAAAAAAAAGTTGTCACTAGAACCAAAGAATCGTTCACACTGAGGGACATAGCAACATAATTTAATTTTGAGTGGGCAAGAATTGGCCGGTGAATTCTGGCTTAAGGGACATACTAATATGGCTCCCACTTTACTTTTATTCCGATGCAAACCATGCTATGAAATTTTATTGCCTTTAAATATTCATAACTCTGCCAGGTTCTAATGACTTGCTTCGTTACCAAGGACGACCTCTGCCTCGAATATTGAACTAGCTGGATCGGCCAAGACGGGACATAGACTTGCCCACGAATTATTCCACAGGCTGGTTTAAAACTTTCGTCATTTTGATAACCACATTTATATTTATTTTAATTTATGTTTCTCTCAAGTATTGGCCATACGAAGTCTCTATGGTAACAGAGAAGACACATAGATAACAAAAGTAATTCAGTGTGAAATTCTCTTAGCTAATAAATTATCCTCAACAGACCAATGAGAATCATTCACTGATAGTATTTCGGTTGCCATGCTACAAAGATAGTTTTTACAGCTATGTGCAATAATTGTTTTGACTGCCTCCGTGGTCTGTTGGTCAGCATGCTTCCAGATCAGGAGGTCCCGGGTTCGATTCCCGGGCTAGGCTCTCGGTGAATTTTTCTTGAAGAAGAATAATTCCCCCCAAATAGATCACATCTTGATAGATAAACGGAGACATACTAGTATAGTAGACATTCGAACTTTCAGGGGTGCAGACTGTAATTCTGACCATTATTTGGTGATTGGAGAATTAAGAGAAAGATTATCAGTAGCCAAGCGAGTAGAGCAACAAGTTAATATTACTAAATTCAATATTTTGAAATTAAAGGACGAGGAAGCTAAGCAAAATTATCAGGTCGAAATTTCGAATAGGTTTGCCACTTTAGAAAGTTCCGACGAAGTTGAGAAAGAATTAGATGTTAATAGCGTGTGGGAAAATATCAGAGATAGTATCAAAATTGCAGCTGAGCAGAGCATAGGTTATTATGAAACTAAGAAAAAGAAACCGTGGTTTGATGAAGATTGTTGCATGGTAGTAGAAAGAAGGAAACAGGCAAAATTGAAATTCTTACAGGATCCAGTCGAGAAGAAGAGAGATAATTATTTCAATGAAAGACGGGAAGCAAGTCGTACAATTAGGAATAAAAAGAGAGGTTACTTGAAGGAAAAACTGAATGAGGTAGAAACAAATAGTAAGAATAAAAACATTCGAGATTTATATAAGGGTATAAAGGAATTTAAGAACGGATATCAGCCAAGGGTAAACGTGATCAAGGATGAGAATGGTGACTTGCTTGCAGACTCTCCATCAATCCTAAACAGATGGAAAAACTATTTTGCGCAACTACTAAATGTACATAGACCAAATAGAAATGATCGGGACGAAATTGAAATACAAACTGCTGAGCCATTTATACCCGAACCCACGCTTTCAGAAGTCGAAATTGCGATAGAAAATCTGAAAAAGTACAAGTCTCCAGGTATCGATCAAATTCCAGCAGAATTAATACAAGAGGGCGGAAGCGCATTATATAGCGAAATTTATAAACTTGTACTTGCTATTTGGGAAAAGGAAATTGTACCAGAACAATGGAAGGAGTCCATAATTGTACCTATTTTTAAAAAGGGGGACAAAACCAACTGTGGTAACTTTCGAGGAATATCACTTTTGTTGACGTCGTACAAAATT
Organism: Periplaneta americana; assembly: GCF_040183065.1. Taxonomy (NCBI): domain Eukaryota; kingdom Metazoa; phylum Arthropoda; class Insecta; order Blattodea; family Blattidae; genus Periplaneta; species Periplaneta americana. Next base: position 170,152,553 of record NC_091125.1, on the reverse strand, counting down.
TTGTCCAATATTCTTTTGAGAAGATTAACTCCGTACGTAGATGAAATTATTGGGGATCATCAGTGCGGTTTTCGGCGTAATAGATCGACTATTGATCAGATTTTTTGTATTCGACAGATAATGGAGAAAAAATGGGAGTATAAGGGTACAGTACATCAGTTATTCATAGATTTCAAAAAGGCATATGACTCGGTTAAGAGGGAAGTATTATATGATATTCTTATTGAATTTGGTATTCCCAAGAAACTAGTTCGATTAATTAAAATGTGTCTCAGTGAAACATACAGCAGAGTCCGTATAGGTCAGTTTCTATCTGATGCTTTTCCAATTCACTGCGGGCTAAAGCAGGGAGATGCACTATCACCTTTACTTTTTAACTTCGCGCTAGAATATGCCATTAGGAAAGTTCAGGATAACAGGCAGGGTTTGGAATTGAACGGGTTACATCAGCTTCTTGTCTATGCGGATGACGTGAATATATTAGGAGAAAATACACAAACGATTAGGGAAAACACGGAAATTTTATTTGAAGCAAGTAGAGCGATCGGTTTGGAAGTAAATCCCGAAAAGACAAAGTATATGATTATGTCTCGTGACCAGAATATTGTACGAAATGAAAATATAAAAATTGGAGATTTATCCTTCGAAGAGGTGGAAAAATTCAAATATCTTGGAGCAACAGTAACAAATATAAATGACACTCGGGAGGAAATTAAACGCAGAATAAATATGGGAAATGCGTGTTATTATTCGGTTGAGAAGCTCTTATCATCCAGTCTGCTGTCCAAAAATCTGAAAGTTAGAATTTATAAAACAGTTATATTACCGGTTCTTCTGTATGGTTGTGAAACTTGGACTCTCACTCTGAGAGAGGAACATAGGTTCAGGGTGTTTGAGAATAAGGTGCTTAGGAAAATATTTGGGGCTAAGCGGGATGAAGTTACAGGAGAATGGAGAAAGTTACACAACACAGAACTGCACGCATTGTATTCTTCACCTGACATAATTAGGAACATTAAATCCAGACGCTTGAGATGGGCAGGGCATGTAGCACGTATGGGCGAATCCAGAAATGCATATAGAGTGTTAGTTGGGAGACCGGAGGGAAAAAGACCTTTAGGGAGGCCGAGACGTAGATGGGAGGATAATATTAAAATGGATTTGAGGGAGGTGGGGTATGATGATAGAGACTGGATTAATCTTGCTCAGGATAGGGACCGCTGGCGGGCTTATGTGAGGGCGGCAATGAACCTTCGGGTTCCTTAAAAGCCATTTGTAAGTAAGTAAGTAAGTAAGAATAATTCCCTGGGTGTCTAGAGTCTGGAAATTTGTATGAATGTGAGTGTGCCGGGTTAATATAAATTAACCAATCATCACAATATAATACGTCAGGACTGTCGCTGGGCAGTAACCTGAACACACGTTTCAGCGTCACATTGTTGACAAGTAACTCCATCTGTTAGCACAACCATAAAGCATCTAATAGATGCTATATAGTTACCAACAACGAAAAAAAAAAAATAATAATAATTGTTTTATTCCAAGAAGACTAAGGTCTTTATTATTTATCGGCTTTCGAGAGAAAAATTCTTACGAAAGAGATTTGGTACATCAAACCACAGTCTAGTATATACAGTCACGAAGCTCAATACGTAGTAAATATCATCCATAGATAGTTGCTAACCACTAGGACCGCTAATATCGCCTCATTACGGACAATGCGAAATAGTACCTGCGCAGTGTATTGTTCCTAGCACCCTCACAACTCAAGCTTCGTACTAGACTGTGATCAAACCGTGAAAAAGAAGCAGCAATGAATTACAATAACTTTCACTATTAACTATTATCAATAAATGCTTACTTCAGAGCAACAAACAACTTCATGTGCACAGTAAATCATATTATCGCAAACGCTAATAGTTTTTCGGTAATTTGATTATCATAACTAACGTTTCTTCTAATAATTTTATTATCTTGAGAGATAATTATTTCACGACGAGAAACATGAGCTTAAAAAGTAAATTATTTTCACTTAGTTATTTAACGACGCTGTATCAGCTGCTAGGTTATTTCGCGTCGATTAAATTGGTGATAGAGAGATGGTATTTGGGAGATGAGGCCGAGGATTCACCATATATTACCTGACATTCGATTTACGGTTGGGAAAAACCTCGGAAAAAATCAGGGAACCCATTTGGCGCCACAATTGGTGAAATATCAAGTACCCGTGAAAGTGGTAGAGGATATTACTTTCATGGCTGGTAGTTATAATAACTTGTTGGAGGCGTATTTTTCGCGGCTAACAATGAGTTTAACCAAATATCTGAAGTGTTCAACGAAATGTAAAAAGATCAGAACCAATACCCTATAAAGTCGCATAATACTGTATGTACGGCTAATTTCGTGATATTTCTTTTTAAATATACCACGAAATTATACCAGCGACAAATGTAATTTTGATGGTATAGCATAAATGGTAGAAGATATACAACAGATTTTGTTCACTGTGCTTTTATAGTGACGTGAGCAGATTTTTTGGAAATTACTTGAGTCGTGAGATCTATAGCTTTTAATTTGTAAGTGAACACACGCACCATCCGATGTCCATTGTTAAATGAAGAGTTTTTAAAATGTGTTTTGTGGTCCGAATTGTTTTCAATGGTAAGTACTTACCAGTACTTCTTGCTTATCAATGCACTGATTATGTAACAGAACCTTATCTTGGGAGGTTTTTTCTCAGCGTTTTTCTCATTCCACGAGACCTTTTTTTTCTCTTTAAATTTTTTCCTGTATTATTAACAACACACTCTGCTCGAAGAAATATCAAATGCATGAAACGTAAAATTATTGTGTGTATATCCATGTATTGTGCATGTTGAAAATGATGCAGATGGCAGATAATAATCAAATGTGGAAAGAACGTGAAAAGAAATACAATATAAATGATATGAAAGAGGCAATTGATTTTATCTTAACCAAAGGAAAACTGATGCAGAGAAACTTCGTCTTTTTCTTGGAAAGTTCGACGAGACCATATAGGACCAAAGCAGCAGTCAAGGAGAATGATATTTCTAACCTTATAAGTGAGTTAAAAGAGTAGACAATGAAACAGCATCGTCTTCAGGAGCCAAACAAAGATGATCTGTGCTTAAAGAAAAGACTAATGATAAGCCAAATGATTTGCTGCGATCTTTCGAGGACAACAAGCATGGTGAAAGTGCGTCAGTTGTTCCATGGGCTTTCAAAACACATAATGTTTGGGTTGTAGGTATGAATCTGACTGAGGAATTTAACATTTGACTGAATGTCTAAATATTTTGAATTTTAGGACTATCACGAAAATACCCCTGCGCTATCACGAAATTATACCAACCCTTTTAGAATGCTATTTTTTTGTTTATATTCTTTTAAATTTATTTATTTATTTATTTAATACTTTACACTTGAGCTACATTAGGCATTGCAGCCCGAAAGAGCAGAAGCTCGTGCTCGGGCGCAGTTCAGATCAGTTGTACAAAATATATCACAAAATTACGAGAGTTCATTGAGCACAATAACATTAATAAATGGTAAAATAATACAGCATGTAACAATAGGGTCTATATACAAATAGAAAATACAAAAATACATTAATATTAGAGTATCAATTTTTAACTCAGTTAGCTTAAACAATTAATCTGATTTGTTTCTAAAATCTATGTGTGTTAAGTGTACTTAGCTCAGGGTAAGCTCTAATTCAAGCATTACATATTTTGGGTCCAAAATTTCTGCTGTGTTTTAATCCAGCAGTTGTGTGGCATTTGGGAGTATTTAAAAAGAAATTGTAATTTTGTCTCGTATGGTATTCGTGAGGATCAAATTTAAATTTATTGTGGTTTTTATGGAAGTAAATCAGCAATGTTTGTTTATAAATTTGTTCTAGATTTGATACACCAAATTCCTGAAAAATTAATTTTATTCGGTAATCAAAAGGTTTATATAAACAAATTTTGATAATTCTTTTTTGGAGCAAATTTAAAGGATGGAGAGTCGATTTTGCAATGACTCCTCAACCTAAAATACCATACTGAATTATTGATTGAAACAGAGCTAAGTACACAGTACGCAGAACATAAACAAGTAAATAAGAGCGTAGAATGGAAAATCTGTGGATTGTTTTACGCAATCTGTTACACAGGAAGGAGATATGCTTGTCCCATTTTAAATGTTGGTCAATAATAATGCCTAAATATTTAACTTGTGAGGATATACTCAAAGCGTTACATGAGCAAGTAGGTAGGTTACAATCATGTATTGTTATACTTCTGTTATTTATTTTTAGTTGCTTGTTTACTGCTTGTTTATAACTATTTGATAAATTTGAGGTAAAAATGCTGACATATAACATTCTGAAATATAATAATGCACGTACATTAAAAACACTGTTTTTTTTTTTTCAATTTGAACCTTATTTTTGCACCAAAACCTTAGTATAACGAAATTGGCCGAGTCTGCCCTATTCAGTACTTATTTGAAGACAGACTTCTCAAGCGATCGGTTAGAATGCATAACGCGACAATAAATTATTTCTGCCACCTGATCACGCAGTTCGCTGTAGACCCACCTGCAACACTTCTCTTATTCATGACCTACATGTTAAGCAGTTAACTGCGCGTTAATTTGCGACAAGCAATATGCCAAGATTTTTTTCTTCTAAAGCTCTTGTCTGTGGAATTTATCAGGTTGCACCTTCATTTTAATAATTGTAATAATTACTGTTGAGTAGTCGTCCTTGGGTGTAGTGATTATCACAGTACAGTGGATCCAAAATTCGCCGGTTCAATTCCAGTTGAACGGCAATGAATTTTAAAGGCGAATAAATTCTCAACATGGCTTCCTTCGTGAGGGAATATATCCCTAAAATTCGATCACAAAATATTAATAATTGTATATTTACGGATACTTAACCTATTCAGACATTGTGAAGTTGAAATAGATGAATATCGATTACTGCAATAAAGAAATTCGATATTATTCAGTAATGCCAATTGCGAAAAGCGAAATACAGGTTTAACAATGTTAATTACATGTACTACACTTTTCTCTTATTATTATAACATAAATACATTTTCATTATCTGCTGAAATCACAGTTTAATTTACAGTTTTATAGTATAATTACAGTAACCTGATTAATACATTAATTAAATGAAGACTTGTTAAAACGCAGTTAACAAATCTGAATGAAGGAATGTAATTTTTTTTTTTCAGATAGCCTACAATAGACATGAAATTAGAAGATGAAGATGTAGATGTTTGGGTTTGATGATGTTACATAAATTTGAACATCTGACTTTCTATTAATTGTTTAATTTCATTCACAAAATACAAATTTTATAGGCTACAATTATAGGTTAAGTTACCTGTGGGAGCAGGACCAATGTCAGCTGTGCCTTATTTCGACTTACTCAGTGCTACAGTAAAGCATTTTTTATAGCTCGACAAACGCTATAGTAATTTCATGTTGAAGATATACCGATAAGCTGTCACAATTTGACTATAATTATGTGTTGAAGATATACCGATAAGCTGTCACAATTTGACTATAATTATGTGGTTGAAGATATACCGATAAGCTGTCACAATTTGACTATAATTATGTGTTGAAGATATACCGATAAGCTGTCACAATTTGACTATAATTATGTGTTGAAGATATACCGATAAGCTGTCACAATTTGACTATAATTATGTGTTGAAGATATACCGATAAGCTGTCACAATTTGACTATAATTATGTGGTTGAAGATATACCGATAAGCTGTCACAATTTGACTATAATTATGTGTTGAAGATATACCGATAAGCTGTCACAATTTGACTATAATTATGTGTTGAAGATATACCGATAAGCTGTCACAATTTGACTATAATTATGTGGTTGAAGATATACCGATAAGCTGTCACAATTTGACTATAATTATGTGTTGAAGATATACCGATAAGCTGTCACAATTTGACTATAATTATAGTATATAAGAGTTAAGGTGATCATTTGTGTAATCATGACAACACTTCACCGACATCGCACAGCATACACAAAAACACTGACCATTTAAGTCCAGATACATGCACCCACAGGCTTGGTTAACAATTAGCATCATATACAAACATCTGAAGATGGTACAATTTACGTACCGAAAACGTTAATGTGAAAATATGACTAATTAATTCATTCATATTGTATGATAAGCAAAGGCGGAATATACACACATAATTATAGTCAAAACGCTATAGTGTTTAACGGAACTAAAGCTGCATCTACACAGTTCAATATTCCAATCGCGTATGCGTGCAATCTGGGAATAATATTGAAAGAATCAAGTTTAAAAGGTACGTTCAATTAAGATGCATGAAGATTTTGTGTCTACATGGTGCGCCGTTTTGAACGTCGTCTTCACTGCGTAAATATATTAATTAATATTAAATATCAATCTTGCATTCATTGCTTTAAAGTTGAAAGAAAAGTTTAACCGTGTAGTTGCATCTTAATGTATTCATGATCATCAATTTACGGGGAAACAGTTGGCGACAACGACTAAACAAAAAAACGATCATGTTATAAATTGATAGCGATAAATCTAGCTGCAAAAATTATCGCAAAGTGTGACTGATTGGTTGGAATTCAAAATTTCATTACACTTCACTGGTCGAAAATGGAATGACGTCATATAAACGAAATAGTCCATATGGTACAGCAGCGCCGCTAATAGTGACCGGGAAGTGTGAAATAAAATAGAAACGGTATGATGACAGACATCATCGAAAAGACAAAGTATATGATTATGTCTCGTGACCAGAATATTGTACGAAATGGAAATATAAAAATTGGAGATTTATCCTTCGAAGAGGTGGAAAAATTCAAATATCTTGGAGCAACAGTAACAAATATAAATGACACTCGGGAGGAAATTAAACGCAGAATAAATATGGGAAATGCGTGTTATTATTCGGTTGAGAAGCTCTTATCATCCAGTCTGCTGTCGAAAAATCTGAAAGTTAGAATTTATAAAACAGTTATATTACCGGTTCTTCTGTATGGTTGTGAAACTTTGACTCTCACTCTGAGAGAGGAACATAGGTTCAGGGTGTTTGAGAATAAGGTGCTAAGGAAAATATTTGGGGCTAAGCGGGATGAAGTTACAGGAGAATGGAGAAAGTTACACAACACAGAACTGCACGCATTGTATTCTTCACCTGACATAATTAGGAACATTAAATCCAGACGTTTGAGATGGGCAGGGCATGTAGCACGTATGGGCGAATCCAGAAATGCATATAGAGTGTTAGTTGGGAGACCGGAGGGAAAAAGACCTTTAGGGAGGCCGAGACGTAGATGGGAGGATAATATTAAAATGGATTTGAGGGAGGTGGGGTATGATGATAGAGACTGGATTAATCTTGCACAGGATAGGGACCGCTGGCGGGCTTATGTGAGGGCGGCAATGAACCTTCGGGTTCCTTAAAAGCCATTTGTAAGTAAGTAAGTAAGTATGATGACAGTAAAATTCGTTACTATATTCTTTAAGTATTGAGTTCAGTAGTCAGTTGTGGTTTTTTAATGCACTGAAAGAAATTTTAGGCCGTAATTTTAGGCCAAACCGTTCCCTCCGTACAATTATTACAATGATATGCGTTATAGCGCAGTGTTCCATCTTAATGCATTCCGGAAGAATAGCGCTATTGTTTAGAACGCCTGCATCACTCAAGACATGTACATACAAGAAAACAGAAAACAAACACACACGGTCAAGCTGACACACACTTATCATTCTTCCTCTGTATTTATATTTGCACAAAAGCAGATCATTTCTTGTTCATTGGAAAGAATATTCCTGTTACATCTTTTCGTTCAGTGAGACAAGTGGTAGTGATAAAAGAGGAACAAAAGGTTGTGTTTTATGTAAATAACGCACAACTGATATTTAGAGTTTACGAGTTTTTTTTTTTATATTCCAGCGTTCTTCCTCTTTTAACAGACAAAAGGCTGAGTCTCGAGTCCTTTGACGAAGCGAAAACGGTCGTCTAACTCACCCTAACTCGGAAACCAGTAGATATATTGACTACCAATAGCTTTTAAAAGTAATTTCCATTCTTTTTTAACATTTCTCTCACTTTAACCCCCCATCTAACGTGAAAAACAAAAAAGTTTGCTGCTTATCAACTTTTGAAGGTGTAAATGTCTATTTTGAACAGATCACTTCGAAGTTACCATTTTTTCTCTGTTTCCAAAAAAAAAAAAAAAAAAAATTAATTTCGAATTTTTTTTCTATACTCTCTTCAGACATTCACCTATCAATCATAAAAATTGCAGCGCGATTGACTGACTATCTTAGGAACTACAACGTAATGAATATTTAACGCAGCGAGAGATTGATTTCTCCCTCCCTCTGGCTCCGGTGTCACAGTCTCTGTCTCACACGAGACGTCACTCTCTTGCACAAGCCTTCTATACTACAACGCCGCAGCGATCTCCGATTGGTTCTCCTCATATGTAGGAGATTTGCCGCGGAGAATGCTAACCTTGTTACAGTCCTCAGTCTCCTGTCACTTAGCTATCCCCTCATCTAATGACTTTAAACTTTCCACAATTCTCAGTCTCCTGTCAGCTATCCCCTCATCTAACCCTTCTAATCTAACCCACTCTTACCTTGCCACAGTCTTCGGAATGCTGTCGCTTTGCTATCCCCTCAGCTCACCCCTCTAAACTTTTCACAATTCTCAGTCCCTTGTCACTTAGCTATCCCCTCATCTAATGACTTTAAACTTTCCACAATTCTCAGTCTCCTGTCAGCTATCCCCTCATCTAACCCCTCTAATCTAACCCACTCTTACCTTGCCACCGTCTTCGGAATGCTGTCGCTTTGCTATCCCCTCATCTCACCCCTCTAAACTTTTCACAATTCTCAGACTCCTGTCACTTAACTATCCCCTCATCTAATCCCTCTAAACTTTTCACAATTCTCAGACTCCTGTCACTTATCTACCCCTTCATCTAACCCCTCTAAACTTTTCAAAATTCTTAGTCTCCTGTCACTTATCTATCCCCTCATCTAACTCCTCTAAACTTTTCACAATTCTCAGACTCCTGTCACTTATATATCCCCTCATCTAGCCCCTCTAAACTTTTCACAATTCTCAGACTCCTGTCACTTATCTATCCCCTCATCTAACTCCTCTAAACTTTTCACAATTCTCAGACTCCTGTCACTTATCTATCCCCTCATCTAGCCCCTCTAAACTTTTCACAATTCTCAGACTCCTGTCACTTATCTATCCCCTCATCTAACCCCTCTAAACTTTTCAAAATTCTTAGTCTCCTGTCACTTATCTATCCCCTCATCTAACTCCTCTAAACTTTTCACAATTCTCAGACTCCTGTCACTTATCTATCCCCTCATCTAACTCCTCTAAACTTTTCACAATTCTCAGACTCCTGTCACTTATCTATCCCCTCATCTAGCCCCTCTAAACTTTTCACAATTCTCAGACTCCTGTCACTTATCTATCCCCTCATCTAACTCCTCTAAACTTTTCACAATTCTCAGACTCCTGTCACTTATCTATCCCCTCATCTAACCCCTCTAAACTTTTCACAATTCTCAGACTCCTGTCACTTATCTATCCCCTCATCTAACCCCTCTAAACTTTTCACAATTCTCAGACTCCTGTCACTTATCTATCCCCTCATCTAACCCCTCTAAACTTTTCACAATTCTCAGACTCCTGTCACTTATCTATCCCCTCATCTAACCCCTCTAAACTTTTCACAATTCTCAGACTCCTGTCACTTATATATCCCCTCATCTAGCCCCTCTAAACTTTTCACAATTCTCAGACTCCTGTCACTTATCTATCCCCTCATCTAACCCCTCTAAACTTTTCACAATTCTCAGACTCCTGTCACTTATCTATCCCCTCATCTAACCCCTCTAAACTTTTCACAATTCTCAGACTCCTGTCACTTATATATCCCCTCATCTAGCCCCTCTAAACTTTTCACAATTCTCAGACTCCTGTCACTTATCTATCCCCTCATCTAACCCCTCTAAACTTTTCACAATTCTCAGACTCCTGTCACTTATCTATCCCCTCATCTAACCCCTCTAAACTTTTCACAATTCTCAGACTCCTGTCACTTATATATCCCCTCATCTAGCCCCTCTAAACTTTTCACAATTCTCAGACTCCTGTCACTTATATATCCCCTCATCTAACCCCTCTAAACTTTTCACAGTCCTCGGTCTCCTGTCACTTAGCTATCCCCTCATCTAACCCCTCTAAACTTTTCACAATTCTCAGACTCCTGTCACTTATATATCCCCTCATCTAGCCCCTCTAAACTTTTCACAATTCTCAGACTCCTGTCACTTATCTATCCCCTCATCTAACCCCTCTAAACTTTTCACAATTCTCAGACTCCTGTCACTTATCTATCCCTTCATCTAACCCCTCTAAACTTTTCACAATTCTCAGACTCCTGTCACTTATCTATCCCTTCATCTAACCCCTCTAAACTTTTCACAATTCTCAGACTCCTGTCACTTATCTATCCCCTCATCTAACCCCTCTAAACTTTTCACAATTCTCAGACTCCTGTCACTTATCTATCCCCTCATCTAACCCCTCTAAACTTTTCACAATTCTCAGACTCCTGTCACTTATCTATCCCTTCATCTAACCCCTCTAAACTTTTCACAATTCTCAGACTCCTGTCACTTATCTATCCCCTCATCTAACCCCTCTAAACTTTTCACAATTCTCAGACTCCTGTCACTTATATATCCCCTCATCTAGCCCCTCTAAACTTTTCACAATTCTCAGACTCCTGTCACTTAGCTATCCCCTCATCTAACCCCTCTAAACTTTTCACAGTCCTCGGTCTCCTGTCACTTAGCTATCCCCTCATCTAACCATCTAACCCACTCTACCTTTGTCACATTCCTCATGGTTTCAAAAAGTTTCTCATCACATATGGCAAATATACTGAAATGTTGGACCATTGCCAATGTGATTTGTATTATTACAAGAGAAGACTCGGCATTGTATTCATTCCTTTTGACAGGAGTCCCACTGTTTATTGGTGCCAAATTCTAATTAATTCATTAATTAACGAATGAAAGTCATACTAATACTTAAAATACTTTAATATGATGATTTCTTTATATTATGTGTGGCCAGACTACATCCATTAGTTCCGCATCTCGTAACTACCAGTTCGTACCGCTTTGAGGCTGATACGTCCTTACTATTTTCGCTTACAAGCGACTGATGTGAAAGAATGCTAGTTTAATTGCATTTGAAGAGATCGCAATTATAGTGAGCAGTGGGCCTACTTCAAGAACGAACCAACAAGAGGTAACTTAGTTTCTAGGTGTCGAAGGTTGTCAGCCCGAGAGAATTAGTAGGTGACTATCCTTAACCGTCATGCAACGACCAACGACAAAATAATATGAAAGCTAGCGACCTTATTACACGATAGCACGTCCGCATACAGCGCGGAATTAATGAACTGGGAAATGTATAACATTTATTAGCTTGTCTACTAAGTAATGACGATTTTTTTTAGGTTTGATGTTCGTAAGATTTTAATTTTTTTTTTTTAGTTGGACAATGCAATTTATAGGATGCTAGAGTTATTATTTATTGCATAATGTGACCATGGGAAAGTGAATCAATTGTTATTACAAAGAGTATAAAATGGAGGAGATAAAATTTGAGATTAGAGGCTTTCTAAAGCACTACTGGAAACAAGATTATAAAGCAGCTGCCCCGGCTCGAAGAACATGTGAAGTCGAGGATGAAGGTGTCGTTAGTGAGCGTGTAGCACAACGATGGTCCCAGCGTTTCAATAATGGAGAAGGAGATATTAAAGACTTAAGGCAGTGGTTCCCAACCTTTTTTGACTGACGACACAATTTACTGAACGCCTACGATATTTATTTTAATAATAATAATAATAATAATAATAATAATAATAGGCTAATAATAATAATAATAATAATAATAATAATAATAATAATAATAATAATAATAATAATATAGTAACAACCACTACTTTTCTTCTGGAGAAAAAGGTAGCCGAACTCTGTGCAGAATATTTTATAGTGGACGGGGAGATGTGGTATTATAATTTTCAAATTAGTCCTGAACTGTGTGAAAAACATTAAACTTCTGCTCTAATTTTAGGATCAAAAGAGATTACTGTTCACTGCACGGGAATTTTGTTATTTTTAACCTCCTTTCTGGCCAAATAAGACTTCCAGGATCTAAGCGAAATTCAAAGAAGAATTATATTAAAAATATAGTTATTCACACATATTTCGGTTCCATGATGAAAAATGCAACAAAAAGGTGCCGTTTCAGCGTGTTCCGCCAGGAAAAAGCACTGATAACTTCTATGTAGTGTCGGACATCCAGTGTTGTAGATAAGTTGATGTTATTGTGTCATTGTAGTGATAATTGCATTTATATTGTACAATAAAAACTTAAATGTGTCGTGGCTGAGATAAAAGTGTTCTAAATTGATTTCCAGCGCCACAATCCCAGTGATAAACGTGTGAATATTCGTTAGGAGTCCGTTGGAAGTGGCAGTAGAGTAATAAAAATTGATCCTTCTTTCGAACACTGGTATCATATTGTACAGGGACATCATTTTATTTTTACTTCAATTTTTATTGTACCTGAGTTTTTGAATGTACTTCACTCCCACCCCTTCTACTAATGAAGTTCCAACTCCACACAGAGATAAGACCGCAGATAGTAAGCAGTACAGAGTTACTGAATATAGTACGTTCCAGAAATATGTTCGCGTTTTCCAGTGACGAAAGAGCTTTCAATATTGAATCATATTTTCGCACAGGTACTGTCCGTTTGCCTATGTCGCATCCCGATTTCCCCCACCTGCTTCTGCTCGCCCCTCTGTAAAAGCTGGGCTGTCTTAGCTCTTTTCTGAAAACATTAATTTCTCTTAGGAATTGGACGTTTACGTATTATACAGCTGTTTAATTTAACTTAAATAAAAGGGCCTCGTTAAGTAATTAACTGTCACGTGATTTCCTCCCTTTCTACAATCATGCGGCATAACCACTTGGACGGACAGTAGATAGGCCTAGCATGTCTGAGTAATTTTATATTTTCGGGTCGGGCAGAAGTGAAGATTGAATAACAGTACGTAGAGTAGGTATAGAATTATTTCAACATGAGTTACTAGTACGAAGGACGAAACTGGCAATTGGAATTAGATGCAATAGTCTATAGTGCGATAATATGCACAAAAGAACTGAAGCCTGTATCGAAATGAACGGCCACCATTTTCAAAATTGTGTTTAAATATTCATATTATGATTATTTTTCAATTTAACTTCTTTCTCTATATTGTACGCTAATGTGCTGTAGACAGTATAATATACACCGCATAATGAATACGTTCGCATGGATAACTCACTTCGTGAGTAAAAACACTTATTCTTAGTACAGTACTGTACTTTCATTAAAGAAAAACCTAATGAAAATTATCAAACTCAAAATCGCGATATTTCCTAGTTTACGTAAATGGATGAACTACTTTTCTTCCTTCCTATACCTAGTAGAGTGATTTGTGTTTTACGCCAATATCATCGAACTCCAGTCTTGGAGGGGGGAGCAAGCGGTGTTTCCGATTCTCTAAAGGTATAGACAGGTTAATATTAAAAATGTTAGTAAAAATAAAATGATGTCCCTGTATGATTTATGTCCAACAGCTTTTGTAAAATTAAAGTTTAAGAAGTTATTAGCAATATTCCATAGTTATTGTTTACCTTATTATATTAGCCCTCAGCGTATTCGAATATAAGCGAAGCTCTGTTTTTATGTCTCGTATGCTAGCCGTAACTTTTGTACGAACTTCGGCTGACAGAATACGGTGAAAGAACACGGTTCACTTTCTCTCAGAGTTGTGACCGACTTCGGCATATAATTCCAATTGCCTTGCACGTCCGCCGCTTCCCGGGCACCCGGTAAGGTCCGTATAATGAACCTTATGTCACAAGACCGCAATTATTAGCAGTACAGCTGGCAGCTGGCGGGGCAGTCCAAGGCCGCGCCTCGCTTCCTGCCCGCCGCGCATGCGTCGTCGGTCTGTCTGCCAGTATCTGTTGGCAAGTACTCCCACCACGCACTCTATTATTATTATTATTATTATTATTATTATTATTATTATTATTATTATTATTCTCGCTGTGGCACAAGAGAGAGGATTTCTATATCCATTTCCCGACAGAAAAGTGCAGGTTTAATTCCATTCCGCAGGGACTGGGTATTTCTTCAGCTTGTCTTGTCTCTTAAAGCAGTGACCTTGCACAATGCTGGCCACACGATCAAAGAGTCTCGCACCATACAAATAGCTAATAACGTCTAAAAATCCTCTCAACGTGGAGAATAATACAAATACTTGAAAGTGTTCATTAATATTATTATAGATACTGTATTACCATAATATCATAGGCCAAATAGAAATGATCGGGACGAAATTGAAATACAAACTTCTGAGCCATTTATGCTCGAACCCACGCTTTCTGAAGTCGAAATTGCGATAGAAAATCTGAAAAATTATAAGTCTCCAGGTATCGATCAAATTCCAGCAGAATTAATACAAGAGAGTGGAAGCGCATTATCTAACGAAATTTATAAGCTTGTACTTGCTATTTGGGAAAAGGAAATTGTACCAGAACAATGGAAGGAGTTCATAATCGTACCTATCTTTAAGAAGGGGGGACAAGACTAAATGTAGTAACTTTAGAGGAATATCACTTTTGTTGACGGCGTACAAAATTTTGTCCAATAGTCTTTTGAGAAGACTAACTTCATATGTAGATGAAATTATTGGGGATCATCAGTGTGGTTTTAGGCGTAATAGATCAACTATTGACTAGATATTTTGTATTCGACAGATAATGGAGAAAAAATGGGAGTATAAGGGTACAGTGCATCAGTTATTCATAGATTTCAAAAAGGAATATGACTCGGTTAAGAGAGAAGTTTTATATGATATTCTTATTGAATTTAGTATTCCCAAGAAACTAGTTCGATTAATTAAAATGTGTCTCAGTGAAACGTACAGCAGAGTTCGTATAGGTCAGTTTCTGTCAGATGCGTTTCTAATTCACTGTGGGCTAAAGCAAGGAGATGCACTATCACCTTTACTTTTTAACTTTGCTCTAGAGTATGCCATTAAGAAAGTCCAGGATAACAGAGAGGGTTTGGATTTGAACGGGTTACATCAGCTTCTTGTCTATGCGGATGACGTGAATATGTTGGGAGAAAATCCACAAACGATTACGGAAAACACGGAAATTTTACTGGAAGCAAGTAAAGAGATACGTTTGGAAGTCAATCCCGAAAAGATAAAGTATATAATTATGTCTCGTGACCAGAATATTGTACGAAATGGAAATATAAAAATTGGAAATTTCTCTTTTGAAGAGGTGGAGAAGTTCAAATATCTTGGAGCAACAGTAACAAATATAAATGATACTCGGGAGGAAATTAATGGCAGTTATTATTCGGTTGATAAGCTTTTATCATCCAGTCTGCTGTCAAAAAATCTGAAAGCTAGAATTTATAAAACAGTTATATTACCGGTTGTTCTTTATGGTTGTGAAACCTGGACTCTCACTTCGAGAGAGGAACATAGGTTAAGTGCGTTTGAGAATAAGGTGCTTAGGAAAATATTTGGGGCTAAGAGGGATGAAGTTACAGGAGAATGGAGAAAGTTACACAACACAGAACTGCACGCATTGTATTCTTCACCTGACATAATTAGGAATATTAAATCCAGACGTTTGAGATGGGCAGGGCATGTAGCACGTATGGGAGAATCCAGAAATGCATACAGAGTGTTAGTTGGGAGGCCGGAGGGAAAAAGAGCTTTAGGGAGGGAGAGACGTAGATGGGAAGATAATATTAAAATGGATTTGAGGGAGGTGGGATATGATGATAGCGAATGGATTAATCTTGCTCAGGATAGGGACCGATGGCGGGCTTATGTGAGGGCGGCAATGAACCTCCGGGTTCCTTAAAAGCCAGTAAGTAAGTATAGATACTGTATTACCATAATGTACGTCAGGAATCTTTTATTGTGGAAAGATTCATCCAATCTTTCTTGGCAAAGGTAAATGCGGTAGCTTCCCGCTGCTTTGCGCATACCATTCTCTATTTCGCAACTTTAATGGAAAATAAGAGAAAAAAAGAGAAAAAGGAATTGACTTGGTCACTGGCTAAGAAGAAACTGCCTACTCAAGGAAACACTGGTAGGAATGGTGAATGGAAGAAAAGTATAAAAGCGAAGTATAGAGGAGATTGGAGAATGCTGGGTTTGCAGTGAGAGACCTGCCCTTGGGCAAAAAACTATAAATGAAAATGAATATCCATAGGTAACCACATTTCGCTTTAGTTGAAAATAAAATACGTTCACCTCATCGAGGATTTATTACATCGAAATAATATGATAAACAGAATTGATTTCACGTGTAAATAAAACGGCACTACCCAATCAAAACACGTGAACAAACAATCTATTTTCATCTCACCAAAGCTTTCGATGTCTTTCCACATAACATCTTGCTTCGTAAGTTGGGAAACATTAGTCTAAGTTACGGTGACTGGTTTAGAAACTATCTTAGTAATAAAAACGATCCTATGTTGAACACGCTTTTAGATTAAAATTTCGAATACTTGTATTATTCGGTTGAGAAGCTTTTGTCATCCAGTCTGCTCTCAAAAAAGCTGAAATTTAGAATTAGTTATATTACCGGTTGTTCTGTATGGTTGTGAGACTGGAACTCTCACGTTGAGAGAGGAACAGAGATTAAGGGCGTTTGAGAATAAAATGCTTAGGAAAATATTTGGGACTAAGAGGGATGAAGTTACAGGAGAATGGAGAAAGTTACACAACACAGAACTGCACGCATTGTATTCTTCACCTGACATAATTAGGAACATTAAATCCAGACGTTTGAGATGGGCAGGGCATGTAGCACGTATGGGCGAATCCAGAAATGCATATAGAGTGTTAGTTGGGAGGCCGGAGGGAAAAAGACCTTTAGGGAGGCCGAGACGTAGATGGGAGGATAATATTAAAATGGATTTGAGGGAGATGGGATATGATGATAGAGACTGGATTAATCTTGCTCAGGATAGGGACCGATGGCGAGCTTATGTGAGGGCGGCAATGAACCTCCGGGTTCTCTTAAAGCCAACTATAAGTAAGTATATTTTTGTATATTGGCACTACATATACATACGCAACTTATTTCAGTAACATATTACTGGCTTATGCTGTTGGTTAGCACTTTATTTTTAAGATAAATAACTGTCATTATTATTTTATTCCCAGAGTACACATGGAATACATAGGAAGTGTACGTCGAGCAAAAGCTATTCTGGAGAAAAAAAAAAATTTACAGTCCAGTAAGTGTCGTAAAATTCCCAAGACTAGAGTGTATGTGCGATAATTATTATTACTGTCCTCGTCATCATCATCATCATCATCATCATCAATCATTTATGCATGGTTTCTATATTTACTAAATATGTATAGTGAGGATCAGACAAGAACAGTTCCTAAACAGCAAATATTGCCGTCTTGTCAGTGTTGCCAACTGTTACCAGATATCACACGATCCTACATACTGAATGACTTATTTACGTACTGTACTTTACCTTAATGTTCGAGAGTATTTCGAGAGTATTTATTTATTTCAAATATACAGAATAAAGAAATATAATTACAAAACAAACAAAGAGAAATACAAATAAAATAATACAAGCAATATAAAAAGAAGATACAGTAGTATTAACAAAATTTGAGACCGAATGAGCAGCGCTCGTGCTCGGTCGCAGTTCAGATATAATATTAAATTAAATAATAATAATGTAAATAAATAAGTAAAATAAAATAGGAACTAAAATATAATTACAGCGGCAATGGAATTATATAATATAATATTAACACTAGAGAAGAATAATATCTCACGTGAGAAGTAGGACTAATATATATTTCAAAATTATAGAATACAAATATAATATAGGTTGATTAATTCATACACATAGGCTATAAATTTATTTAATCAAATTGAAGATATTAACACGTTTCTAATTTTCTTGTTATATGTTAGTGGGTTACATGTTAGAAGTTCTGTTGAAAGGTTATTCTAAATAATTCAATAATTTGTAACATATTTTCGTAGGCAAACTATACGAGAAAGGGATCAACATGTTAGGTATTTTGTCTGGCAATATGAAATTCATTGGTTTGACTAAACAATTGACTCACGAGACCTAACCTAAAAGTGTATTTTGTTTGACCACATGAAATTGTTAGTACTAATTCCGAAAACTTACCTGACCATAGTCTTGAATTATAGCCACAACGCAAAACATAAAATAACTATTATGTATTAATATTAATTAATTAGTATGTTCAAATTTCACTAGCTTCAAGTAACCGGCTCAGAAATCTAGTACAATTTTAATTTCATGAAACTCCAGTACTGACAACATTTGTCTCATCTGCCAACATAACAGTTATAAAATCACTACCATTTGTAGTATTTATCAGTATCGAAATTCTAAACTAATTTGGTAAAAGAAAATTCAACCTGTAAACAAGAAAATCACCAAAATCCACTAGAATATGTAGTAATAGGGGAAATGGTTAGGTTTCACCCTTACGGTATGAAGTAAGCTGATCCGGACTTTAGGGTCGGCGAAGTTACCAGTGATTCATTTTCCACATAGGTTTGAATGGTTTTCTTGTACTTGCATTTCAGACTACAGAAAGCAAGGCAATTGCGAAAATCTAATACGCAGAGTCCCCATGAATACGAAATGGAGACAGACCAGGCCACTGGGTTGGAAGCTGTCTCACTGATTACAGTAACTGTGTTTTTTATTTAGCGATGCTTTCAACTGTACAAATTATTCAACGTCTGTGTAATAATGAAAGGGTGAATTGACGACTTTGAAGCGGTAGCGTAGGTCTACAGAACTTCTTAGGCGCGAGTGAATGTGATATAATCAGCTTTCAACTAGTTTCATAACCCTAGAGTTCTAGACCTCCAGTATGCCTCAGAAGTAGGCTAACATCACAGCATTTATTCTTAGCAGCAAAACTAAGGCCCGGTTGCATTTTACTCACTTAGTGATTTTTTGGCTACTTATTCAGAGGACCCAAGTGCGATTCGCATTAGAAAAGTGAAAACTTAATTCTCTTCCAAATGGACCGGGCTTATGCATCTTGTTTCGTGTTTATTCTGTTATCGTAGTCAGTGAACTTGCGTTATGCTGAACAAATGTTCGCAGATCCCACAATTCATGGTTAACGTTAAGTGTTGAATAACAATTCTACGCTTGAGGGCGAAAAAGAACAATATTGAAAATGATTGTGGTAGCAGAAGCAGTAGCAGCAGTAATAATTTGGAAACCCTGAAGCATAGAAAGCATTAAAATGAAAACGCAACTTTGTGCACGGCTCACATCGAGTAGGACGCCGCAGTCCTCGCAAGAGAAGGGATCCGAATCCTTGCGTTGTGCGAGTGATGCGCGAGTAAACTCATCCCAGGACGGAAGGTAAAAAAACGAAAGCCAACGCTATTTCAGAAGGCTTTGGTTTGGAAAATTACCGAGATTTGTATGATGTGTATATCGATGCAGTGAATGGAGTGACACGGACCGCGTGGAAAACCATGATGCACGAACTTCATCTTACACTCCTGTTTTATTATTTAAGCACAATTGATAGTACTAATGTACAAAAATTGTCAAATAAATTAAAAAAAAAAAAAACACTCCTGTTTCCATGGTGCCATGAGTGACGTCAAAGGTAAACCCAAAACATTATATTCCCCGAGCAGACCAATCCGCCATCACAGTCTAGTATATACAGACACGAAGCTTGAGTTGTGAGGTTGCTAGGAACAATTGACTGTGCCAGTACTATTTCGCATTGTCTGTAATGAAGCGACATTAGCGACCCTAGTAGTTAGCAACTATCTATGTATGCATATTTACTACGTATTGAGCTTCATGACTGTATAATATACTAGACTGTGCCGCCATGTTGATTCCCAAGCGAGTGACGCGACATGACATCTGTGTGGCGGAAACAACAATACGGAAAGTGAAAGATCTGACATGTGGATGTTAAAATTGTTATGTTTTATTTAACGACGCTCGGAATTGCAGGATGCATTTTCGTTTTAAACATTAGTAATATACGTTACAAGAGCGGTATGTTGACGTTTTCATGTTCGAGGAAAAGATTGAAAAAGCGAAACGTAGTTGAGCTTTTTTAATTTCCGACAACATGAAAACAAACATACCGCACGTGTATCGTACATTATTTTGTGCGAAGATCGTTCATTACATACCTGAAAGACGAATTTCTAATTAGTTACAATGAAATCTCCATCTTGGTTTCTGTTTAATGACGGCAACTTTAGAAAACAAAAATATCTATACTCCAGCAGGCCGTGATATATGTCTGTCTTTTTTTTTCCCCCACAGTCTATAAATGCGAACTTAAAACAAACGGTAAGGTTATGTAATGATTTATTTTTCATTTTAATATTTTAACAATATTATTTATATAACATATTGCAGTAATAACATCGGCATCTGGAATCTTCTTGATTTTTTCACGGCTTCCTTAATGTTACTTGTATCAGGAATACAATAGCTATCGTGGAGTAGTAGACTTTACTTAATTTTTGCAAATATTTAAAAACAATAATTAACAGTGCAATTTAGGTGAAATTGCAGTGGTAAGTTTCCAATTTATAATTATTACTGTGTTAAACGTCTCTAAAAATAATATGTTAAAAGCCTAAAGCAGTAAAATGAATGTCGCGCTTAAGCGGAAAGAAGAGGGAAATTGTTATGTGTGTTACGTTGGGAATACTGAATGTGGTATTTCACACTTACCGCGTATTGGTTCTGTGCGGAAAACAAGCAAATACGCACGATCTCGCACAAATTAATTTTACGCAATGGTTGGTTGTGGGGCTCCAAATTGTACAAAAAAATACAGACATGGAGTCTACAAATTGTAATATTTTCCTGACAAAGAAAGAAGAAATAAGTGGCTCAAATTCAAGACGCAAAGGATTGGACACCAACAATAAATAATTACCTTTGTAATGTAAGCATGATTCAACATATTTTATGGTGAAATATTCAAAGGAATGAAATGGGACTTCAATATTTACATTCAATAGTCATCAGGGGATTCTAAGTGCATTCATTAAAACATTTATGCAGGCTACACTAGTTCATACAGAAAGTTTAATTCATTATTGTCGCTGGTAGTCTATGTAGTGGTCAAAATGCTGGTCTTTAGTCGGAAGTTCGAAGGTTCGAGTCTCCACGTGCAAGTCATTTTTTTAGTTGTAATTGCTCTCTACCTTTAAATTAATTGCTTAATTTCCATTCAAACATTAACTGACTTACTATTTATTTTACTTAATAGTCTATTTTGTAATAAATTAACTTTCATCTAAACATTAATCCACATAGGGGCTACTTTACTTTATATTTTACACTTTAAAATGGATTACTTCATTAGTTTTCATTTAAATTAATGCACACAGGATTTACTTTACTTTATATTATTAATATTCTTTCAATTTTTTCACAAGGATTCACTTTACCACTGTATTTACTTATTTCACAGGCAACTATAGTGAAAGCTGTCTCCCAACCTCAAGCATACATACTCTTGTCCTTGTACAAGATCTCATGTTAAGACTGTTATATGGCCTTGAATGTGGGGTTAGAAACGACGGATGGTTCTGCTTGTATAATAAAGTACTCTAGGTAAACCTTTCATATCAAAGAGTTGCAATATTCCTTTCTTGTAGCTCGAACATGAACGTTTCACCAGCGTATAGATAATTATGTATGGACACTTCGCGTCGGTACCTTCGATGTAGCCGGACTGATTTCAATGACCTTCAAGCCAGCTAAAGCGTGAGATTCTGCTTTCTTCCTAGAGTTGGCGCTGACATCACACCAGCTAGCAGTCGACACAGCGGAAATATATAATTAATACATCTAGGTACATTATGTACTCAAATAAAATAAATTGGATCCATAAAATAATAAATCCGTCATTAACTGTAATGTCTAGACTCTAGAGTTCCTTTATAATGAGAGTTGAGACGTTGAACCCAACAACAATTAAAATATGTAATGATTTGATAGCGCTGAAAATGGAAAAACAAAACTCTTATGAGAAGTAAAACCATATACATATATTATATTATATTATATACAAATATTAAACGAATTTGATACTTAATTTTATAATGTATTATATCATTTTATGGGCGGCCGGGTAGCTCAGTTGGTAGAGCAGCTGGCTACGGACTGGAAGGTCCGTGGTTCGATCCCAGGTGGTGACAGGATTTTTTCTCGTTGCCAAACTTCCAGAACGGCCCCGAGGTTCACTCAGCCTTCTATAAAATTGAATACCGGGTCTTTCCCGGGGGTAAAAGGCGGTCAGAGCGTGGTGCCGACCACACCACCTCATTCTAGTGCCGAGGTCATGGAAAGCATGGGGCTCTACCTCCGTGCCCAAGTACCTTCATGGCATGTTACGGAGATAGGCCTACCTTTACCTTTTTTATTATATCATTTTATAATATAATTTATTATATCTGAAATATAAAAAAAAATTATTACAACTAGTTCGTCACTGAGAAATAAGGAAAAGCTGTTAACTTGAATTTATTTGAAGCAAAGCGTTACTGGATTATGCACTAAGGTAGGCGATGTTTGGATCCTGTGTCTGAACTTATTACTCAATTATTATCTTGGCGTATGCTCGATTACACTAACCTCTAGCGCTTGAAAGTGGAACTAAACGCCGGCGCACAGAGAAACAAAACACAGGAAAATTCGCTCAGTGTCCATTCTTTATAATCCCTATTCGCTGGTTTCACGTCAAAAAATAAACGGAAATATTGCTGGCAAGATGATAGGGAAGTTAATTGTTATGAAACGAGCAAAAGCATCAGGAGGTGTAGGTACGCCATCTTGAAACACGGATTCCCCCCCCCCCTTTAGAGTAATTTCATGCTTGCATACCACACGAATGTGGTGGGTCTCTCGTAATGTGGAGTCAGCGATGTGTTGAAATTCCACTTATGACAACAAAAGAACATCACACTGACAACGGACAATCATTCATGCTCTACGCAAGATTCGAACCCATGATCGCAGTATTACGCAAAGTACAAACCACGCTATAACCGGCGTGACACGAATATGTGCAAATATGAGACCTGTGTACAGCTGTTTGATTGAAACGATTCCGCGCAGGTTTCGGGGTAATTTTAGGTCACTTATAAAATCCCAACATACATTCCTTCTTCAGCGCCAACAACTCACACTTGTGCAAATGTTGCATTTCCGCAGACCAACTGGGCGGTGGTATTGTGAAATGGTGCCGAGGACACACGCTCATGGCAACTTCCGAGAGCGTTCAATCTTGAAACAGATTAAAACCGTATCATTAACTCTGCCCAGCAGTGACCTATGTGAGTCGTCGTTCGTTCATTTTCATTTCCGTGCAGTTTTTAATTCATTTTTCTCCTGGGGATAAAGAGAAACCCACGAGTAATGAAGAAATTGACTATGCTGTAAAGTCAATAAACATATTCGCTCCTGTCCACATTTTGTTTGTATATTTCATTACAATTACAGCCAATTTTGCTATTTATAGAGTATTTAAAATATATATCTACTAAATGCTCATTCACAATGAAAATTAAACATAACGTAAGCGTTAACTTAAAAATGTAAACGTTACGGTAAAATCAAGAACATTCACGATGGGAACATAAACATAATCGCAAAGATACTTGGTAACCATGGAAACATAACAACGACATCATTTCCTCATATTCTGTCTACTTCAGCGCTCTACGATTGTGTACTGTTTCCAAATCACGTAAGCATAAGCATGAAAGTTTGGAGTTTGCAAACTTTCATGTTAACGTCTAACGGCAATGTTTATGTCAATGTTTATGTGAATAATTGTGAATGATCCCATTTGGTAACCTGGCCGCAAACTTCTGTGTTTATGTTACGGTTATGTTTAATTTTCATTATGAATGTACCTTACTGATAATTTCAGCTGGAATATAAATATTTACTAGGTACTTTAAAATGAAATAGGAAATACATACTGGATGATTAATAAAATATGTTGAATTGTTATTGTACTTAGCCATGATTATTAAAAAAGCGACTGATTATTGGCAAAAAAAAAAACTGCTGACAACTTACATCTATGACTTCTGCACTTCATTTTATATTAAAAGTGAGCTACCTTAATGGGAAATATACAGGGTGATTAAGTAATAACGTGCAAAAATGAGATATGAACTTAAACATGTCTGTCGCTACCGCTTACCGTTCTGCATATAAAAACCCAAAAGGAAAAAGATGAAGTTTTATAAGAAACATAACGTAATTCATTTAACTGACAACTTGTTTTACGAAATACCCACCGAAATAGTGGCAGGTTTCACACCGAAATCACTCATTTTATTTTACCCAAAAAATATGGTCCATACTAATAAGCGAATAAATGGCGTCAAAGTTTTCGAAAATATACAATTTCTGTATACATGTAGAGCAACGATATATCTACTGTAATTGAATAGCTTTCTCCCAAAACGAGTTATGTCCACAAAAATTTAAATATTCCTAGTATTCTTTGCAATCGTCAGAGATCTGCTGCATATTTTCCCTCGAAGCTCACTTCAATGAACTAAATCTCGAGGCTGAAATGTGATGATTTTTTTGACAAAACAAGTTAAGTCCATAGCCCGATTTCCATCGAAGCACTAAGTCCTTCCCGGATTTGTTCACGAAACAGCTGAGTATGAAGATGGCTTCTGCCTGACAAGACATGGAGAACGACAGAGGTTTTCATAGTGACGAATTGGAGGTTATAAATGAAACAGACACTAGCTATTCGGATTATCGGCCAGAATATATGCAGGAGACAAAGTGAGTACAGCTGAGTCAAAGTATCATATTTAAATGGTACCGCGTATTGCTAGAAGTTTCGCCCTATTATTGTCAGATGTTCGCCGTTGACCTTAGGGCAGTAGGTAACATCTTGTTACATCTATGTCGAGGTGTATGATGATAATTTTGTATAAATAGAAGTTATAAATTTACAAATAATGTTCTGTACTATTCCTGGAATTTGGCCAATAGGAAGTATCACACAGAATTTGTATTATTTATTCCTTTAGAATAACTTATTCCTTTAAAACGTAGATTTTAACTGAGGATTTATTAAGGTGGGTGCTCCTGTTATGGCCATGTTCCTGATGTGACCCCCCCACCCCTATTGTGAGTTAGTTAACCAAAAAATCAGCTAAATTGCAGCAGCATCCAGTGAAAGAGCATCCTGGTATGTCACTTGATCGTTTTCCATCCAGTCAGGTTGAGCAATATGGCGTCAGTTGCCTGTTTTGCGGTTTTCATGTGACCTCTTCTTATTTTTCTCTGGTAAGTCTCCTTTGTTTTATGCATGTTCTTCAAAGACTTGTTTCATGAAAACCATCGTACTCCATTCAGTTTTTAATGTTCTGTTGATTGGTGTTGTCGTTGATGGCGTATCTTTTACGAGTTGTTCATAATCAAACGATTTTCGTGAAAGCTTACCTGCTCCTGATATGGCCATATCAAGTTCATTTCACTTTTATTTTTTCACCTGACAAATTTACATGCCTCATAGCTGGGATTACGCAAAAATTTTGTATTTTAAGAAAAACAACGTACTTTTTTTTTAATGGAAAAACCTGTTTTGACTACACTTTTGAATTATAAAAAAAAATTATTAAATGTCATGTTTATTCATTTTACACCAAAATTATTTAATTTTAACACAACTGCGCTATCAAACTGAAAACAATCACGATTTGTAGAACATGGAACAAGGGTGGCCATATCATGTGCACATGTTCCTGATATGGCCACTAGGTAGACTTTTGGAATTTGGGACTTTTTGGACAATTAAAGCTATTTTTATGGGGAAAGGAAATTGTTTTAAGAAAGTCCATTAGACTGAGAACGAGTAAGAAAAAAATGTGGTTTACATTTTCTTTCAAAATGGCGGCTAGAAAAATTCTCAAACTTTAGCATGACCATATCACGGACACCTACCTTATTTTACCTATGCTGAAAACATATATTTGTGTACAACAATGAGAAACCATCAGGAAACATCCAGCATAAATCGAAATAACAGCCACAATTTTTGTCCTTCCTGTCAAATTACTGAAAATGGACTTAACTAGTTTTGGGAGAAAGCTCTTCAATTCGCTTTATGCTTTATGTCCAAATGTCAATTTGTTTCCTATATATAGCTAGCCTTGAAATATGGGAGGAGGTCCAAACTTTATTTTTTACTGTATTTTTGGAAGTTGGTAGCTTATTTACAGTTTAGGCCTACTAACGATGTGTCAACTTGGGGGTAAAAAATCAGACCTAAAAGTTTAAGAACTCTTTAGGGGACAATTAACGTTAATGGACGTTTATGCAACTTTACATTACTTATATGACCGTAAAAGGTTAAAGAGGCACTAAATACGTTCTTGCAACATAGCATGAGTATGGCGCAGTATGACGTCACGAAGGTTGGATCTGCCTACGTAATCCAGACGAGCAAAATGGTAAACAATTAATTTAATGTAACTTTTCTCTAATAAATCTTTTCCACAATATTTACAATAAAGGCTTGTAACTTTTATAGTCTACACGAGGTGTAATTTAGCAGTGAACAAAAACTCCCCTGTGTCGTAAGAAAATTTAAATTATGGTGTATTTAACGACGCTCGCAACTGCAGAGGTTATATCAGCATCGCCGGTGTGCCGGAATTTTGTCCAGCAGGAGTTCTTTTACATGCCAGTAAATCTACTGACATGAGTCAATCGCATTTAAGCACACGTGTCGTAAGATGTTGGGAATATAATTCAGTAAGCCTGTAATATTTTATTAGACACAGCTCCTTATGTAACGAAAACTATCAAAAGCTGGTGCTTACAGAGTGAATTTCTAGCAAATTTCTATTTTGCGTTACCTTGCCTAGAATCTTCAACACAGCGAAAGTACCAGAAAAATCTAACAACTTTGTCAGAATGTTTTCGAGATTAGTTATTTAGTAATTTCAAAATAAACAGATTTTTGTAATTATTTATACTGTTGTGAATGCAAAGAAAAATAAGAGCGAAATGGCTGCAGAGCATAAAGACAAACTTGACAACCGTAAAAGTCATGTAGTGAGAAGAGGAACAATTAATTAATTTATTTATTTATTTATTTATTCTGATGTAGTTAAGGCCATGAGGCCTTCTCTTCCACAACACCAGGAATACAAATACAATAATAGAAATAAACAGAAAAAATGCACTATATACAAAATAAAGCTACACAAGAAATAAAGAGAGAGAGAAAAAAACACTATAAACAAAGTAAAGCCACACAAAAATATACACAGGTTGCAGTCACACAAACTTTAAATGAGTAATTAAGTATCATAATTAATTGTATCCTAACTAATTAACTAACATAAACAAGAAACTTGCAATTTTAATGTAGAGTAAAAAACAAAAAGAAAAAAAAACACAAATCAATACTTCTAGCAATACCTAAAAACATTAACTAAGACAAAATTTTCCAATTTAATTTTGAATTGTGATAAAGTCCGGCAGTCCCTGACGTCATTGGGTAACGAATTCCAGAGGCGAGGTATTTCTACAGTATAGGAAGATGAGTATAAAGACGTTCTATGATGAAGGATAGAAAGAAGTGTTTGATGCCGGTTTCGAAGAGTTGTAAGAAATTGAAAGCGCGATAACAGATAATTCGGAGTAGAAGTATGCATGATTCTAAACAGAAGAGACAGTGAATGTATTGTTCTTCGTTCCTTCAGACGCACCCATGAAAGTAACTGGAGGGAAGGCGTTACATGGTCAAATTTACGAGTATTGCAGATGAATCGTATGAACACGTTGTAGTCTCTCAGCTAAGAGTGAACTTACATTAGTTAGCAAGGAATCGCAATAATCAAAATGGGGAATTACAAGCGTCTGAATAAGAGTCTTTTTTAGACTAAGTGGTAGAAATTCTTTCATATGGAACAAGGAGTGAAGTTGAGAAAATATTTTTTTGCAAATGTGTGTTACTTGAATAGAGTAACAGAACAGAGAACTATAAGAGTTCCAAAACTCATTACGGTCTTTAGAGCCGAAAAAGAACAATTCTCATTCTTCTAACCCTCTGTAAAAAAATATGTCGGGGAGAATGAATGCACTCTATTGATAACATGAGAAACGTACACTGCTCGTTAACTCATCTGACCCAAGAATACTCATCTTGAGCTCTATGACGATGTGTGAGAGACAAGCAGAAATAATAACCCTAGGTCCATCTACTGGACAAAGTCCGGAAGTCTCTGTCATGGATGGGCAATGTATTTATTTATATGCCACAAGACAGCAAATGCCCCAATAAAATTATGGCAGTACTACACAAATTATGTTTTCTACCTTAAATGTAATACAACGAAAACTACAAAAATACACAAAAATTATTACAATAACACAGGTACTACTATACCGTTCCGCTTGACGTGTGTCACCTATCTGTGGACACATCACAGTGGCATCCATTTCATTTAATAATTTTATGGCTGTACTTGGTAGTGTAAACGGCAATATACGGACACAACCATCTACAGTATGTTCACAAATTACACTCGTATTAATTGGAATTTAAATTCTCCCTTCTGTCACGGAAATCCTGGTCATGAGACATAATCATATACTTTGTCTTTTCGGGATTTACTTCCAAACCTATCTCTTTACTTCTTCAAGTAAAATTTCCGTGTTTTCTCTAATCATTTGTGGATTTTCTCCTGCCATATTCACGTCATCCACATAGATAAGAAGCTAATGTAACCCGTTCAATTCCAATTCCATGGCATATTGCAGAGCGAAGTTAAGTAAAGGTGATAGTGCATCTCCTTGCTTTAGCCCGCAGTGAATTGGAAATGCATCTGTTAGAAACTGACCTATACCGACTCTGCTGTAAGTTTCACTCACGGAAATCCTACGCTGTACGTCACTTCAGCGAAGATAGATCCAGCCATGAACAATCAATATTTTCTTCCTTATACATACAATGATTTACCCTGACACGATTTAATTTCTTGCCTCTTCTCATGTCTTAAACAATAGACTGATATGTAGACCTAATACAACAGCAAATAATAATAATGATAATAATAATAATAATAATAATAATAATAATACTGTACTTCGGGTGTATTATAAGCAGTAACATGAGCTGCTGCCAGGAAGTCAAAAGGATAGCAATAGCGAAGGAAGCTTTTAACAGAAAGAGCAGCGTTTTCTGCGGACCTTTGGAAACAGAACTAAGGAAGAGACTAGTAAAGTGCTTTGTGTGGTGTGGCATTGCATGGAACAGAAACATGGAGATTACGACGAAGTCAAGAGAAACTACTAGAAGCATTTGAAATGCGGATATGGAGAAGGATGAAGCGTGTGAAATAGATAGACAGAATAAGAAATGAAGCTGTGCTGGAAAGAGTGGATGAAGAAAGAATGATGCTGAAACTGATCAGGAAGAGGAAAAGGAATTGTCTGGGTCACTGGCTGAGAAGAAACTGGCTGCTGAAGGATGCACTGGAAGGAATTTTGAACGGGAGAAGAGTTCGGGGCAGAAGAAGGGATCAGATGATAGAAGACATTAAGATGTATGAATTATATGCGGAGGCTAAGAGGAAGACGAAAAACAGGGAATATTGGAGAATGCTGTATTTCCAATGAAAGATCTGTCCTTGTGCAGAAATAATAATAATAATAATAATAATAATAATAATAATAATAATAATAAATGATAACCTAATCCTTTAACGTGATAACAGCATGTAGCGAGCTGCGATCGGGCGTGGGTTCGATTCCTGCTTGGGATGATTACCTGATTGGTTTTCCCCAACCTCAAAGAAAGAGTCGGGTAATGTATAGCGAATCCTCGGCCTCATTTTGTAAAATACCATCTCGCTTATATAACCTCTGCAGTTGCGTCGTTAAATAAACCATAATTAAATTATCCCGAGGCGGGATTCAATCTCACGATCACAGCCTCAACAAAGCACCACAGAAGTATGCTAACCTTTGCCCACCTCACAACTGTAGTCCTCACATAATACATCAGCAATAACAGGAACACAGTAGGCTATTTTCCAATAAACCATGGCTGA
This sequence comes from Periplaneta americana, assembly GCF_040183065.1. Lineage (NCBI taxonomy): Eukaryota > Metazoa > Arthropoda > Insecta > Blattodea > Blattidae > Periplaneta > Periplaneta americana. Next base: position 170,122,171 of record NC_091125.1, on the reverse strand, counting down.
TACATCCCACCTCCCATTTCAACTACATTCAAATTCAAATTTATTCTCAATTTACATTTGAAATGATACATATGAATATATACCCGAAATGAGCATATGCTCGTGCTCGGGTACAGTCCAGTAGTCTACATAAATTTTAAAGAGATCAATAATAAAGTTGATGTTAGAAATAATAGTAACAACAACAACAACAATAATAATAATCATAATAATAATAATAATAATAATAATAATAATAATAATAATAATAGAATATCCGTGACGGAGATGATACAAAGATAGTAATACAAATTAATTCATAATAATAATAATAATAATAATAATAATAATAATAATAATAATAACAATAATAATAATAAAACAAAAATATTTACAATAATAAAATAAATACTAAGACGGATAAAATAAAAATATAAAACCACTAGCGAGAGTTAACACAACCTAAATAAGCATATAATAACCAGAAAAAAAAATTACGAACTCGAAAATCAACAGAAAAGTTCGATGTATCGCAGACGACAGCAACCGCCGTATCGACATTGTGCTATGCATTATTGGTAGTAAGGGGGGAGGGCGAAGGTCTACGTAACTGCCGTTCTCTTCGAATCTTCTCATACAATCATGGGAAGTTAATGCTGAAAAACAAAATGTCTATTGTCTACGAGTCAAACTGTTCATTATTACCAGGATAAATACAAATAATATTGAAATATATTAATCAAGTTTCAGTTATAGATCTCCCCTTTTGTGCAAGAGGTATCATATCAAAATATTTTATGAATGGCGGGGAAAATATAAATTTCGATAACTCTCTAGTGACAGAGATAGTGACAAGTACAATCAAGTGTATCTGTGGCGATGCTAAGAAATCATTTATTGGAGATATGCACTGTTATTAATTAAGAAAATGATCTATTTATATTTATTACAATGTTTTATCTTATAGGTTACATGCATCAGATAAATACAATAAAAAATAGTACCATATAATGCTAGTAACACTTTAAAAAAATAAAATAAAATTTATCAAATATCATACAAACATTTTCGCTTTATTTTTAAACTTAAGAATGTGTAGATTGCTTAGGTCTGGATTATTTTTCATAAACTGATCTTTATGTGTGCGTCAGTGTGAACCGCGCGCAGTTTAGACTGGCTTTCAGTTGCGTCTGCAAGAGGCTGATAGGCGAGAGCATCGAGTGGAAACAATTGCAAGAGTGATGGAAAGGCGCTCAGACGCTCAAAGTGACGTCGTCAAGAGATGCTTCACGTTCGTGCAGTCTATCCGGGACACTGTCTCCTCCATTTCTCTGTGGTTTCTGAATCTACTTTGAAGTGTGTTTTCGTGGTTAAAAGAACCTACTCCCGATTAAGATTAGGTTCCGTACTGCAACCTATAACTGGTGCAAGGGCACTCTAACCAAATAAGCTGTTATATCTGTTCTCTACGCGGCATGGGCAAGATATTTCGTAAACCAACTCTAACCATTGTCATACTTAAAAAAATTTATGTCAACATAAAATTGAAAAGCTTTCTCTCAAGACGAGTTAAGTCCACAAAAATGAAAAAAATACGTTTTACTGTAGGCCTATTCCTCGTATCTTTGCATTGTCAGAGTTCTGTTGTATGTTTTCCCTCAAAACTCACTTCCATGAAGTAAATATCGAGTTAGAAATATGACGATTTCATTCAAAACAAGTTAAATCCATAGCTCGATTTCCATGGAAACACGTCGTCCTTCCCGCATTTATGCAGGAAACAGAAGTCTTTTGTACCTTCACTTGTTTAGGAAACAGAAGTCCTTCGTGCATGCGCATTTGTTTAGGAAACAGCTGAGTATGAAAATGGTTGCTGCCAGCCAAGACATGGAGAACGACAGAGATTTTCATAGTGAAAGGTCGGAGGTTGTAAGTAGGGCTCGAAATTTGATGGCCTCAAAATCACAGAAAAATAAGTTATAACATGATCTTAATAGTAAAATACAAACAAAATTATTCATTTATTTATTTAGTAGGTTATTTTACGACGCTTTATCAACATCTTAGGTTATTTAGCGTCTGAATGAGATGAAGGTGATAATGCCGATGAAATGAGTCCGGGGTCCAGCACCGAAAGTTACCCAGCATTTGCTCATATTGGGTTGAGGAAAAACCCCGGAAAAACCCTCAACCAGGTAACTTGCCCCGACCGGGAATCGAACCCGGGCCACCTGGTTTCGCGGCCAGACGCGCTGACCGTTACTCCACAGGTGTGGACAAAATTATTCATCTTTATAATATTCAATGTATATTATTTTCTTTCAATAAATTTTTATCGTTTTGATAGCCACCACATCTTGTCGCAGAATATTCTTTTTTTAAAATTTCATTATGTATTTTTTTAACATTAATTTACATTTTCTTTTTTTGTTCATTTGATTTGATTAGAATGCCGATATTTTAAAGCCAAGATTTGGACGGCTATCATTTGCATCATGTATGTATCCATCTGTGGAAAATGCATTCTCAACAGACTCAATCACTATCGCAAAAAACTTTCTCTGCTTGTTTTTATTTCGGCATTTTTAAGTCTTCACTTGTATGACACATATGCTGACTGCGGGCACTGCGGTTCCAACTAATGCTCCAAGTATCTCCGCTACATAGCGATAAGACCTTCCATCTTCAATCAATGCAACAGCTCTTGCAGAGGCTTCCAGGTTTAATGGCATGTTGATTGTACGAAAACTTCTTTGTAACTGTGTCAAACACTTCTCTTCATCGGTTAACTTCAAAATCACAAGCCATCCCCCAAACAGATGGTGCAATAAATGTTAAAGTTTTCAACAGATGTGAGAGTGGTAACGGTAATAAACAACAAATCGTTAAGGTCTGAAAATGATTATTAGGGTGGTTTTTACACTAACGTTTTTTTTTCAGAATATCCCAGCAGCATCATGAAATTACTTCAAAGTTCAACAGAGAAGACTTTATGCCCTAGTGTTTGAGGGGAGAGGATGGTATTTTTTAAAACTTTTTTCCTATTTGGTGTAAAATTTTATTTTTTTTTTTGTATGTAGAGAGCTCATAGCTGTAGGAACTCAACCAAATATAAATATTTTGAAAAAAAAAAAATTATTTGGGTTGCCCAAATTTGAAAAAAAATATGCCCAATGCAGGATTGTACTAAAACCGATATATCTAAACCGTTTTTAAAGATAGATTCAAACTTTTTTTGCAACGTATTTGCAAAAGCATGTTCTACAGACTCTCTGCAACAGAATTTTGATATTAGTCCGTACGTTTGTAAAATAAACAATTAAAATTTAATTATAATTTTCTGATTTCCTTTCTTGCAAACAAACTGACGTATTTTTAAAATGAAATCAATTATCAAAATTCTGTTACAGAGAAACGTTTCCTAATAGTCTAAAGAATGTGTGTTCTAAATTTCATGCATGTATCTTTAATAGTTCAGAAATTATATTCATTTTTGTCTGGCAATGTAGCAAAAAAAAATGAAGTTACTGGAAACCGATAAAAGTGGGCGTGTGATTTAAAAATCCATAGCGCAGGAAGTTTAAAAATGACGTCTCAACATCCGATAAGGGCACAAATACCCACAAAATGTTATGCAATGCATTCCACACATATCAAAGGGTATTTTAAAGAAAAACATTTTTTTTAATTTAATTTACCGGAAACAACAATAAAAGTGGGCGAGTGATTTAAAAATCCATAGCGCAGGAAGTTTAAAAATCACTTCTCAACATCCGATAAGGGCACAAATACCCACAAAATGTTATGCAATGCATTCCACACATATGAAAGGGTATTTTAAAGAAAAACATTTTTTTTAATTTAATTTACCGGAAACAACAATAAAAGTGGGCGAGTGATTTAAAAATCCATAACGCAGGAAGTTTAAAAATGGCGAGTCAACATCCGATTAGGGCACAAATACCCACAAAATGTTATGCAATGCATTCCACACATATCAAAGGGTATTTTAAAGAAAAACATTTTTTTTTTAATTTAATTTACCGGAAACAACAATAAAAGTGGGCGAGTGATTTAAAAATCCATAATGCAGGAAGTTTAAAAATGGCGAGTCAACATCCCATTAGGGCACAAATACCCACAAAATGTTATGCAATGCATTCCACACATATCAAAGGGTATTTTAAAGAAAAACATTTTTTTTTAATTTAATTTACCGGAAACAACAATAAAAGTGGGCGAGTGATTTAAAAATCCATAACGCAGGAAGTTTAAAAATGACGTCTCAACATCCGATAAGGGCACAAATACCCACAAAATGTTATGCAATGCATTCCACACATATCAAAGGGTATTTTAAAGAAAAACATTTTTTTAAATTTAATTTACCGGAAACAACAATAAAAGTGGGCGAGTGATTTAAAAATCCATAACGCAGGAAGTTTAAAAATGGCGAGTCAACATCCGATTAGGGCACAAATACCCACAAAATGTTATGCTATGCATTCCACACATATCAAAGGGTATTTTAAAGAAAAACATTTTTTTTTAATCTAATTTACCGGAAACAACAATAAAAGTGGGCGAGTGATTTAAAAATCCATAACGCAGGAAGTTTAAAAATGGCGAGTCAACATCCGATTAGGGCACAAATACCCACAAAATGTTATGCTATGCATTCCACACATATCAAAGGGTATTTTAAAGAAAAACATTTTTTTTTTATTTAATTTACCGGAAACAACAATAAAAGTGGGCGAGTGATTTAAAAATCCATAACGCAGGAAGTTTAAAAATGGCGAGTCAACATCCCATTAGGGCACAAATACCCACAAAATGTTATGCAATGCATTCCACACATATCAAAGGGTATTTTAAAGAAAAACATTTTTTTAAATTTAATTTACCGGAAACAACAATAAAAGTGGGCGAGTGATTTAAAAATCCATAACGCAGGAAGTTTAAAAATGACGTCTCAACATCCGATAAGGGCACAAATACCCACAAAATGTTATGCAATGCATTTTACACATATCAAAGGGTATTTTAAAGAAAAACTTTTTTTTTAATTTAATTTACCGGAAACAACAATAAAAGTGGGCGAGTGATTTAAAAATCCATAACGCAGGAAGTTTAAAAATGGCGAGTCAACATCCGATTAGGGCACAAATACCCACAAAATGTTATGCTATGCATTCCACACATATCAAAGGGTATTTTAAAGAAAAACATTTTTTTTTTAATTTAATTTACCGGAAACAACAATAAAAGTGGGCGAGTGATTTAAAAATCCATAACGCAGGAAGTTTAAAAATGACGTCTCAACATCCGATAAGGGCACAAATACCCACAAAATGTTATGCAATGCATTCCACACATATGAAAGGGTATTTTAAAGAAAAACATTTTTTTTAAATTTAATTTACCGGAAACAACAATAAAAGTGGGCGAGTGATTTAAAAATCCATAACGCAGGAAGTTTAAAAATGGCGAGTCAACATCCCATTAGGGCACAAATACCCACGAAATGTTATGCAATGCATTCCACACATATCAAAGGGTATTTTAAAGAAAAACATTTTTTTTTTAATTTAATTTACCGGAAACAACAATAAAAGTGGGCGAGTGATTTAAAAATCCATAACGCAGGAAGTTTAAAAATGACGTCTCAACATCCGATAAGGGCACAAATACCCACAAAATGTTATGCAATGCATTCCACACATATGAAAGGGTATTTTAAAGAAAAACATTTTTTTTTTAATTTAATTTACCGGAAACAACAATAAAAGTGGGCGAGTGATTTAAAAATCCATAACGCAGGAAGTTTAAAAATGGCGAGTCAACATCCGATAAGGGCACAAATACCCACAAAATGTTATGCAATGCATTCCACACATATCAAAGGGTATTTTAAAGAAAAACATTTTTTTTAAATTTAATTTACCGGAAACAACAATAAAAGTGGGCGAGTGATTTAAAAATCCATAACGCAGGAAGTTTAAAAATGATGTCTCAACATCCGATAAGGGCACAAATACCCACAAAATGTTATGCAATGCATTCCACACATATCAAAGTGTATTTTAAAGAAAAACATTTTTTTTTTATTTAATTTACCGGAAACAACAATAAAAGTGGGCGAGTGATTTAAAAATTCATAACGCAGGAAGTTTAAAAATGGCGAGTCAACATCCGATTAGGGCACAAATACCCACAACATGTTATGCTATGCATTCCACACATATCACAGAGTAGCCTATTTTTATATAAGAAAATTTACTCATTTTTCACCAAAAAATACCATCCTCTCCCCTTAATCACAACTTAACTTTTTCTCTAGTGTTCCATTTTTTTTGCACCTCAGTGTATTTATTAACGCGTTAGGCCCAATCCCTTTCTAAAATATGAAGTAAAGAGATCACAGCCCACTATAGAACGATGTTCGAATCTGGGAGCACTGTCCATTACAGTGCCATTCATTGGAAAGGACAGATTCGTGCTTCAATGAAGAAGTCAGATGCTATTATAGGTCCAGTCTCCACACTCTACCCTACGCTATGCATTCTCTAAATTAGAAACTGATTTGGAGCCAAAGCGATCGTTGCCCCGCTGCGCCACGTAGCCTACTGTAGAAAGCGACATCACCTGGGCCACAAGAATGAGCGGAACGCCCCCCGAGATCGGGGAACAAATTCGCTGCATGGAGACGTTGCCAATAAATCGGAGGGAGTCGGTATGCGTCGTACAAAGCAAAACAGCAGTAAAAATAAAGCAATGTGTTGCTCCGGGTAATCAGTGGAGGTGAATTAATTATACATTCATTACATCTCACTGCTGTCCTCAAAGAAAGAAAAAAGAAAACTTTTTGTGTTTGTAAATAATTGTTCAGGTTTGAGGATCTTGAAATACGTTAAATTTAAGAACAAATATTATTTAGAAAGAAACAAAGAAAGAAAGAAAACTTTGCGCGTTTGTAAATTGGATGGAGATACGCAACAATAGACAAACCGACATTTTGAAAAAAATATTGAGGTATTTGCACAAATCTGTTTAACCCAGAAAAAATCAAGAATGCGGTATCTGCATTCTGCTGCCATTTATAAACAAAATTCGTTTATTGAATGAAATTTATTTATTTACTAGTCGTACCCGTGCGCTCCGCTGCACCCGTTAGAAATAAATATAAAGTAATTACATAATTAAAATAGGACATTTTATCCAGGGAACATTCGTGTTTGATAGAAGGATAAATCGTTTAATATGTTACTTAATTTCAATTTCATCCAAATAATTAAAATGCCTTCATTTTGGTCCAGAGACACTCATTGGTGCAATGACAATTCCTTTAACATGTTTCTTAATTTTTATTACATGCGACCATAGTTTAATGAAGATTGACATCATTTAGATTTAATGTGTATATTTTATTTTACTTGTTATAGGTTTCCATTGAATTATGGTAATAACTTAATTTTAACCCTTGTTTTCTACGTATTCAGTAAATGGCGCTTGGCCCACTATGGTTCTGAACCCTTCAAATAACTTAAATTATATTATATAATATTATATTATATTATATTATATTATATTATATTATATTATATTATATTATATTATATTACATTATATTATATCAGAAGTTACTGTAATAACATTATAGCATTATGTCCATCTAGAGAAACTACACTTTCCAATGGTGAAATAATAACAAATTATACAAATCGGTTAATTTATTTAGCTTCCGATATTATTTCATACAAACACTGAAACATTCTCTATAGGCTATCTTTCATAGCTTTCGATTGTTGCTGTACAAGGCCCCTTATAGATGAAGTCATTTGTTTTTTAATTCATTACACGGCCTTAGATGGCAGTTATTTTAATTTTAAAACTCATTTATCTCATTAAATATCAGTCATATCAAAATTTTTCAGGGAATAAAACTTATCGCAAATTATTTGTAAAGAAACTTTTGTTATGTAATATTTTTCACAAAAATCAATAATAAGCGCGATATTTCGATTTATTTAATCCAGGCCCCCTTATAACCTCCCTTTTAAATAATGTATTTTGAATGCCATGTAGCCTAAAATCTAAGTTACAACGAACTTAATTTATATTCCAATTTTCATCGAAATCCGTTCAGCCATTATCGCGTGAAAAGGTAACAAACATACAGACAGACAGACATACAAAAAAAAATTTCAAAAAAGCGATTTTCGGTTTCAGGGTGGTTAATTATATATGTTAGGACCAATTATTTTTGGAAAATCGAAAATTACCAGAAAAATTTCGGCTACAGATTTATTATTAATATAGATTTTGCTTTGTAATATTAACTCAGCTGCTGGTCTGTTATTAAAAATCGGTTAGGTTTTTTTTATTATTATTTGTGCTATTTTTTTGTAACAGTATGAATGTTACAATACTTCCTGCATACAATATTTAATAAATAACCAAATTTACTTCAATGGTGAATATCTCAAAACATGTTTTTGTCGATTGGCTTTGCTTGCGTAACTCCGTCCAATAATTATTATTGTTCTGTTTGAGGATCTTGAAATCGCGTTAATTTTAAGAAGAACAAATTTTTCTTTCTTTCTTTCTTCCTTCATTAATTAATTGATTATTATTATTATTAATTAATTAATTATTTGAACCAACTATAACTTCAAGTAATAAATACATTTCTGTAAATACCTTTCCTGTTTTTATTCTGTTAATGTAACAATCTTACTTTTGAGGTTAAGTATTGTTGTTTCGTATTTCCGCTCTGAGTAGTTGGCAATAGTATTCAGTATGCCGTGATAGATAGCAGTTTGTTTTTGAACTGCATTACAAGGAAACATAATAATGTCTTATTACTGTGTTTTATAATAATCACGAGTATTATCATTTACGTAAGTAATTCGGTTTTGCAAGTTATTTAATTTTATTCGTTACATAATCTCATTAAATTACACTCGTGATTTCATATTATTAGCATAACACTCGCCCTTCTGGCTCGTGAAATTATCAATACAATGAAACAGCACTCGTGCAATTACTAGTCTACAGCTAATTATTTAGTATAACCCAACATCAAATAACAAGTAATGCCAATTTTGTAGTTTTATGTAACCACTTCAATCTAAAAATCATAAGACATAAAACCTGAATAAAATTGTTTGTGTCCTGCCTTTTGAACCAATTTATCCTTATTTGACCCGCGAGTATCTGCTACTCCACCTGCGTCTCGGATCCTAGTTTAAAATATGAACGTTCAAATGGATTTTTATTTTATTTATTTTATTAGGTTATTTTACGACGCTTTATCAACATCTACGGTTATTTAGCGTCTGAATGAGATGAAGGTGATAATGCCGGTGAAATGAGTCCGGGGTCCAACACCGAAAGTTACCCAGCATTTGCTCATATTGGGTTGAGGGAAAACCCCGGAAAAAACCTCAACCAGGTAACTTGCCCCGACCGGGAATCGAACCCGGGCCACCTGGTTTCGCAGCCAGACGCGCTGACCGTTACTCCACAGGTGTGGACCGTTCAAATGGATTCTGTGATGGACAAATACGGTAACAGGATAAATTTTCTCTACTGTCGGTGACTCAGGAGATGACGAGAGCGGACTGAGGAGGAAGGGATGTGAACAGATAATGTACGACAACACGTGCAATATTTGTACTGCAGTAAGCGGAAACATTAGGTCTCCTTCTGTTCAACTTAGCTTTAATTTCCATACGCATTGTTACTCATGTTTCCTGCAAGAGTAATAACCTGGCTACTGGGATGCTTACTGCCCGTGCCTCACTTCCTGAACTGTTTCTTTGCGGGGCTTGACGCAGAGGAACATGGTAGGAGGAGCTGCGTACCGCATGTGCCTACTACCCTACGTTTAACACATCGGCCTTTTCAGGATTCCTTTCGTCAGCTATGGAGCAAGATCAGTCATTGACAAGCGAATGTATAGGCTGTCCCCTCACGAAACAGATTATGTCCCCATCAATTCCTGTAACTAAACACTAATACCAATTGTAGACTACAGTCTCTACAAAACATTATAGACCTAATCGCGATTACGGTTATCACGTGTACACATCCGTAAACTCTTTCCTCAATGGCAGTGTTTCTTAAACTTTTTCCACCGCGAAAACCCTTTTAATCTAAAGTGTAACTGCGGAATCTCTGTAATATTTTATTAGTGTTTAAATTAACAGACAAGTGAAAGCTAGTATCTCAATAATTCTGTTCAGTGGGACGAATGTATTTGCTTTTTAAGCCTGCAATCTGGTTTTATGGCGGAAAGTTGTAGTCTCCTTTCTATTGTACTTCTGCATTTTGTCTTTTCGATATTTTGTTTTAGTGAACAGATGCGCAGAGAATCCAGTGATGAAAGTGATAAATATTATGGGCATTTTCCGTTTTAGATGTTCATTAAACATATTATTATTACGCATATTCTTGGATGATGATGATGATGGTGATTATTATTATTATTATTATTATTATTATTATTATTATTATTATTATTATTATTATCATCATCATCATCATCATCATCGATGGTTTCATGTTATTATTGATTCATATTTCCGTAACATTTATATATTTCTATAATATCCACTAAGTATAAAATAGCCACCGGAGCAGTCCAGTCGGCTAAGGCGTTTGCCTATCGATCCAGAGTTGCACTCGGGCGCGGGTCCGATTCCCGCTTGGGCTGATTACCTGGTTGGGTTTTTTCCCCCCGAGGTTTTCCCAAACCGTAAGGCGAATGTCAGATAATCTTTGGCGAATCCCCGACTTCATCTCGCCAAATACCATTTCGCTATCATCAATCCCATTGATGCAAAATAACCTAGTAGTTGATACAATGTCGTTAAATAACCAAGTAAAATCATATAAGGCTCACGGAACCCCAGAACATACTTTGAGAAATGCTGCTCTATGGTAATTCAGCAGTTGTCCAAACTGAACGAAGAGTGGCCTAGTGTGTACTTACATTTTAGGAAATCACCATCAGAGATAATAGCGATAGTGGTAACCACGATTAGAGTATCCAGTATTGTAACCAGTAACGATCCCTGCGATGGCGTAGGATAATGTTTTCAGAACATGTAATATGCTGCCGTGCCGCCACGTTGCACCTCCCGTGACGTTCCGAGCAGACCTAAGAGGCGTGGTTATAAGCACTAGGGAACCAGCGTTGCCAACCGTGGCCGAATTCGGCTAAACGTAGCTTAATTTTTAGTCATGTAGCTTGTAGCAGAATGGTCGTAGCCGAATGTCAAAATGTAGCCGAATTGAGATTCGATGGAGCGACCATCTGTGAATACTTACATTTTATGTGTAAACACTTTCTTTTAACAAATTTATTTTGTCATACTAATACCCACCAGAATTTCCTCACTTCCTCATTAAAATTACGAAAACACACCGGTAGAAACTTTGTGTCACAGACTGAATTCTGAACAATGTGACCCGCATTTATGGCAAGGATAGCATTGCTATTTTCAGTTTTATTCTCCTATTATGTGAATAGCGCCTATTTCCTAACTCACAATTTCTGTACTCGTGAATTTGCAGACCCCGTCAGGCGGTTTATTAGGGGTCGCCTACCCAACAAAAGTAAACCAGTAACCTGACAATTCCTCTGTTCGTGAACTTCCCGGCATACGGGAGAGTTTTTATTAGGGGTCGCCTACTCCGCAAAATTAACCGTACTCCGACTTCAAATAAAAAGAAACTAAATTTAAAAAACTGGCCCTTCCCACGCATATCTGTCCCATTGTCCACTTGCTGCGACACTTTGTCCAAAAACAGTGTCCATGTGTTTATACATATTTGTCTACGTATTTATAGGTACATATTTACAGTTAAAATTTTAGCTAGTGTTATCAGAAGGATCGACTAGATTTCATTAGGTGAGATACTTTCCCTTTTTTATATTGGTGCATGGTTTGTAGATTGGGTTGAGCAACGCTTTACCAAACCTATAGAAGTGTGTTGATGCTTAGGCCTATGTATTGATTTTTCGGTTTGTAAGAAATAATAATGATTATTATAAATATTAACATTAATAATAATAATAATAATAATAATAATAATAATAATAATAATAATAATAATTGTATTCGTAGCTCTTTCGAATTATTTTTATTAAATTATTATAACGGGCAATGAAACAATCGTTAAACGCAGAACATTGAACACATACGCAAATTCTTCAAGTTTTGAGCGTAGCTTAATTTCAGTCTTTGTAGCTGAATTTCGGGATGTTTGTAGCCGAATCGCTCGTGTTCAGGTTGGCAACGCTGTAGGGAACTCTCGGTTCAGGACGCGAGACACGGGCGGTATCTGAGCGATGTTTATAATAATCAACAGCGATAGTCAAGGTCACATTCTTTCCGCTCGTCTTCTCCTGAGTAACGGACAGTAGATATTCCTATTTCCCCTACCATCATATCTCATACAGCATAATTTACAATTACTGTATTCTTATTCCCGATGGGTGCAGAAAACAAGAGGAAACTACTGCACCACGAGAACTCCTCCTTAAGATTATAGGCGAAAATTTGACGCACCAGATAATAGTAACTTCTTACAGCTAGCACCGATGGCTGACTCCTTAGTTTAATATCTGCATCTTAATGTACATTCCTCTCATTTTATGAAGGCTAAAATGCAGAAAGACAGTTGAGCAAAGCCGAACAGTTTCCTTTAGAACTCTTTTACACTAGGTCACTGATGCCAATTGGTGTGCACGTACGTCACAGGAAACGTAAACGCAGCCACAGCACGCTAAGCATCCCGCTATAGAAAGTAGGTATAAAAGAGGCTGTAGCACAGTCTACTATATACAGTCGCGAAGCTTGAGGTGATTTTTTGCAAATTTCGTGATAAAGCGCTCCAAGCGGTTAGCAACTAGAAACAATAGACTGTCCACGGTAGACTTTGGACTGTGGTGCCGTATTTCCATCGAGTGCTAGCTCGTTGCGTATTTCACATTGATGCTTGTGAAATGTTCGTTATTGGTTGTAATGAAAATGTTAATGGCTAAAATACAATAATTGGAATAATAATATTTTACTAGAGACGTAGAAAAATTAAGTTCGTTTTAATGAAATTTATTGATCACGTTTTATTTTCAATTCTGGTGGGATTATTATTGCTTAGGCCTAATTTTTTTTTTTCAAAGGATATGTTTTTAATTATAGCTGTTAATTTTGTTGTTATATTTATTTGTTACTTTACTAGAAACGTAGAAAAAGTCTGTTACAATAAAATTTATTGATCACGTTTTATTTCCAATTCTGGTGTGATTATTATTGCTTAACCTCATCCCACTTTGTTAACTACGTAAGCCTACACTACAAGTACAGGTACACGTAAGTTACTCCATTAATTCATATTTCCATTATTATTGTTGTAAAGGGAAATGCAAATTAATATTTATTGATTTCATAGTTAATTATCGCTATAATCTTGAATGAGTGAAGCGATGAATATTAACCTATTTCTTGCAGGTATCTTCGAGTTTATGGTGGAATTTAATATACTTCATTAAAATAATAAATTAACTTTATGCATTTAATATTTCAATAATGGAAGGAAGGTGTTAATTTTTCCAAAAGAACACAACGAAAGTGTAACATATTTTGTCATCTACTAATAGGAGAGAGATCTGCGATGATGAGGCGATAGTAGCGATCCTAGTAGTGGGCAACTACCCATGTTTGCATTTTAGTACATATTGAGCTTCGCGACTGTATATAGTAGACTGTGGCTGTAGTACATTTGGCATTCATCATGGAGACCCGAAAGACTGTGTACAATAGGCTGCAGTCCAAATCGTATGTACGGAAAAAGGAGGGACTGTACTGTACTTAATCTGTGCAAAACAGTTGGTTATTAAGAAAATCGGTATTTAGACACACTAAGTGAAAGTGATGCAACTAAAATTAGAGCTTTTCAGTCACCCTCCTTCCGAAAATAAAAAAAAGCCTTCAGAGTTGCAGCAAATCCAGAAAATTTAAGTCTAGAGTTACAGCTATAAATAACTGATCTTTCACTTACATTATTGAAAAACCACGTATAATGTCGAGGACCTCCATTACGAGTGAGAAAAAACTAAACGCTATGTTTGTCCAAATAGTGGAAAAGTATCCCTCTTTGTATGTATAATAACAGTAGAGTTCCGATTATCCGGCCTTCCGTGTTATCCGGATCGCTTTTCTTCAGTTACAATAATGTATGTATACCAGGTGTTAAGGATTGATATTAATGTAATATTTACTGTTCGAGTAAATGTGAACGTCATTGCCAATGACCTTCCGTCCAACACACGCTAACGCCACTACAACAGAGTACCCTGACTTGTAAGCAAGGATATCATCACAGTTACAATGTACGTGGCGGACCGAAGTAAATAATGACTGTCTACTATCATTTCCAGAAACGTTAGACTCACAGATAACTTTTTTTTCTAGGAAAGCCACAAAAGTTACAGAAAAATTTTATTCGACTTTTTTGTTCAGTAATTTAAGCTCTATCACTAGTATTTTTTTGTCAATTTATATCGTTTACTGAACAATAGTACTGAAAAATAACAAGGTTTTTTGAAGTCAATTACATACTGTACTTATTATGTATATGTGAGTGACGTCTTTTTATATGACTTCTCCCTTAAGATTACATACAAATGGCTTTTAAGGAACCCGGAGGTTCATTGCCGCCCTCACATAAGCCCGCCATAAGTTAGGTCCCTATCCTGTGCAAGATTAATCCAGTCTCTATCATCATATCCCACCTCTCTCAATTCCATTTTAATATTAACCTCTCATCTATGTCTCAGTCTACCCAAAGGTCTTTTTCCCTCCCGCCTTCCAACTAACACTCTATATGCATTTCTGGATTCGCCCATACGTGCTACATGCCCTGTCCATCTCAAACGTCCGGATTTAATGTCCCTAATTATGTCAGGTGAAGAATACAATGCGTGCAGTTCTGTGTTGTGTAACTTTCTCCATTCTTCTGTAACTTCATCCCTTTTAGCCCCAAATATTTTCCTAAGCACCTTATTCTCAAACACCCTTAACCTATGTTCTCTCTCAAAGTGAGAGTCCAAGTTTCACAACCATAAAGAACAACCGGTAATATAACTGTTTTATAAATTCTAACTTTCAGATTTTTGGACAGCAGACTGGATGACAAAAGCTTCTCAACCGAATAATAACAGGCATTTCCCATATTTATTCTGAGTTTAATTTCCTCCCGAGTAGCATTTATATTTGTTACTGTTGCTCCAAGATATCTGAACTTCTCCATCTCTTCAAAAGATAAATTTCCAATTTTTATATTTCCATTTCGTACAATATTCTGGTCACGAGACATAATCATATACTTTGTCTTTTCGGGATTTACTTCCAAACCTATCTCTTTACTTGCTTCCAGTAAAATTCCCGTGTTTTCCCTAATCGTTTGTGGATTTTCTCCTAACATATTCACGTCATCCGCATAGACAAGCAGCTGATGTAACCCGTTCAATTGCAAACCCTCTCTGTTATTCTGGACTTTCCTAATGGCATACTCTAGTCTAGAGCAAAGTTAAAAAGCTTCAACTACAGTACTATTGAAAATACAAGCATAAATAGCTAGATGGCAGCAAAGCGAAACTGATGAAAGTAGTTGTAGGTTGATCAATCTGTTACAGGTATGACTCAGGCAGAGGATGTCTGGCAGATGTTATATTTGTGCGCACATATAAATGTGGACTTGTCTGTTTTGAGAGGTATACCTGCTCGGAGGGACTGATACAGGTGATAAGATACCGCAACGCAGACAAACAAATCAGTACAAGGATTTCATCGCCGTGACCATAATGAGTACAGGCAATTTATCTATGTACTGTCTGCAGTGGTTTATCTATCGGATATGTCTGTACACAGAACGATGACAACATTTTCTGACAAACAAATGTCTGCGATGTTCCCTTTATTGCGTCACATTTCACTGTACAAACTACATACATACATAAAAAATCCACTGTATTTTCCTCCTCTTTCATATAGGTGTACGTACGTAGAAAAATCCACTGTCTTTTTCCTCCTCTTTCATATACAGTGAAACCTCTCCTTACGGACACCCCCAAGATACGGATACTCCTCATATACGGTCAGATTTTTATATTCCAACTGAAATAATATAGACATAACGATAAATTCAACTCTCGTTTACGGACACACTCAGACACGGACATGGAAAGCTGTTTGACAATCCTAAAGCTTGCTTTACCTCCTGACTACGAAAAGAACTTGGATTTCAAGATCTAATGTGTTACAAAAATGGAAAATTTACTTTTGAGAACTGTACAGAAATTCCTTAACATGAAAGACGACAATACCATTAGGTGGAAGCAAGTGAAATTCCTTAACATGAAAGACGACAATACCATTAGGTGGAAGCAAGTGAAATTCCTTAATATGAAAGAAGACAATACCATTAGGTGGAAGCAAGTGAAATTCCTTAACATGAAAGAAGACAATACCATTAGGTGGAAGCAAGTGAAATTCCTTAACATGAAAGAAGACAATACCATTAGGTGGAAAGCAAGTGAAATTCCTTAACATGAAAGAAGACAATACCATTAGGTGGAAGCAAGTGAAATTCCTTAACATGAAAGACGACAATACCATTAGGTGGAAGCAAGTGAAATTCCTTAACATGAAAGAAGACAATACCATTAGGTGGAAGCAAGTGAAATTCCTTAACATGAAAGAAGACAATACCATTAGGTGGAAAGCAAGTGAAATTCCTTAACATGAAAGAAGACAATACCATTAGGTGGAAGCAAGTGAAATTCCTTAACATGAAAGAAGACAATACCATTAGGTGGAAGCAAGTGAAATTCCTTAACATGAAAGACGATAATACCATTAGGTGGAAGCAAGTGAAATTCCTTAACATGAAAGACGACAATACCATTAGGTGGAAGCAAGTGAAATTCCTTAACATGAAAGACGACAATACCATTAGGTGGAAGCAAGTGAAATTCCTTAACATGAAAGACGACAATACCATTAGGTGGAAGCAAGTGAAATTCCTTAACATGAAAGACGACAAGGGTCTCGCAGGCTACTCCTTGTTAGCTGATATTACTGTAAATCGTGAAGAGATATTCATTCATTCATTCATTCATTCATTCATAGTGTTCTGACCAAGGGCAGAGCAGGTCTTTCACTGCAAACCCAGCATTCTCCAGTCTTTCCTATTTTCTGCCTTCCTCTTTGTCTCTGCATACGAAGGGATATATAATGCATGTTATAAATTGCTGTTAGATTGAGAAGCCTCCCTCCCAATAAAGGACACCTCCCAGATGCGGACAGATTGTTACGTCCCTTCAATGTTCATAAATGAGAGGTTTCACTGTAGTGCATTTCTCCACTCCTGTCTACCTCGCGTCCCGTTTTTTAAATGTATCCACTTGTGTCCTTCAATGTTCGAACATGAGAGAGGCAACTAAGATATTCGTCTTATTCCGTATGAAAAACTAATTGCAAGATCTGTGCTAAAATCCTTAAGCGTTTAAAACATGAAGGGGTGGGAGTGGAAGGCAGAGAATATTTTCATAACAAAACCGAACAAATAAGACAGGCCTCCTTCTGCAGAGCGAACATCGGCGAATATCGAACTTCGCCTACTCGGAAAACTTGAACCCACACAGCGCCTGTAATGCACGACTCCAGTATCCACCCACCATAATCTAGTTCTAGACACACGATCACAGCACTCCTCAGTACTATCCCCTGGTAGAGGGGCAGAGAAGGCCTAACGGTCTTATCTATACCAGGTTAAATAAATAAATAAATAAATAAATAAATAAATAAATAAATAAATAAATAAATAAATAAATATTATCCATACCCTCCCACCGAACATCCTCATACTCATCTCCTTTTACCGTGACTGTACCTCGACTTCGAAATTTCCTACTGAGTAACGTCAGAGACTGTCAGACATAAAAGGAATTTAAGAATGAACTAAGGGAGTATTTATCAATTAATTATCGCTATCAACAATAAATGTTTCAATTTTTTAATGATTATGCATATATTGTAACAGCAGAATAAAATTGCAGATTATCTCATGATACTACTTACTTACTTACAAATGGCTTTTAAGGAACCGAAGGTTCATTGCCGCCCTCACATAAGCCCGCCATAAGTTAGGTCCCTATCCTGTGCAAGATTAATCCAGTCTCTATCATCATATCCCACTTCCCTCAAATCCATTTTAATATTATCCTCCCATCTACGTCTCGGCCTCCCCAAAGGTCTTTTTCCCTCAGGTCTCCCAACTAACACTCTATATGCATTTCTGGATTCGCCCATACGTGCTACATGCCCTGCCCATCGCAAGCGTCTGGATTTAATGTTCCTAATTATGTCAGGTGAAGAATACAATGCGTGCAGTTCTGCGTTGTGTAACTTTCTCCATTCTCCTGTAACTTCATCCCTCTTAGCCCCAAATATTTTCCTAAGCACCTTATTCTCAAACACCCTTAACCTATGTTCCTCTCTCAGAGTGAGAGTCCAAGTTTCACAAACATACAGAACAACCGGTAATATAACTGTTTTATAAATTCTAACTTTCAGATTTTTTGACAGCAGACTGGATGATAAAAGCTTCTCAACCGAATAATAACAGGCATTTCCCATATTTATTCTGAGTTTAATTTCCTCCCGAGTGTCATTTATATTTGTTACTGTTGCTCCAAGATATTTGAATTTTTCCACCTCTTCGAAGGATAAATCTCCAATTTTTATATTTCCATTTCGTACAATATTCTGGTCACGAGACATAATCATATACTTTGTCTTTTCGGGATTTACTTCCAAACCGATCGCTCTACTTGCTTCAAGTAAAATTTCCGTGTTTTCCCTAATCGTTTGTGGATTTTCTCCTAACATATTCAAGTCATCCGCATAGACAAGAAGCTGATGTAACCCGTTCAATTCCAAACCCTGCCTTTTATCCTGAACCTTCCTAATGGCATATTCTAAAGCGAAGTTAAAAAGTAAAGGTGATAGTGCATCTCCCTGCTTTAGCCCGCAGTGAATTGGAAAAGCATCAGATAGAAACTGACCTATACGGACTCTGCTGTATGTTTCACTGAGACACATTTTAATTAATCGAACTAGTTTCTTGGCAATACCAAATTCAATAAGAATATCATATAATACTTCCCTCTTAACTGAGTCATATGTCTTTTTGAAATCTATGAATAACTGATGTATTGTACCCTTATACTCCCATTTTTTCTCCATTATCTGTCGAATACAAAAAATCTGATCAATAGTCGATCTATTACGCCTAAAACCACACTGATGATCCCCAATAATTTCATCTACGTACGGAGTTAATCTTCTCAAAAGAATATTGGACAAAATTTTGTACGACGTCAACAAAAGTGATATTCCTCGAAAGTTACCACAGTTGGTTTTGTCCCCCTTTTTAAAAATAGGTACAATTATGGACTCCTTCCAATGTTCTGGTACAATTTCCTTTTCCAAAATAGCAAGTACAAGTTTATAAATTTCGCTATATAATGCACTTACACCCTCTTACTACTACTGCTATTATTATATTAATACAGTATTATTAGTAATATTATCGATGTTTATTATTGTTTCACTAATACTAGAACTAACTAACATTTATTACTTAATTTTATTCTCATTATTTACTGATACATCTCACTGTCATTAGTGTTGTACGTTCTAGTTGTTGTTATTGTAATATTACAACTGTAAAGTAAGGTTATTGTTCAATCTGTGTCTGGCTGGGCGGAAGAGAAGGCCTGCTGACCTCTGGTCTGCCAGAGTAATAATAATAATAATAATAATAATAATAATAATAATAATAATAATAATAATAATAATAATAATAATAACATAATAATAATACACGAAGATTTTGTCATCCAGTTTGCTCTAAAAAAAGCTGAAAGTTAGAATTTATAAAACAGTTATATTACCGGTTATTCTGTAAGGTTGTGAAACTTGGACTCTCACTTCGAGAGAGGAACAGAGATTAAGGGTGTTTGAAAATAAGATGCTTATTTGGGGCTAAAGGGATGAAGTTATAGGAGAATGGAGAACTGCAGGCATTGTATTCGTCACTTTTTAAAAATAATTTATCGATCGATCAGCGCATTTTGCGCTATACAGATCATTCCTAAATAAAATATAAATACAATACATGACACTGAATTGAGGACAGCCTAGATTGGGCTCCTCAATGAACAAAAATAATTGTTAATAAATATTATTTACATAGGTTGGGGTGATGATAAATTTTGATTATAATATACGAGGTCCATTGGAAGTCGGCTCTTGATTCTGGTGGGAAATGTGGACTTCCTTCCGAGAAAGTAGTAGATGGCGCCTGGAACATTTTCTAGGTTGTCATAGAACTTCTTAGCTTGTGAATGAATAAACTGTTTGATTGTGTCAATACCAGTTTCTCTGTGTGGTTGGCTGTTACGGACAAACCAAGGAGAATTGAGTGAAATCCGTAGGACTTTATTTTGAAATGACTGGATGTGTTTAATTTCACTTATTGCAGCTCCTCCCCAGACAGGACAGGCATAAAGCAGTAGAGGTCGTAATAGAGATGTGTAAAGTAGCATGCGATTTTGTAGCTTTAGAGATGATTTCTTGTTGAGGAGCGGATATAATTTAGCGAGTCTTGAGTAGGTCGATTTAAGTTTGTTGATGTGATGTTTCCATGACAGACGGCGATCTAAGTGCACTCCAAGATATTTTACAGCTTCATCCTTTGGTTTCCACGGTATCACGTTGTTTGAAAGATTTATGCATGGAGGATTAGCAGGACGACACAAAGTGAATATCATTGCTTCGCATTTAATTCTTCACTTAACATACTTAGGAACATTAGATTCGGACATTTGAGATGGGCAGGGCATGTAGCACGTATGGAAGAATCCAGAAATACATATATAGTATTAGTTGGGAGGCCAGAGGGAAAAAAAACCTTTGGGAAGGCCGAGACGTATATGGGAGGATAATATTAAAATGGATTTGAGGGAGGTGGGATATGATGCTAGAGACTGGATTAATCTTGCTCAGGATAGGGACCAATGGTGGACTTATGTGAGGGCGGCAATGAACCTCCGAGTTCCTTAAAAGCCATAAGTAAGTCAGTAAGTTGAGTCGAAATGGGCACGTCATTTGAAAATGTTAAAACAACATCGGTAGAAATATGTTATTGCTTCTTGTGTACACGAAATGTGATTTAAGGCCCATTCACAATGAAAATTAAACATAACCGTAACATAAACACAGAAGTTTGCGCCCAGGCTACAAAATGGGATCATTCACAATGATTCACATAAGCATTGACATAAACATTACCGTTAGACGTTAACATGAAAGTTTGCGAATTCCAAACTTTCATGCTTATGCTTACGTGATTTGCAAACAGAACACAATCGTGGAGCGCTGAAGTATACGACAGAATATAAGGAAATGGCGTCGTTGTTATGTTTCCATGGTTACCAAGTATGTTTGCTGTTATGTTTATGTTCCCATCGTGAATGATGGTATGACTTCTTGATTTTACCGCAGCGTCTATATTCTTAAGTTAATGCTTACGTTATGTTTAACTTCCATTGTGAATAAGCCTTTAGCAAGACTATTTTTTTTTTTCAGAAAAGTAGCCTAAAGGCCACTTTCTTCGCTCATTGGCAAGGTCTGGTCCTGCATACCTGTATTTTTACAGCTTGGCGAATAATCAAAAACAAATGCATAACGATGTGACGTCAGAGCGATCGTCTTTCCTTTATACTTGGTGGAGGACTGGCTCTCTGACGGCCAGTGGAGAAACGTATTTCGGGCGAGCCCCCTAGACATATGTGCTACACCTGATGTCGAACCGAGGACTGCACGTGCCAAGTGGTGGGCCGACTTTGACGTCAAAACGGCAAGTAGAGCGGGGCAGTGTTGCACAACCTCGCACCGCATTATGCAGAGCGCTCGAGGCAGTTCTGAGACAGGGCGGTCTGTATGTTGCGATCTCGGGTAATAATTATACCGCATGTCTCTTTTTCAGGCTCAAGTAAATTGAACTCAGATGAATTAAGATACCGCCCACAGTGTACGCAGCGGCGAAGGTGCGCAGTTTTAACGTTGCATGGAAACCAACCACAGTTGTGGCTCCGAATCTCACAATAAGCATAGCAATTATAGCATTTCTGTCAGTTGACAATGAGATTCCTGTGTAATCTTACTAGAGTTCTGCCTGAAATCTTTAAGGGCAATTAAAACAAGAATTGAGTATTTTTAAGTGTCTTTTGTGGGTCTTTATAACTTTCCTTTTAAAATAATAACCTACATCAACACATAAACAAAATACACCCAAAGCTACACTACACATTAGAAATTGAAAACAACAAATCCATAAATTTTCTAGACATCACAATAACAAAAGTAGACAACAAACACACATTCAAATTATACAGAAAACCCACAACAACAACACAAACACACAACACATCCAACCACCCAACACAAAACAAACAAGCTGCATTCCGAACAATGGTACACAGACTACTCAACATACCAATGAACCAACAGGATTACAACGAAGAGCTAAACACAATCAAATACATAGCACAAGAAAACGGATACAACCCCAACATAATAGACAACATAATACGTAAGGCAAAACAAAACCACAAAAAAACAGAAGAATACAACACAAACACAAGAACACAAAAAATACATCACACCAACATACGAAAACAAAAACACACATAAAATTGCAACCTCATTCAAGAAATTAAACTACAACATCACATACAGAACAAATAACACTCTACAAAAACATCTCAACACACAAACAACACAAACAAACAAATACAACCACACAGGCGTATACAAACTCAAATGTAACACCTGCAACAACTTCTACATAGGACAGACAGGCAGATCATTTCAAACACGTTACAAATAACACATCACAGCCATAACAAAATTACAAAACACCTCCACATACGCAGACCACATCACAAATGCCAACCACACCTACAGAGACATCAACACAGACATAGAAATACTGCACATCCAACCAAAAAGCCAGAACAATATGAAATATACAGACACACGAAAACACACCCCAACGATATTCTCAACACACAACTCGATTTCAAAACACATACACTCTTTGACTCTACACTACGAACGCACCCACACAGGAAACAAGAGGCGCCAAGACCAACAACGACCAGTTCCGAAGATGACCGAAAATAGGTCGAAACATGTTAACAAGGTACGTTAATAATATTTAACACAAGAAAGTTCTTATAATACATATTCCGAAGAGATACAGTGTTAAAAGTTGTGTAATCAAGATGTATAATAATAAAAAATCCATTTTTCGCCACAAAAGAAAGAAGAAGAAACAGAAAACATCCCAGGATTTCAAGCTACAACTGAACTTCAAATTTTACGTAAAACATCATGTCGACAAGTTGAATGTTTTTTTTTTTTTTTTTTTTTTTTTTTTTTTTTTTTTTTTTTTTTGGCGGACGTTAACTTTTTTTTCGGTCTCTGTGAACCCCTTCTCTGCCTCCGTCTTCCGTTTTCGGTAGTTTTCTTGCTTTTGTGCGGCAGTTACAGTCTCGGTATCGTGAAACTATAAGATACAATTTTATGATTTTTAATTTTGTAACAAATTTTATTTTTGCGCGTTATTAGGCATTGTTAGAGCTTTCTAAAGAATAATTTTCCGTTAGCATATGTTTAATGGTTTACGAGATATTAAATGTTTTTGGTGCTGAGGCGATTTTGATATGGCCGCCATTTTAGCAGTTCTCAAAATTTTTCGATGAGTCTCTTTTTAATGTTCAACATATTCCTTATCTTTCCCTCAGCTCTATATGTACCGAAATATAAGACGTTTTGCGTCAAAAAGAAGAAATGGAAAATCTTTGTTCCACGTCTCCACGTTGCAAACATACAAGTCGCATATTTTATTTTCAATTTATTGACGCATCCATAGCAACAGTACATTACACCAAATACCTTGCTATAATAATACCGGACAGCTATACTCGTATACTAGTAGCAATGGCGTGAGTGAGAAATATCGCGGACCTGACATCTAGCGGAGCGGGATGGAATTACGTCCACATATAAATATTAACATAGCGGGATTCGGACTATTGTTTAAAACGTGAGTTACTAATGTGGAATTATATATGAAACACTTAAGAAGTGTTGAATAGTATTTAATGTAACATTATTACCTTATACCAGAGCTGCATATTATGAGAACCTAGAATGACTATATGATGATTTTTATTAAGATCTTGTAATATAGCTGCTCCAAACTTATTACTTTAGCGGTTAAATTCCGTTTACATTTCTAGTTTATATAGTTTAATAATATTAAAACACTACATTTTTACATACTTCATATTACTTTCCGTAATTATTAATTGTTACATATTTTTTCTTTGCTTTAGTGAGACAAAATCAGTTCTGACATTAGAAATGAATTTACAATAATGCTTTATATACCCATTGCTGACAACTGCAAAAATAAAAATGGTAGTATTCTGATGCTTGTAATAATTATTAGTAAAGGCATATAGACAACAATAAAACTTAATTTGCTAAAACCTTAAAATTTCCAATATATTTTAACTTCTATTCATTTATTAGGCGTAAATAAAGAAGCTAACTTTTATTGTTCTATCAACACAGAGACAAAGGCATTAGGCCTAATAACAAATTTTGTTGACTCACGTTTTATGAATTGTCGGAAATCGAAAGTACGATTTGGAGCAATTTGTAATGCTGCAATTGTCACAATTATAAACAGCACATATACACCCTGACATTTTAACACAGCACTAATTAATAAAACTATTAACTAGCCCAGCAACAATATACATTGCAGTTGATTACAGCCTGTTTCGCGAGTAACTCCACACCGGCAGGTAGGTAGCAGCACCAGCGTCGTTCGCACGCAAAACTGCTATAATTATAGCTGTCCGGTATTATTATAGTAAGGTATTTGATTACACTATCGTCAGTTGATAAGTGACAGCAATGGCCAGCCAAGCATTCACTTTCATATTACACACATGATTTTTTATTATTTTGTTGATGTCCTCATTTCTCTTCTTTGTTTGGAGTGGCCAGACAACGAGCTCAACAGAGTACACGGTCCTCCTGGTTGTACCTATTGATCCTTATGATGAAACGTGTATGTAGTTACGAAACGTTGCAAATGTCAAGGTCCGTGGGATATCCAACGATTCATTTCTTAATATTAATTTCAGGTAACATTTTTGAAAACAATCTCGGGTACGGCTTCAAAATTTTGACTCGTACAAACTTCTGTCTTAAGCAGAGGCATGCGTCGCAGAAATACTGACATGTAGGCCTATCCAATATCAAGCCGAAAATAAGGGCGAATGAAACACAACTTGAAGTGAAATCCCGTCCCAACTGCTTCAATTTTTTTTTTTGATAAGATTTTTATTGCAAGCAAAAATTACATACAACAACAAAGATTTTACAATACTATTGTAATACTCGTATATGAATATTCTTCAAAATTCGAAAATGATTACAAATCTCATAGTCAAATAGTCTACATGTTACAAATGATTGTATAAATACAAGGTAACTGGGTCACACCCGAAAAAGCAAGATTATTGAGGTCGGGTGTGACCAATAATGAAAACTGGATAGAAGAAAAAATAATAATAAAATAATAATAAATAAAATAATAATGATAATAATAATAATAATAATAATAATAATAATAATAATAATCTGATTAAAACTGTTAAATGTAATTACACATAAAGTTTAAAAAGAATATGAAAAAAAAAAACAAAAAACAAAACGTACCATAGCCTATACATGAACATGCTAAGTTAAGAATACCGGTACAACATTGTTAAAGTGACAGAAAAAAAAAATAAAGAATAAGAATTTACATGATTATAATTTTAAAAACAGTTCAAGCACTTGTTTTCTGAATAATGTATTGTTTAATAATTTTAGTTTAGGATTCCTGTTTATAAAATCATTACATAATCTTGGACCGTAATTAGAACTGTGCCTTAGACCTGCTTCAATCTCACATTTTGGTTCAATGAGGGGGAGCGAAATATTGTATCTTCTTGTGTTGTGGCCGTGATCGGATGATATGAATTTAGCTTGATATTTATGGTAGTGATTCAAAATAGTATACATATAAATTTGCTTGATATTTAAAACATTAAATTCTTTATATATGAGATGAGTTGGATGATCAAGTTTTCTTCTTAAACATATTTTAATAATTCTTTTATGTAGTAATATTAATGGGCGAATGGTATTCTGTGACAATCCACCCCATCCTATAATTCCATAATAATTGGACTGGGTAAATATTGTGAAGGAAAAGTGGCCTACAAAAAAAGTTTCCAGTACAAACTGTACTGTTCGTCCTAAACATTACTAAGAAAGAATTAATGTTTTATCGGAAGTATTTGAATCAGGTCACACAAAGTCTGTTTATTGTATTAAAAATTATATCATTCTGAAGTACCACATTTACACTTCGTCAGGTAGCCTCGTGACATTTTTCTCTTAAGAAAACTAAGGATATTAATTTTTTATGTTTTCGAAAGCAAAATTAAGCGCCTTTTTGTTCTCGAGATCTCGCTAACCAATGAAAGACAGACCTACATCAAACCTTCAGGCTGTCACCGGGTTCGAGTCCCGATCAGGCTTGGGAATTTTCATTGAAAAATCCACAATGTCTCTTGTGGCGGACAAGATCGCAGTTGGGTTTTTCTCCGGGCTCTCCCGTTTTTCCCCATATTAGGCATATACATCATTCCGTCGACATTTCTCCATGTCGTCATCATTCCATAGCATTCACAGAACGCTGGCTGGCGACGCACGGAAGGGGCTGGCCTAGGGACGAGTGGGGTCGTCTGCTCGAAACCAGGATACGCAGCGAACTTTAGTGCAGTCAACCGGTGTGGGTTTGAAAATGCGCCTATATTGAGAGTTAGCGCAACAACCTTGAAAGATCGCAGTGCTGGGTCATAGTGCATCTCTCACGAAATTCAATTCAATTCACAGCAAAGCTGCAATACAGTGAATTTGGACAAAACATCTCACTTTAACGTGCTTACATGTTATGCTGCAATCAGAGGACGCCATTTGACGATCCAGAATTAAGGACTAATCAATAAGCTGGAGTATCACATCAGCGAAAGTCTGGAACTCTTTTCGGTGGCGGTTAATAATGCAGAAGTTCAACAACAGAAGGAAAAATATTGGGAAAGATGTTTGCCCCACTTGCAGCCAAAAAGAAGACGCTATGCATATACAGTTATTATGTATAGAAACGAAAAACTTAGGAAAATTATTTATAGAAGAGAAATTTCTGAAACTAAACAAAAGAATAGCTTACAAGAAATTATGCGATACTATAAGTGAAAATAATTCGGAAAAAAAATAGATAGCCTAAATTTATATTTATAATGACGTAAAAAGGGAACAAGAAGTCAAGTTATAAGTTTCGTTTTCGGATATAATAATGACCAGTTAGGGTAATGGAAAATATTCCAGATTTAATAGAGAGAGATACAAGGATCGACTGGTATGAAGATCATAAAGTATTGGTATTTTTAAACAGATTTTTATTATAAGAGTTAGGCGAGCACCTGAGAAACAGGAATGTATTTATTAGTTTCACAGAGTTATCTGTTGTTTAATGACAAAAAAGGTAACTGTTTCCGAACATCTTGTATATACAACAATGCAACACATTATTACCAAACTCGAGTGGAATTTCATTGATTATTACACGATTAGAAGAAAGTACATAAAAATTAGAAGACATAAAGTACTCTAATACAATAAAATAGGTATTGACTTACTAAAATTATATTTCACTAATGTTAGCTTCACCAAAACGGAGTCGCCATTTTCAGTCGACTATCTATGCGGGAAACAAATGACGATTGCAAAGCATGTTTTATAGTATCGTGACGCAGTTTGAAATGTTGGTAAACAAAGAAACAAATGGTAGGGAGGTGATAAAAACAGAAGAAAGTATATAAAGATTAGAAGAAATAAAGTACTCCAATACAATAAAATAAATATGGAAGTCTGTCGTTGACTCATATGTTTTGTATGTGATCAGAAGAAGATATCAAATAATAGACAACATTAACATAATGGATCATATGCTGAGACTAAGAGGATGGCAGAAGATACGAAAGATAGAGAATGCTGGGTTTGCAGTGAAAGACCTGTCCTTGGACAGAATACTATGAATGAATGAATGAATGTGAACTGTAGACAGAACCACCTTGTGGACGATAGGCCAATGAACAAAACATGATGGACTGTCTATATGTAAACAATAAATGTAAACACTAAACGTTCGTGACCGTCATTTCGTCTTGAGCACCTACTGTGAGGTACAAAATGGTCCGTTGTTAACTCACATTTGTAAACAATAACAGTTTTAGGTTTAGATTTATTCAAATTTAAATAATACAAATATAGGTCCTATAATTAAAGATAAAATATACACAAAAGCACAATAAATAACAAAAAAAGAAAGAAAATACACGTTAATTTCCTTTAAAGTATTTAAACTATATTCGGAATAAATTACAATATTCGGTAATTTGCTAGGAGACGTCGTTGCATATAAACCACTTTTACACTAAACCTAAAATTTGTTTTTGTAAGATATACTAAAACACTAAACTAACCTAACCTTTTCCTTAATCTGTGACAGGTTACGTTAGGATAGGTTAGTGTTTTAGTATACGTTGTATACACTAAGGTTAGGTTTAGTATAAAAGTGGTCTATATGCAACGACGTCTCCTAGCAAATTACCAAAAAAGCATTCAACATAGCCTATATATAAACATACTAAGTTAAGGATATAACATTGTTAAAATGACAAAAAAAAAAAAAAGCAAATAAATATGAAAAATTTTTAAAATGCAAATAGGCCTAAATGTAGATAATACGTTTAAATAAATGTAAATAATAAGTGTAAATAAATATAAATAATAAATTAGGTAGATAATATGGAAAATAAGTTAGTAAGGGATAGAGAAATAGATGTTTCAGCTCATATTTCCTTAATCTGATTTCACAGATTCCATGTTCCCATTTCAAAAGGTTTTCCAGACTGTAGAGCATCCCCTATTCCCCATTTAATTTTTGCACGCTTTGACTGAATCACCCTGTATTTTAATGATCTTTCGGTTGGACACCCGGCAGATCTTGAGATTTTGCGAAAATAGCTGTGGAGTAGGTTTTCTGTAAATATGTACTTTAATTTAATCTATAGTTATTTTACAACTATCACATTATTGCCATGTTACCTTATCGATTCTAAATAGCCTTAATATCGGTAATTTAAATAAGAATCGCAAACCATTACGCAGTGCTCTGATTAAATCTCGGTCTTGATTACGATACAAACACGCCGCCTTGTCTGTTCCACATTGATTTCTAGATTAACATATTAATACAGTCTGCTTGAGATAAGGGCTGATGCAACAATACGCCCATAGCTCCGTAACAATCCGCGCGTAAGATGTTGCGTCAGCTGCTGCGACATTCGTAGTGCTGACGGTCAGAATTTTCGCGACTAATTTTCCATAAGACCAAATAGCTAAACCAAATAGCTTATAAGCTATTTGCTGTAACCTTTGACTCCACGACTTTTTGCTTACTAATGAGAATAGGCGTATTTAACTTTTCAATAACATGCAGAGAGGAGAGGGGAGTGACAGAAAGAACCATGACGTCTTGTATTCGAAAAAGTGAAGAGAAAAAGACAAAAACTGTTCAAGTACTACAACTAGGAAAAGGAAGGAAATCGTGAAATTATCGGTCTTCGCTCAGCTGTGCTTTGATGTTTGTTACGTAAGTCGTTATCATCCATACGCCCCCGGGACATGTGCTAGCGCACGAAATCATCTTATTGCCCTCACAAATAGTTCACGTCAATATATTTATATTTATAAACCAGGGCTCTAGAAAACAAACAGCAGTTACTGTACTGCTACGGGGTTTGAAAATGAGATCAAACACTTCCTACTTACCCCGATTCTGAAATAGCTTCATCCCCTGTCTAAATGCAATCGGGTCATGCGTCCTCAGCAGTTCTGCACCATGGTAATCTCAAATTCTTACAAATAAGTAAGAAATATCGCTTCATGTTATTTTCAAATCATGACAGTTCTAATTTAGATACCGTACATTAAAAGTTTCCTTAATGATTTCTATACGAGAATACCTTCTCTCTCACTCAATGCGCTCTCTGAATTTTCAAATTAAATACAAGGGTTGTGACTTACCATCACTGTACAAAATAATTACATCATGAGTACACTAAAAATATGAAATGTCATTTCGAAGTAACAATCCCGAAAACCGCGAACTTCAAATACAGTGCAATCTTCTGTAAAATCCTGAACATCTAAAAAAAAAATCCATTCATAAAAACGTACCGATACAGGCTTTCCCTTTCCACACAAGCTACTAACATGCAATTAATAAAGAAGGCACTAAAAAGATATTAACTGTATTAAGAAGAGTAATCATATAATATAAATAACCATATGGCTTACCAAAATCAATGAACTGTTTGATGGAAAGTGGAGACGGGTTAAATTGCGAATAAAAGTCTAACATTTTGGTGATGTTGGCTAAAACTCTCGGTGTTAGTCTCATTGTGATGGGTCTTCTTATCGTGTAGGATATCACGAGTCAGTCCGCACCAGCTACATAGAAACACCACTCTCCGCTTATAAACACAAACTGACCTTCCCTTTCCTCAGCCCCTCGTAACTAATATGGCAGACGCCATTTTCAGTTGATGTATTCATTGAATGTACAATCATTTATAGTGTATCTTGCTGATAGAACTTACACGGCGTTACCTATAGAGGGCTCTAACTTCACATAGTTCTGAAGCAATGATACAAGATGGAAACACAGGGTTACTGAATATTAACAGTTAACCACTACATTACACAAGACAGACCCGAAATTGAGAGCGAATATTTAATTTCTGGCTGTATTTACCTGATTCTGTGACTTCTAGCGTACATTAAAAGCAAATTGTTATAAATACATCATTACATATAGACAAGTAAATTATGTAGGTCTCCTACTTTTCATTCCTAAATCTTAATTTGACTCTCTTATTAGAGAATGATTTCCGGGTGATAGGAGTGATATACACATGTGGAGGTTTGTACCTAATATAATATCAAATTTATCAATACATTTCTGTTTTTTAATTGCCTAGTCTCGTTTAGTTTCGCAGTTAGAACAGACATATACAAAATGGCAACGTTAGATGATTTCTTCGCTAAAAAGGATCGTAAGAAAGCCAAAGGGAAGAAATTTACAACTACCGATGAAATAGCCAAGAAGTTAGAAGAAACGGGTAAAAAGATCGAGAAAACCAAAAAAGATAAAGCTACACTTCCGTCTCAGACGCCAGGACAAGGAGAAGAGGAGCAAGGAAATCAAGTTCAGGTATGTATAATGTACTTCAGTAGGGCATATGATACCTGTTTGCGTTGGCGGCCATATTGTACGCAATATTGAGGCACTTTGGCCGCAAATATCCTCTACACAAATAGTACTTACAATACCAGGTGTATTATAACCTATTTGCAACATGTATACATGGTTTACATGGTTATGGATCGTTAAAGCATGAACTGAAATGCGCACTTCGTTCTGAGCGGGGCACCATACTCTGAAGAAGAATCACACGTGTATTTTACCCCAACAGGAAGATGACGAGTGGAAGGACTTTGAAGAAGAGAAAAAGGACTATACGGGTCTTAAGATTGGAAACCTGCAAATCAATGAAGGAGAGGGTGACCCTGGTGAGGGAGAAGAGGAGGAGGAACAAGAAATGGAGGAGAACGAAGCTGGTGAAATGGTGCCAAGACGTAAAGTGCAGGCAGGGCCTTGGAAGATGGTGAGCCAGCCACAGCCCGTCGCTATAGAAGCTCCAGAGCCACAAGGTGGGTTCCCGGGGAAAATCTGCTATTCGAATTTAATTTATCTGCGTTTAATTTGGCTCTGTAGCCTGTTATTCAAATTTGTCATTCACAATTTCGTATCATCTAAGTTACTTATGTTTTGTCACATGAAAAGTTTCATCTTTACAATGCACCCTTATAATTTTGCTTTATTCCCGAGTAAATATGTAACAGAAACCACATTTCCTTTCAGTTCACGCCCCGCGCAACTATCAATGTACAGCACTAACAACATCAGTTCAAATCAGCAGTCAAAAGTTGATAGTTCAATAGATTGCCTTTGAGTTGTCAGATCTGCCAGTATTACTTCTCCCTTTCATTTGCCCTCATTTCCCATATATTTGTATGTTGGTGTTATTGGACGAGGTTGCTTATGTTGGTAGTACTGATTCTTGTTTGCAGTAGTGGAGAAGAGACCGGAGGGCACATCTGGTAGCAGCTCATACGTACCACCCCATCTACGTAACCAACCAAAGGAATCCTCGCATGCTAGTAAGTGTCATCCCGCCACATTTGTGACTTGTTTTCTGCTCATGTACCTTGTTGCTTTCTCTTTAGGGAGACAGTATAGTACTGTAACTATGAAAACGTATTTAAAAATGTTTCACAGTAATGTTTTACATCTTCAATGGGATCTTGTGGCCATGAAGTCTCAGAAAGATGAAGCAAATATAAAAATAATCTACATACTGCAATTTCGTAGTTCCTATTTCCGGACTTTCCTATCATAGGAGTATTTTAGGTTGAAAACTCAATCCGAAATGTCGGTGATCTTGAACTTATTTATATTTGCCTTGCTGTACGTTAAATGAATGATAATAAGTATATTAATAATTTTAAAGGCATGTTGGGTCCGTTAAGTATAGTATCAATCAAATAGTGTAAGTTCTTACAGTCAATTACTTAATATCACATGCATTGAACCTTTATGTTATTACATGAAATAGTATTTACAAATTATGACAAACGTTTTCACCAATAAATTTGACATCTTCAGGTCACATTAAAAACATATTAACATAAAATGAACACTTAAGATATTCCAGTTAAACACAATCGTTAAAAATTAAAAACTGATAATATGGCATATTACTCAGACTGCCTTTTATACTGGAATATCTTAAGTGTTCATTTTATGTTAATATGTTTTTAATGTGACCTGAAGATGTCAAATTTATTGGTGAAAACGTTTGTCATAATTTGTAAATACTATTTCATGTAATAACATATAGGTTCAATGCATGTAATATTGTTAAGTAATTGACTGTAAGAACTTACACTATTTGAAGTATATTAATAACAAATTCGTATAAATAAATTGGACCATATACATTACACCTGTTCATATTGTACATTCATATTATTTTCTGTATTCTATGGTAACGCAGAATTTCTGCATGGAAATATATGTACTTCGGTACATCACAATACTGTAATATGATACGCGTAAGTAATCACTTTGTGATTCAAGACAGCACTCATCCCGTAGGATCCCGGCCACTTAGTCACTCATAATGAGTGCACCTCTGCACATAGTGTGTTGGACATTGTGAGTGACACATATTCTGTTACAGTGCATGAGGATAGCCCATCAAAGGGAAAATTGAGAGATAGAACTTACTGTAAACTGAAGGGATTCGATCCGGCATCGGAACTGGAATCCGATGTGGCTTAGTGGATAAAGCGTCGGCATGTAGAGCTGAAAACCTGGGTTCAAGTCCCAGTGCCGGAGAGAATTTTTCTGTGTTCTAGCCATCCTTCATCATAAAGTAGGACTTCACCGTTGGGTGAATTAAGCCGTATGCACTGCTGGCTTGTTTTCAGGTCCACGGACTAGGAGTAGAGCCGCACCTGACATCAGCAGTGAGGAGTACTTCCCCAGTCTGTCTGCAGCCAAGAGCATAGAGCCGGCAGGGGCCTGGGGTAGAAGGTGAGTGCTGGGAGGTGTTAACAAGGCGCAGTGATGCTGTGGGATCGAACTCAGGACCGCTGCTTCTGTTGCAGGAGGCGTGATGAGGGCACCTTCGAGGAGGTCCGCAACAGCAAGTCGCATTCAAGCCGCTATTCCGACATGGCGACCAAGATGTCTGCCGGCGGGTCCGGCCCCAAGCTGAGCCTGGGCAACAAGTACGGCCCTCTGAGCCCGGACCAGAGCTGAGCACAGGCTGCGTAGGAGCGGGCGAGCCTGAAGAGAGAGTCTAGCCAGGAGTGCCGCTAGGCGCTCTCTTCCTATTTATTGATATCAGGGACTGAGAGTGCGCGTGTGCGAGCAGGTGGTTGTTAGCCCGTCCGATGGAGCTGCGTCTCTCCCCCACGTCGCGGGAGTCACGTTTACTCGGGTGTAGGGGGGCCGTCCCCCCCTGCACCAGTCTGAACAAGTGCCTGTCTTGTGACTGCTTGTTCCACCTCTCTCAGTGGAATTAATTTAAATGATTTTCTGTATTCCCATTTTTTTAATTTTGTTTTTGTTTCTGCAGTCGTCGTATGCGCATCGCACGTGGGTGAGCGCGTGTTCTGTTGTATGTAAGGTTTTTGTATAATAATTATTAATATCGGGGTAGCAGGCGGAACCAAGTAATTTTACAATTGCTGTTACGAAGGGAGAATGAATGTAAAAAGCAAAGGAAATAAAGAGATCACAAGGGTTTGTATGTTTCTCTTTTAATTTGTTCTGTTTCTTTTCATACCTTTCAACTGTTCTGTCCACAAGATACTTACCGTAAAGGCCCACTCCCACTTAGCGGAATCAAATCAAACAGAATTTCTGTCCACAATTTATTTAAATGAAAGACGGCAGAAAGTGACACATCGAACCAAATCAAATAGAATTCATGAGCTAGAATACTTACTCCACTGCTGGAACAGAACTTTTTGTTTCACATATGATATAACTTATGTTCTCGTGAAAACACAAATGAGCAATATGCATTTTTGGTAGCGTAATTCGTTTATTGAAAGTTATTGCTGAAATGTTACATATACAGAAAATTACAATTTAATAATAAGTCAGCTGTCTGAAGACAGG
Source organism: Periplaneta americana (assembly GCF_040183065.1). Taxonomy (NCBI): domain Eukaryota; kingdom Metazoa; phylum Arthropoda; class Insecta; order Blattodea; family Blattidae; genus Periplaneta; species Periplaneta americana. The sequence goes on along the minus strand of NC_091125.1, from coordinate 170,087,035 downwards.
TTTGAACCTCACAAATGATAGGAAGAAGACATCACTTATGAGGCAACTAGGCCAGGAGATAATGGGGTAGGGTGGCCAGTTCCTTTCCCCCTCCATTGCATACATCACCGACTAGCTACATATTCCACTAATCAGACTTCAGATGCATAAAAACAATTGAGGACCGTTTTTGCAAAACTTGCTAACTGAAAAAATTAAACTTTACAGGAGAGACAAAACACTATAGTAAGCAAGTTTTGCTGTATGTCTCACTTATAGCAGAAAGCAAGTTTTGAAAAAACGATCACACTTTGACACACTACAATGAAGAGAAATAACCCAATTTTACTAAGACGCTTTGAACATCATGTAGAGGCCTGCCTTATGATAACGAATCCATCAAAATCTCAATTTTGCAGTTAGCAAGTTTTGCAAAAATGGTCCTCAATTGTTCTTCCTCTGACACATATCGTCAAGTGAGATGTACTGCCTGATAATAGATGTACATATCAGCCAGAACCTCAGAGGATTTTAATAATATGAACGAAGAAAAATTCATAAATCTCGTTCAGAATTATCCGCTATTGTATGATAAAGCATAAAAGTATACTAATAATAATGCCTGGAGTGAAATAAGTAAATTAACTAAACATCGGGTAAAAATTAAAGTCCAAAGAAGTGCAAAAGGACAGAATTTTGTTTCATCTCTTGAGTGGAAAATTCTCCGCATGTATCTCTAGTTGAAAATATCATGAATCCTGTATTTCCTTTTCCTGTTTTGGATATTTACTCTTTTCCCACCTCTTCTCATAACTATGCTAAAGCTATTATGCTATCCACTTTAAACTGCAAACAATTTGATTTCACTGGATGTGGGCAGCAGCAGACGTTTCCTTTCGATTTCACTAAGTGAGAGGGGCCTTCAGGTTGAAGTTTGTAGGTGAAACTTCAGAGCCATGCAGCAGTGGCTACATAACACATCACTCATCAGAACTTGGTGGTGAGGAGGTTCAGCATATGTCTCATGGAGTGGTGCTAAGAACGCAGTTACATCATGTCACTGGAGTTAAAATTTGAAGTCTTCCCCCCGTTCCGCAATCTATTTCTATAAAAATGGATTGAAATTTGCAACATTTTTCTTGCAAAATACTACATTCCTCTGACCTACTGAAGCTAAGGAGATCTAAAGTATTTTAGGCCAACTCAGGATCAAAAGTTTTTACACTGTGTGTGTAATTCTCTCCACTGGTTACTAGACATGGAATGGCATGGTAACCATATTGATATGCAGAAACAGAAGAGAATAATGTGAATAAACTCGTGTTTTAACAGATTTGGTTCGGAATTTTATTAACTTAATTTAAAAAAATACGAAATTGTTATAAAAACTTTATTGTACACTTAAAATGATTTTAAAGAATGTAATATTGGTGATAATTTTTAAACTTCAGATATTAAATTTATATGCGAGAAAATATTTCTCTTATTGTTGGCAGCTGTTTTCTTAGTCACTGAAAATGCAGTACACATTAAATCAACAGATCTTCCTTGTGAAGCAATACTGGATTACGAATTCAATTACAGCTACTCAAAGGGCATACTAGAGAGAATTTGGTGTTCGTAATCCCCCCCCCCCCAAAGAAACAATACTGGGACTGGTAAGCAAATTGGAAACCACTGGATCTCTGAAAGACTAATAATTTTGATAACAATAAATGAGGCATTGACATGGGAAAGGTCGTAACTGCCAAAAATTCGAATTTTTAGGTTTTTCATTGAGAAGGTAGTAAATGGCCATGCCAATGGCACAGAGAAGGTAGTATGTCCGTATGTAATGAAACAAAGTTGGAAACGTAGTCACTAGATGTTGTAAGTTGTATGTGCACAGCTGTTTGCGCGGAGAAGGTAGTGACTCCTTTTACAACATCAGAGTGTGTCTAGACAAATATGGGCTGATAACTGTGCAGGGCAGAATAAGAATTGGGTGATTCTAATGGTCCTGATTTACATTATTGCCAAGAAACATTTTGATTCAGTGGACTTGAAATTCCTGGTTTCAGAACATTCCTACATGCCATGTGATAGGGAATTTGGCATTATAGAGAAAAGAAAAAAAAAAGATGCAAGACCATGGTTCCAGAAGAGGTAAGGCCTAATAATGTAATAATGATGAAGGATGAGGATTTCTTCGACTTTTCTGCAGAATGTGACAAGTTTTTGAATACAACTCCTATCAAAATCAGCACCCTCAACTGGATTAGACTCTCAAAAGCTGATTTTCCTCTAATAAAAACAAGACAGTCATTTAATAACCTTAAAATGTGGACAGAGCACAGGATTTTTAAGGAAGGACAGTCATTAACGTCAATCACTAACTTGCAGTGCTTGCAACGCCTTGAAAGAAGACCAGTCATCCCTGATGCCAAAAAGAGAGACTTGTTATCTATGTTAGACTTCCTAGATGAAAAGTATCATGCATTTTACCGAAACATTTGTGCATAATGTACAAATAACGTTAATTTTCAGTTTGGCTGAGTGATTTCAATGTTGTATTTTCATAAAATAGGATTTCACAGATAAATCTGTGCCAGACTTTTCAAATTTCATATGTAACACAAACATGAGTGTATCCCTTTCATTTAAAGCAGTTTCTGTAATAATGTAAGTGAGAGAGAGTTCATAAATTTGTTTTTTGCTTCCCCTGAAAACTTTTGTTTCTGGCAGTTACTACCTTTCCCATGTCAGCGCCTCAAATATACAGAATAAAGAATAAATATCTGTGGATCTCGTGACAGGGAATCGAAACTCTTGCTTAATTTGACATTAAAAACTGGTCACTCAGTGAATTTCCAGCCGAATAAATAAAGAATTTTCGACACTTGCTATAGATGCTAGTAATCTCCCAAAGATACTCTACATTTGAGGCATAATTTGTGGCTAGCATCAATTGTTTTGAAAGAAAGAAAGGTGTTCTATATAAATCACTCTGTGTAACAGATTGGCCATCCCCATGTTAAAAATGGCAACATGTGGAAGAGAACAACTACCAGGATCGTTACCGTCGATTGGGAACGACTGCTAGATGGAAGTACAGTTGTTCCATGCAATTCAAATGAGAGTTGTAACGTGACTATGCAGTAGCTAGATGGCAGCATAGTGAAATTGATAAAAGTTGTTGCCGTCAAAGCCTATAAGGCTGAGTAGCAGGGCGTCCAGTTTATTAATGAATCTGCAATATGTTCTTCCAAAGAGCATTTCTAATTGGAGTTACAATTTCATTGAGTTGAAGGCCCTTTCACACTGCTCTGTGTATTATCATGTTAACAAAAGATATGCGAGGAAGAAGGTCATCTAGTTTATTTCCAACATAACTATAAAGTTTCCAGAGTACTACTAGATTTTTAATCCAAGGCATAAATGAAACAAGAGGGAAAAAAAATCTTCTTACGCATAATTGCAATACATTCTCGCCTAAACCATCTAAGTTAATATTAAAGTTTGAAAAAATGTTTAGAGCCTAAAGAAAAAGAGTGACAGTGTGAACTGCTGAATGAGAGTAATCTTTGTTATATAATGACACCGTACTAATTTAAAGGAATAAGTAGGGTCCTTATTTTCTAGAGCAATAAAACGCTGATTTCGGTGATATACTAGCATTTATCTCATTGAGTAGGTATTTCGTGAATAAATAGCCAATTTAACACACGTTTCTCATTATCAAATTTTATTTATGATGCCTATTTGTGTAACATTTTACACATGCAAGAAACACAATACAGCATTCAAATTCATTCCCATAACACACTTAGTACAGCTTCAAGATTATCTGCATGAAGAGTTGTGCGAGTCGGTAAGTATTTTAGTGTATACAGGGGCCAATTTCATAAAGCTTGACAATTGAATTGTGAATTGCAGAAATCTCACATGTCCATTTGAGTTAATTTTTCAAGAGGCACAAAAAATTGATTATCTTAAAAAAGTTTGGTATTTTGAAGTGGCTAATTTTTTTATTAAAACATAATAATAAGTTCTAATATTTGACATACATGAACTTCAATTTCTTTCTTCAGTATTTTCAGGGGGGAAAAAAAAAATCTGAATTTCCTGGACATGTCGAGTTTCTGCAATTCACGACTAGTAACAATAGTTTTCTTTCTTTAAAATAGTTTATAGGTGAAATTTCTTTAAAACAAGTTTTAGGTGAAGAGGATGGAGAAAATCATTTTTTATCTTATAAAGTACTTTAAATTTAAATTTAAGCCGAGAAATTGAATATAAAAAATTGTGTGAATAACATATTTAATTTTTAAAATTACTTTAAACCTATATTTAAAGATAAAACACACATGTTAGGTCAATAATACAGTGTTCATTGATCTGATAAAATTTATTAAAGATGATATATTTTACTTTAAACCTATTAAAAAAAAACAAAAGTAAACTGAATTTTTGTTTTAGTTTCTAAAAAACTCCACATGCCCTGGATTTGTGGTGTTCCTGCAATTCACAATTCAATTATTGTAGATTTGTCATTTTGACAAATAACAAATGACGACTCTACAAACTGTCAATTTTTTTTTTTCGTACAGCATTCTGCATGTAAGGAAAAATCGTGACAATTTGTAGAACGCTACCAAGTGGCAGAAAAGTTAACTGTCATAGCAGCCCGCAATATATAAGCATTTCTAAATGGACATTTTAAACAAAGCATCTAGAGATGAGGCAAAAAAAGAGAAAGGCTAGAACCGCACTGAATCACGTATTTGGAATTATTTTTCGTGATAAAGGGACCTTATTTCGCAGCTTTATTTTGCTTAATTATATGTCTAAGAGGCTCAATACCATTAAAAATTTCATTTTGAATGTTTTCACGTTTAATACTAATAAATCAGATCCCTAGAATAAGGTATTCTTGTCATGAGCCATGACTCATGAAATACAATACATTAAATTGTCAATATTATTCATGAAGTATTCGTTCGTTCTTAAAACTAACTAGTTAATATTACTTTTAAAACCTTGATTTAAAGCAGGGACCATCAAGTGACTACACTCTCGTGCGTACGTACAAACCCTCAAGCCCTGACGTACGGCTGCAGGCAAGGGTAGCTGCTTCCACAGTGGCGGAGCTAAGAACTTGTATGTGAACCAAATTTGTGATAAGAATGTAAATTAATTTCAGCTTTTAATTGAAGCACGCTTTCACTGTTAATTGCACTATACTGAAAAACAGTACTCTATACAATTTTGTACAGTTAACTATATACGAAACAAATTTTTGCATGTTTGCACAATAATGAAACAAAACAAAATATACACTTTTATACAGATTAATATACTGTTTGTCTTCTTCTCATTGCTATACAATTCAATTAACAAAATAAAACAACAGTACAAACGTTGTCATTCAAATACAATTCTCTAATAATAGTACTTTTTCTTATCAGAGATCCGCTGCGATTTTTGCAGTTTTCTGTTAGTAAGCAGCTATTTAATTCTCGGAGCTATTGTTTTAGTACCAGCCAATCGCAAACATGCTTTCAATTGTTCATCACTTAGTTGTTTCTGTGACGTGACTTTGTAAACTTCATTAAACAAAACAGTGTTTCGCATACGTAGGTTGTCCCGAACATTTACAACGTTCTTGCAGCAAGATTGTACTGTTTAGGAAACCTTTCTCGTGGAAAACAAGTATAGAAATGGTTAATACTTTTTGTTTTGATACTTATCCTTTAGCTCAATATCGCTTTGTAAATCAAGTATTTCTAATTGTAGTTCAGCAGGAATATCCAGGACACTCACTGAAAAAGATATTGCAAATATCTTAAATTGTTGTTCAAGATCTCTAATATCCTCAAATCTACGTTCGAAACTTCGCACAATTGTTGCATTATTCTTATATATTCTTTCATGTCCAAGGCTTCTAACAGGTTTCCCATGTACATCCATAAATAAGGCATTTTCATTTCTAAGTGCGAGAAAACGTTCCAGAATTTTTCGACTTCAACACCTTACCTCGGCATAGTAGAGTAAATCCCCATACTGTTAATACCATCAAGCAGTGCCCTGAAGTCCCTGTGATTGAGTCCTTTAGACCTTATGAAATTAATTGTTCGCATAACAACATCCATTACATTGCTAAGGTTCATGTTTTAGCACATAAATATTCCTGGTGCAAAATGCAGTGCACCGGTGCCCCCAAGCGACCTCGATAGGTTCCACCACTGATAGACTGTAGTGTACAACTGTACTGCCCGCAGTGGAAGCCGTAAGTAGGCCTGTACGCCCTCTCGCGATCTTGACTCGACTTGGCAGAGCCTGATTTAAAGTTTTATGTGGAGTCCACCTAGTTATTACCAATCCTTGGTTCATAGTGAGTGAAAACTGCTCGTACTGTTGTTTAGTCAGCTGTCCGTAGACAGTTTTGAACCTCACAAGTGATACCAACAAAGCACCACTTATGAGGCAACCACGCCAGGAGATAATGGAGTAGGGTGGCCAGTTCCTTCATCGCCGATTAGTTACATTATTACACTAATCAGACTTCAGATGCATACAACAATAAATACTTCATTGAGAATGTGTTTACTATCTTGTACTACTTATGGTTCAGCATGCTGGAGGTATGAATTCTAATATTTGCATGGCCAAGTGGGATACAGAATTGGTGTGTAGGCTTTCCTGGGATACACAAATTTCCCAACCAACATTTCACCAGATCTCATTTGCTGCTATCAGTTAAGCATATTATGAGCAATATGAACTGCACTCATAGATGTGATTCAATAGCTCTAACGATATGTCACAGCTATATAATGATAAGTAAGATTAATTGAATTATAAAAGAGGTTATTTCATTAACATACTTAAGAGAATTACAGGTAAAAAGGCTGGTAGTTGTCAGAGCAAAAAAATTAAACGTGGCAATGAGAGGAAGATTCCAAGGGCAATTAGGGAGTAATTAGGAAGAAATAACTAAATGACTTCCATGAAACTACCTATTAATGTTAATTTACATCTTAATTAACTTGGATGTGAGAACAGCACAATGATGTACAGAGGGTCGTACCGGTACTGAAAGTCATGAGCAACCCATTGTTATAATTCCAATTCCAACAATGTAACAGAAACGACTGTATGATTATAATCTACAGACTTTACACTATATATTGACATATTGCGGCGTCATTAGCTTCTATCACGTGAGCACAGGCAACGTTTTCAAAATGGCCGACAACGATGTTTTGTTTCGACAACGTGCTATCATTGAATTCCTTGTTAAAGAGGAAAAATCTGCGGCTGAAATTCACCTCAGATTTCAGCGTGCATACTTTTTTTTTTGGCAAGTTATTTTATGACGCTTTATCAACAGCTTAGGTTATTTGGCGTCTGAATGAAATGAAGGTGATAATGCCAGTGAAATGAGTCCGGGGTCCAACATCGAAAGTTACCCAGCATTTGCTCATATTGGGTTGAGGGAAAACCCCGGAAAAAACCTCAACCAGGTAACTTTCCCCGACCAGGAATCGAACCCGGGCCACCTGGTTTCCTGCCCAGACACGCTAACCGTTACTCCACAGGTGTGGACGCGTGCATACTAAGATGTCTGCATGGGTGCCAGCATGTTAGGAGATGGGTGAGACATTTCAAAGATGGGAACACGAACATCCAAGATGAGCCTCGTAGTGGTTGCTCTCGAACTGTGTCCACTGAATGCAACAAGGAAAGAGTTGATGAGTTCTGGATGAATTTCTTGAACCTGGACAGACCATAAATGCTGTCTGCTATATCCAGACACTTTTGAAGCTCCGTCTTGCATTGTGTGGGAAACGATCTGGGAAGAGGATCATTTGTAACATGCTGGTTCTCACTGCCCCTGTCACCATGGAGAAAATCAGGACATTTGAGTGAGAAACCCTTTCGCATTCTCTCTACAGTCCCGACTTGGCAACCTCCAGCTACCATATTTTCGGTTCTGTAAAGGAATAGCTGCAAGTCCAACACTAAGAGATGCTGGAGGACATCCGGAAAACAATGCATCATTGCCTTCGGGAAGCTGGAACAGACTTCTGGCGCAAGGAATTTTTCAAACTTATAGAACAGTGGGAAAATGTGTGGAAATAAATGGGGACTATGTTGAAAAGTGACAGAAAAGTCTGTAGATTAAGATGATGTACCTGGTTTGTCTAAAAAGTAAAAATTAAGATTTATAACAATGAGTTGCTCATGACTTTCAGTATGACCCTTGTATGAAGACAACTATGCAGCTATATTACAAGAAAAATACGTTTTTGTAAGGCATATATGACATCATTAAATGGTAGAGATTATTATTATTATTATTATTATTATTATTATTATTATTATTATTATTATTATTCATTGCATTATATTGCACTATCGTGCTATCAAAAAGGAGTGCATTATATGGCAGTAAAAATTTTTAATAGCTTCCTTATGGATATAACAAATCGAACTCAAAACATGATTATTTAGGGTCAAATTAAAGAAGTACCGGTACCTAATTTCTCACGCCTTCTATTCTGTAGGTGAATTCATGACATTCAACAATGCTTCATGAATATTTCTGTCTTGTATTAAGTACTGATACTAAAACTTTGTGTTGTACTAGTAGACTATATTGTAAAACTCTTGTGTATATATTTCAACTATATAGTGTGACTATAATTGAGAATTTTGTAGTATTATTACAATTTTTTTTTCTTCGTTTAACATGTTCCATATTCTAGCTGTGAAGCAATGTACGAATACCTTGGAATGTAAATAAATACAATACAATAATTACAAAAATGTTCTTGGTCGTGAAGGATAATCAGAATAACTGTTATTTTTAATATTGGTTTTGAAAAATTTCCTAAAGAGGCGTGTTTTAAAGTATAATATATAAACATACAGTCTTTAGCCACAACTCAATTCACTGCTATCACAATTTCCAAAACAAGTTTTTTTTTAGTAGATTATTTTACGACGCTTTATCAACATCTTCAGTTATTTAGCGTCTGAATCAGATGAAGATGATAATGCCGGTGAAATGAATCCGGGGTTCAACACCGAAAGTTACCCAGCATTTGCTCAACTGGGTTGAGGGAAAACCCCGGAAAAAACCTCAACCAGGTAACTTGCCCCGACCGGGAATCGAACCCGGGCCACCTGGTTTTGCAGCCAGATGTGCTGACCCCAAAACAAGTTATAAAACAATTTGATTTATTTTCAGTATCAAAGCCACCACAATGCTCTAGTGACTTTTTTTTTCATTTTACTTGGTTATTTAACGACGCTATATCAACTACTGGGTTATTTATCGTTGATGGAATTGGTGACAGCAAGATTGTATTTGGCGAGACGAGGCCGAGAATTCGATACAGATTAGCTGACATTCGTCTTATGGTTGGGGAAAACCTCGGAAAAAACCCAACCAAGGAATAAAACCCACACCCAAGCGCAATTCCGAATCAGCAGACCAACGTGCTACTACCTGAGCTATGCCGGTGACTAGATTGCTGGACTTATAATCCTGCGACTCTGGATCCAATCTCTGGCATACTATAATTTGTGTTAGGCAATGGTCCATAATTGCATTTAACCTAATATTGAGGAGAACTGAGCATTAATAAATATGCAATAAATTTCACTACACTTTTTATTACATTTTATTGCACACACCGTCATCTCAAACAGCAGAAATAACTAAAATGTTCTCTCAATTCATATCACTCAATAAAAGAATTGTATTCCAATGGATACCATCCCATTGTGGAATCCTGGGAAACGAGAATGCGGATGCTTTAGCAAAGAAGGGCAGCACTGCTACTTACAGACCTGTTACTAAATCTACGTATTACTCTGTGAAAAGATTTATTAAATCTACATACTTAGACTTCAACAAACAAAATTTGACAACACGATCTCAAGGAAAAAATGGAACTCTCTGCATCATAATCCACAGTTAATTCCCAATCTACATATTACTCTGTGAAGAGATTTATTAAATCTACATACTTAGACTTCAACAAACAAAATTTGATAACACAATCTCAAGGGGAAAAATGGAGCTCTCTGCATCATAATCCACAGTTAATTCCCGATTTACCACGAAAATCGTCTGTAGCTGCATTTAGATTGGCAACAGGCCATGATTGTTTGGCCAAACACCTGCATAGAATTGGAATATATCAGTCCCCTAACTGCCCACTGTGCAATTCAAACAAAAAATGGATTCGGAACACCTCAAAATCTGTGCTTCCGTGGCTGACCATGATAATATCTTTGAAAAATATTGGAGTGCAAGAGGTCAAATGACATTACTGTCAAATGCCTGGCATTAGAAAACAACAACAAACAACAACATTTTATTTAATGACGCTCGCAACTCCTGAGGTTTTATCAGTGTCGCCGGTGTACCGGAATTTTATCCCACAGGAGTTCTTTCACATGTCAGTAAATCTACTGACATGAGCCTGTCGCATTTAAGCACACTTAAATGTCATCGATCTGGGCTGGGATCGAATCCGCAACCTTGGACACAGGAGGCCAGCACTCTACCCTCTGCAGCACCCAGGCAATTATGATCTCAATGAATCTCTAAGCACAAAGTTTCTTGGATTGAAATTGGATACTCACTTGAAATGGAAAAAACACCTAGTCATAAAATGGTATATTAATTCTAAATTGGGTTCCACCTGTTTCGCATTAAGATCCCTATCTTCTATTGGCGATAAAAACTTTTAAAATAGCATACTTTGCATACTTTAATTCTACAATGAAATATAGAAATATAACTCATGTGAAGCTAAACATGTTTTTGTTTCACAAAAGAAAGTCCTAAAAATAATGACTGTAGTGCATAAAGGGATATCTTGTGAAAAGATTTCCCAAAATTTTGAATTCTTGATATTAACTTCTCTCTTTGATGATGTTTTATGTTAAAAATACAGTTACATTTTTAGTACTTATCACGAAATTCATAATTTTAATATGAGACACAAATCAGATCTCCATCTACCCTCTGTTAGAGTCAGCTGTTATAAAAAAAAAGGAATTCACTATTCATGTATTACTGTCTTCAATGCACTGTCTAACTTAGCTACGAGGGGTCAAGGAAAAAAAAAAATTTAGAACAGGATTAACAAAATTTCTCCATATACATACTTTCTAGTCAACTCATGAATTGGTTATGCTTGTAAATTGAATTAATCTGCTTACTAATTCTCTTCAAAATATGTGACTGGTTCTCAGTCAATAAATTGGTATTAAATTGTAACAAAACTAACATAATTCAATTTAAATCGTGTCCAAATTCAACGTCGCAAATTTCTAGCGCAATAATTAACAATAGATCCCTATTAGAAACAACAACAACCAAATTTCTTGGCTTAAAATCGATAATGTGTTAAATTGGAAAAGTCATATTAAAGAAATTACCCCCAAACTAAATTCAGCTTATTTTTGTTTTAGATCAATGCAAAAGATAGTAAATATCAATACCTTAAAAACAATATACTTCGCATACTTCCACTTGGTAATGAGTTTTGGAATAATAATCTGGGGAAATTCCACAGATAGTAACAATATATTTCTATATAAAAAAAAGAGTAATTAGAATAATAGCAGGTGCCAAATCTAGGGAATATTGTAGGACTATTTAAAAAAACTACAAATAATGCCCATGGCTTGTCAGTATATCTTTTCATTAATAATCTTCCTCGTATGTCATCGTGAAAACTTTGTAACTAATTCAACAGTTCATAGCATAAATACATGTCAAAAAATGACTTTCATACTCCATCGGCAATTCTATCGTGCTATCAAAAAGGAGTGCGTTATATGGCAGTAAAAATTTTTAATAGCCTCCCTATCGATATGAAAAATGAAACTCAAAACATAAAATTATTTAGGGCCAAATTAAAGAAGTACCTAATTTCTCACGCCTTCTATTCTGTAGGTGAATTCATGACATTCAATAACACTCCATGAAATTGATACTAAAACTTTGTGTTGCACTAGTAAACTATATTATAAATCTCGTCTGTATATATTTCATCTAGACTGTGACTATAAATTAAGATTTTATCATAGTATTAAGTTTTTTGACTTGTTTCATATTCTAGCTGTAAGCAATGTATGAATACAGATGGAATGTTAATAAATACAATACAATACATATTTTTGTACAATTTTTTACTCGTTCTACACCTCAAAACTAAAATGCCAGAGTAAGACCTACGGAATACAACAAATAAAATGTAGGCTAAATTAAAGAAATCCCATAAATATTTCAAATAACAAATTCGTGAGGAACCAAGTGTTGTAGTGATGTGACAGTTAATACAGTCATAATCAAAACATTACGACATATTGAGTTTAAAGATTTTATTTAAAAAAGAATGGAGGGACTCACTATTATCTTCTTCCTTGACTCTGCTGCCTGGTGTAGTCCTTGGCCTCATCTAGGGTTGCCAGATTTTACTTTTTTCCCGTATTCTTACTTTTTCTTGATGCTAATGCGGCCTTAAGTTTTGTATTCCCCCATACAACACTTTCTTCCTTTATTTCAAATTTGGTGCTGGATAACAGTAAAATACTGTATAACAGTTTTACTGACTGTATTACTAAAGATGGTGATGTTGTGTCTAAGTGGGTCAAATTCTTCACATGAGAAAGTGCCAAATATTTCCGACTCACATATTTCATACTGAGCATGCTTGGATTGAATGTGTTTATGGAATGAGTGTTTTCAATGATAAAGAACAAAATATGGATTGATGTGAGGAACAGATGCTCACCAGAACTGTTAAATTCAGAGCTTCAAATTGTTATAAATTTTGACATGCCCTGCAAAGAGTTTTTTAATGTAAAGGGTGCGGCAAAACATCCTCCCTAATTTAAAGTTTAAATAAAAAACAGATGGATCAAAATAAGGAGACTGTATTAATATGAATGGTATCTAAACAGTGGGAAATTTAGGTTTACATGCGTTGCCATAGCGATATCAAATGACATGCGCAAAACAACAAGAATTGAATAGGACACTGAATACACGGAATTGATATTCAATTAGTGCAAATTTTAATCTGTAACGAATTCCAACTATACCGTGGACGGGTGAAGAACATGCTTACGCTGTGGTATCGTTTCTGGTAAGTGGTAATTCCGTTGTCGCTGCCCAGCGTGCTTTTTGGAGACACTTCCAGATTCCCCCTCGTAGTCGTTCAAGAATTGTTTGAATGTGATTATGAAAATCGTATGAGGTCATGTGCAAACATCCTTCAAAATGTGGGTGAAGATGCTGTGGTTCTTTTCAGTGATGAAGCACATTTTCACTTATGGAGATGCATGAATCATCAAAATTTCTGATATTGGAGTGGACAGAACCTTCGTGAACTTCATGAAAAACCTCTACATAATGACCGTGTTATTGGATGGTGCGCTGTTGCAAGAGTCGGGATACTTGGTCCTTACTTTTTTGAAGAGGGTGGTGCTATTGTGACAGTAAACTCTCAGCGGTACACTTTTATGATCAACAATTTTTGGCACCAAGAGTCAATGCGCTGCAGGTTGACCAGGTATGGTTTCAGCAGGACGGAGCCACCTCTCACACAGCTCAGATTTCGGTTATTTACAAGAAGTCGTCGCTGAACGATTCACATTATTTCCAGGTTAGTTGAATCAACTCATCTAGTGAACGATATAAATCTTTAAAATACTCTTATCCTCTTGTTACTTGTGGGCCATCCCAAACCCCGACCTCCACCCCTAAGAGCGCCGGTCCTTATATACCCGTCAGTCAAGGCCTTCTGACAAATAAAAGCAATTGACAATAGATATTTCAGTCATGACAACCTCATAAAATATCTTATCAATTGAATAATCGATCTTGCTACGTACAACATAATTATATTATATTATTATATTATTACCCATTTCAGCGAGTACTGACGACCACTGCAAAATACGATAATTTGGTCCAGGGAGTATTCTCTTTTGGCACAAGGATGATTTATGTAACATGTTTCTAAATTATTAGTCTTTTAAATACCGGTACATTCTTTAATAAATCACTGAAAAACAAATGTGAATATAGGAAGTGGAGTGAGTACGAAATTATTATTTTTTGGCGCATCATTTTTACGTAAATAACGAAAAATAAAAAGGGATTATTAGAAAGTAAGTACACTGCGTTTGTCAAATGCGCATCACCATGCTTTCGAAAAGGCACTTTTAAGTGCCCGACACCCCGCTTTTTTTCATCATGTGCTACAAATCAGATCATCATCGGGGCTTGCAGCCCCGATACCCCGCTTTTTTCATCATGTGCTACATGTCGGATCATCATTGGGGCTTGCAGCCCCGATACCCCGCTAATTCCATCATGTGCTACACGTCAGATCATCATCGGGGCTTGCAGCCCCGATACCCCGCTTTTTTCATCATGTGCTACATGTCGGATCATCATCGGGGCTTGCAGCCCCGATACCCCGCTTTCTACGTCATGTGTTACACGTCGGATCATCATCGGGGCTTGCAGCCCCGATACCCCGCTTTCTACGTCATGTGTTACACGTCGGATCATCATCGGGGCTTGCAGCCCCGATACCCCGCTTTCTACGTCATGTGTTACACGTCGGATCATCATCGGGGCTTGCAGCCCCGATACCCCGCTTTTTACATCATGTGCTACACATCGGATCATCATCGGGGCTTGGAGCCCCGATACCCTGCTTTTTACATCATGTGCTACACGTCGGATCATCATCGAGGCTTGTAGCCCCGATACCCCACTTTTTACATCATGTGCTACACGTAGGATCATCATCAGGGCTTGCAGCCCCAATACCCCGCTTGCTACGTGCAAAACAATTATATTATATTATTACCCATTTCAGCGAGTACTGACGACCACTGCAAAATACGATAATTTGGTCCAGGGAGCATTCTCTTATGGCACAAGGATGATTTATGTAACATGTTTCTAAATGCTACGTACAACATTATTTTATTATATTATTATTACCCATTTCAGCGAGTACTGACGACCACTGCAAAATACGACAGTTTGGTCCAGGGAGCATTCTCTTTTGGCACAAGGATGATTTATGTAACATGTTTCTAAATTATTAGTCTTTTAAATACCAGTACATTCTTTAATAAATCACTGAAAAACAAATGTGAATACATAGGATGTGGAGTGAGTACGAAATTATTATTATTTTTTATTTTTTGGCGCATCATTTTTACGTAAATAACGACAAATAAAAACTAACATGCCACATAACATTATTTTAAGAAATACAAGAAACAAGCATGAACAATATTCACCGTTCTTAATGTTCGGGGGTTAGAAAAAAAACCGTATGGAATAGAAATTACATACAAATGTGCATGTAATAAACAATAAGCAAACCATCTTCGATTAATAATTCCAAAACAACGTGAATATAGCGTGGATTGTGTAGGAAAATAATTTCTTATAAGTTGCTCCCAATGTGCATCATTGTTAACTTATGAAAACAAATGAAAATTAACATGGCATATAAACACTATTTGAAGAAAGATAGGAGATATTAAGTAATATTCATCGTTCTTAATGATCTTCGGATGGAAAATAACAATGAAATATGTCTAAAATAGAAATTACATACAGGTGAGCATATATAAAACAGTAAGTAGAATTATTTATTTGATTAATAAGCTTAAATTACTCCAGGTTTAGTGTGTTGTGTAACAATAGACAATGGAATCGTTCACAGAAGTGAACTATAAATGATGTGAATCGTTCAGTGCATCCATCTTGTTGTGTAACAATACCCTAGAAGTGAACTATAAACGGTGTGAATCGTTCAGCGACGACTTCTTACAAATAACCCAGATTTCTCTCCAAGTCCTGAGACATGTTTCCCGGACGCTTAATTTCTTCACGTGGCGACGTCCCCTGGCCAGCACGATCACCAGACCTTGCATCCTGCGATTTTTTTCTATGGATCTTAAGGCTGAGGTATTCAAACATCGGCCGAGGACTTTGCCAGACCTAAGAAATGCAATACAGGAAGAAATTGGTCTTATTCCTCAAGAAATGCTAGTTAGAGTGATGCAGAATTTTCGAAGTCACATTCAACAATGCATTGATAGTGAAGGACACCACTTGAGAGAAACGTTATTCAAAAAATGAAAAATTCCCACTTTTAAGATACCATTCATATTAGTAAAGTTTCCTTATTTTGATCCATCTGTTTTTTTTATTTAAACTTTAAATTAGGGAGGATGTTTTGCTGCACCCTTTATTAAAAAATGACAGTAAATTTCTAAATGAAGCTAAATCAGTTTCAAAATATAAAAGTGTCGTTCAAAATCAGATATTAAGACACAAAAATGTGAGTGTGTACAACGGTTGTATATGTAATCATTTAATATGTATTTTTTTTAATAGAAATTAAAAAATGTCGATAAAATCTTCTCATGCTATGTGCCTCCAATCAACTCTGTTCCACTCCTTGGATTTCCATTTTCTAACATCCATTACAGCAAGATCCCCTTCTATACACTCCATCTTGTTCTTGGCCGGTCTTTTCTTCTCCTTGAATGAAGTCTGTTTTTACACATTCTGCAATCCTCCATTCGCTCAAGATGTCCTAACTATTTTAATCTTTGAGACTTAATAAATCTAACAATATCCTAGCTTTGCACCATATCTTTAAATTAGTACGTATTCTCCGTTTCTACCCACCATTATATTTACAGATCCAACAACTCTGCTAAAAATCCTACGTTTATGGCATAGAAAGCTCGATTTCCATCTTGCATTTCTTCTTTGATCAAATCAGTCATTTCCCCCCCCCCCCGTTGTTGATAACTCTATAGCATCTATTAGATGCTTTATGGTTGTGCTAACAGATGGAGTTCCTTGTCAACAATGTGACGCTGAAACGTGTGTTCAGGTTACTGAACAGCGACAGTCCTGATGTATTTTTATATTTTGATGATTGGTTAATTAATATTAACCCAGCACACTCATAATCATACAAATTTCCAGACTCTAGACACCCAGGGAATTCCTCTTCTTCAAGAAAAATTCACCGTGAGCCAAACCTGGGAATCGAACCTAGGACCTCCTGATCTGGAAGCCAGCATGCTGACTAACAGACCACGGAGGCAGTCATCAACCATCTTGTTTTAATTAAATTACGGTACCTAGATAAGTGAAACAGAAGACACTTTCAAATGTTTTCCATTCATAACCAGTTTCCGAGGGGCTCTTGCTGAAGAAGAGACTATAAGATATTTGGCTCACTGTAGGAGTTACAAAAAGAGACAGGAAACAGAAGAAAACGTTGAATCAAATCATTTTATTATCAATTGTCTTCAAATAAAGAGTCATCGCAAGTCATGTAAACATTACGAAATACTGTATATATACGTACATCCAGGATTATTATATAAAGAAAAAAAAATTCCGTTGAAGAAACACAGTTCGTGAAGTATTGTCTTTTATTAATAAGGAATGTTAAAAATTCGTAGTCTCAAAAGTTTAAAACATACTACTTTCAACATCACAATATATATACACCTATAATCGAAGAGAAAAACGTCGTTCCAGGAACTTTGAATATCCGAATGTAGTGGAATGATATGCCAGAAATGAAAATGTCACATTTCAAGGCACTTCGAGCAGGAGGTGATTGGATCTCCCTTCTCATAGATCATCTATTGTTGCTTCATTGTCACTGCAAATAAAGCATACAATTCAGCACCAGTCATTTTCATTTCTTACACCAGGGTTGCCATATTTAAAAGTGAAAATCCGGGACACTTTACTATCATCTTACGCTATTCAAAATGAAAAAGGGGCAAAAAATACATTAACTTCCTTGTATTAGATGGTGTAGTAAATATAAAATTACCTAAAACTTAAAAAATATATATATATTTATATCAAAGGACAGTGAAACCTCTCATTTACGGACGTCGAAAGGACGTAACAATCTTTCCGCATCTGGGAGGTGTCGTTTATTGCGAGGGAAGATCCCCAATCTAACAGTGATTTTATAATATGCATTATGTATCCCTTCACGCTTTAAATGAAATGTATTACTGTAGTTTAATTCTAAATACAGTACACTGTACTATAGTAAATTCTTTGCAACTTTGAACGACAGTAGATAAGACCGAAAAAGGAAAGTACAGTACTGTGCCATGCAATTTTATTCTAAGTTTACAGTTATGCAGTACTGTAATTTACAGTTTTCAACTTAACCTTTACGTTCAGGTGCCATGTCTCTCGAAACAGAACAACTGATTGAAGTGAAGAGAATAATCCTACTAACCCTATCATGTGTTGAATACAATTTCACGATCGCGGAAACCTTGGACCCATCAGAGAGGTTAAATTTTATTTTGTTTATCCACTCACTTCCAGCTAACAAGGGTAGCCAGCTGGGCTAGTGGTAGCCTACGAGATCCTTATTGTCTTCTTTCATGTTAAGGAATTTCTGTACAGTTTCAAAACTAAATTTTTCATTTTTGTAACACATTAGGTCTTGAAATTCAAGGCCTGTCCACAGTCAGAAGGTAAAGCAAGCTTTAGGACTGTGAAACAGCCGTCCTTGTCCGTTTCTGAGAGTGTCCGTAAACGAGAGTTAAATTTATCATTATTTCTATATAATTTCAGTTGGGACATAAAAATCTGTCCGTATATGAGGAGTGTCCCTATCGTGGGGGTGTCTGTAAGAGGTTTCACTGTAGTACTTAACCAATAAAGGTTTGATGTTGGCTATATTGTTATAAATAAACAAAAACTCACATTACTGAGATGTTTCAGCTCCGTTTCCTTCATCCTGGGTCCGTGTTAGGAGTAGTTTCTTGAATAAAGGATTTGTTGAAGTAATTTTTGTCTTTAGGCCTAAGTATTTTCTGTATTTATTGTTCTTTGGTAATATAAAATAAAAAATATAATTTTATTCTTGGCATTGTTGTGGACAAGGTTCTAAAATTTCCAAGGAATTTAGCAGAAGGCAATATTGTTAATAAAACGAATTTCAAATGAAAACAGGGAGTAATACCAACAATAGTAATCAGACTCATACTTGAACAAAACGATTTGTCCCTGACATATCAATGAAACAGATGCTTCATTGAGTATGAACCTAGTTGAATCACGAACTTCATTCGAATGTTGTAAGCATCACCCAATTATAATTATTTTTAACCCTTTTGAGCAGGCAGACTCATAAATTGAAGAGAATAAAATCGTGTAAAAAAATGGAATGCTAATTTTTATTTTATTTGTTTGCTGAAAACTGGAGCATTTATGCATCCTGAGAATTATTTTTGGGACACCAGGACGCAGCTCTTGATTCCAATACAGTCTCAGAAAATCCTAGATAAATGGTAACCCTTGCTTACAAATGTAATTTGCATGCCAGTGCTCCTGTTCAGTTCGAAGCACAGTTTTGGTTCTACAAATAGTTTTTCGTATTTCCTTTATTGCTGACAAATTACAAAAGATGCCTTTCAGCTTCCTTTCTTTAAGGAAATAGTTTTACTAACGGTGTTATTCCCAAGAAACTAGTTCGATTAATTAGAATGAGTCTCAGTGAAACGTACAGCAGAGTTCGTATAGGTCAGTTTCTGTCAGATGCGTTTCCAATTCACTGTGGGCTAAAGCAGGGAGATGCACTATCACCTTTACTTTTTAACTTTGCTGTAGAATATGCCATTAGGAAAGTCCAGGATAACAGAGAGGGCTTGGAATTGAACAGGTTACATCAGCTGCTTGTCTATGCAGATGACGTGAATATGTTAGGAGAAAATCCACAAACAATTAGGGAAAATACGGGAATTTTACTTGAAGCAAGTGAAGAGATAGGTTTGGAAGTAAATCTCAAAAAGACAAAGTATATGATTATGTTTCTTGACCAGAATATTGTACGAAATGGAAATATAAAAATTGGAAATCTTTGAACAGGTAAAAATATTCAAATATCTTGGAGCAACAGTAACAAATATAAATAATACTCGAGAGGAAATTAAACGCAGAATAAATATGGGAAATGCCTGTTATTATTCGGTTGAGAAGCTTTTGTCATCCAGTCTGCTCTCAAAAAACTTGAAAGTTAGAATTTATAAAACAGTTATGTTACCGGTTGTTCTGTATGGTTGTGAAACTTGGACTCTCACTTTGAGAGCAAAACAGAGATTAAGGGTGTTTGAGAATAAGGTGTTTCGGAAAATATTTGGGGCTAAGAGGGTTGAAGGTACAGGAGAATGGAGAAAGTTACACAACACAGAACTGCACTCATTGTATTCTTCCCCTGACATAATTAGGAACATTAAATCCAGACGTTTGAGTTGGGCAGGGCATATAGCACGTATGGGCGAATCCAGAAATGCATATAGAGTGTTAGTTGGAAGACCGGAGGGAAAAAGACCTTTAGGGAGACCGAGACGTAGATTGAAAGATAACATTAAAATGGATTTGAGGGAGGTGGGGTATGATGATAGAGACTGGATTGATCTTGCACAGGATAGGGACCGCTGGCGGGCTTATGTGACGGAGGCAATGAACCTCTGGGTTCCTTAAAAGCCATAAGTATGTATGTATGTATGTATGTATGTATGTATGTATGTATTTATTCACACTGCCAATGGGTAAATAGGCCTACCCGGTGGCAGTGGTAAGTATGTATGTATGTGTTATGTATGCCTGTCTGTCTGTTTGTCTGTATGTTTGCTACCTTTTCACTGGATAATGACTGAACACATTTCTATGAAAATTAGTATGCAATAAATACAACTTTGAAAATGATTCAGAAGCAAACGACTTACAACTTATAATAAGCTAATTATTCACTAAGTAATAACAAAGCTGTATTTGAAAACATAGATTTAAGTCAATAACATATAACAAGTGCAGCAAAGCACACAGGTATGGCTAGTAGTAAATAGAACTGTATCTAACCCACTTACAATCGAGAATTGTTATAATCACAACCAACCTTCATGAACTCTAAAATAGATTAATATATAATTCTGCCAGTATATATACTTGTCTTTTTGAAAGATGGGACATGACAGTTAAGCGGCCAAGCTTGGAACTACAGTGCTATGTTGCCAATATGGACTACCACGCTGCCAGCTGATGGAAGCTAGCAATTGATGTTAAGATGGCTGACGTTAAAACATTCATTCACAATTGACGAGAAGGTAAGAAAACAATACAAAAATCGACAGAGAATCAAAAACGAAACGTACCAATGCTAACACTGTGTGCACAATAAATGTCACAAAGAAAGTTATTAAGCACTCGCCACGTGGGAAAGGTAAGTTTGGCAACTCAACTGTTGTTACCATAGCAACAGGCCTACCACGCTATGTGACATTCAGTTATTCTTCCGATCGCAACGCTCCTGTCATGTCCCATCTTTCAAAAAAACAAGTATAGGTGTATATATTTATATAAGAAATTTAAAAGCCATTCTTTTTTTATATATAGCACAGTCTAATTTTTAACATCCACCAATTAGATATCCACCAAAATTTAAAAGCCATTCTTTTTTATATATATAGCACAGTCTAATTTTTAACATCCACCAATTAGATATCCACCAAAATTTAAAAGCCATTCTTTTTTATATATATAGCACAGTCTAATTTTTAACATCCACTAAAATCTACAGTCTGGGGTCATAGCCCAGGTTGGTCCTTGTAAATATGCCCCTGAGTAGACCTACTTAAAGTTGGCTGTTCATGATTTCAACAAGTGTGGAGTGGCATATGCAAGGCAATTCCTTGTATTACACTGCTTATTGTGCTTACCACTCCTATTCTGTAATGATACTTGTAGCTGAATGGCCGTGCTCTTGTACAAGTACAGCACACAGCACTGTGAACTTAAACCGAGGTATGGTACAGATGATGATGATAGGCCTATGTGAATTAATGATGGCAAAATGAGTCTGAGGTTCAACGTCGAAAGTTACCCGGTAATTCTGCTTCAATTGGTTGAGGAAAAACCCCGACAAAAACCCCAACCACGTAACTTATCCCAACTCAAATTATTGTTTCACAGTAGCCTCCATTTATAGATCACCAAGTGGATCTTTGAAAACATTTCTTGAGAATCTTGAAATCCTATTGCACTCGTTAAAAAACAACAATAAACCATTAATTTTATGTAGCGATTTCAATATAGATTTTTCAGAAAACAATAGTGCAGCTTCTGATTTCAGATCACTGATTCATTCATTTAACTTAATAGAAACTATAGATTCCCCCACATGTATAACTCCTACATCACAGACATGCCTGGATCAAATAGTTATTGATAATGATTTCTACCCATTCTCAGCAGAAAATATAAAAATGGGAATTTCAGGCCATAATGCTACATTTTTACATATAAAATTACAAGTAAATGCTGAACCTAAAGCTAGTAATAAGTCCGTCAGCTATAAAAGATCATTTAATGAGTCAAATATAGAATACTTTAAATCTATGCTCCTAAAAGAAGACTGGTCTGATGTGTTTAACAAAACAGATGTAAATGAAAAATCAGTGGAATTCATTAACACTGTAACACATTATTTCAACATCGCATTTCCAATTAAAAAAATTATTCTTTCAAACAAAATGAATAAATAAAAAAATTGGATAACGAAAGGAATCATAATTTCTTGTAAAAGGAAAAGACAATTGCACAATATATGTCAATATACAAATGATTTAAATCTCAAACTATATTATAAAACATATTGTAACATCCTAAAAAAAGTAATCCATAATGCAAAATTAAATTACAATCAGGACTTCATTTTGAGAGCAGAAAATAAAAGTAAAGCAATTTGGGATGTGGTAAAAAGGGAAACCGGGAAAAAATCAGACACAGCAAAAGTCAATATTGAATTATTAAACAATGGTAGCTTAATTAAGAGTCCACATAAATTAGCTGAAGTGTTTAATAACTACTTTGCAAATGTTACGCAAACCTTAGAACCTGCACCAACAAGGAATCCACAGCCAACCTTTCAACATACAGGGAATAAAAGTACAATTTTTTAAAAACCAGTAACCACAGAAGAAATTCACAAAATAATGGGAAACCTAAAATGTAGCCTGGCATCTGGAATTGACGAAATCCCAGATGCAGTAATAAAAGCTTGTAATCATCTTCTAGCTCTGCCAATGACAGACATCTGTAATTTATTCTTCGTCACTGGTAAATTTCCAGAGATCTTTAAAGTAGCAAAAGTTTGCCCAATTTTTAAGAAGGGAGTTAAACAAAATATTGAGAACTATAGGCCTATATCCCTATTATCTGGGTTCTCGAAAGTCCTTGAAAAGGTTATGTACAACAGATTAGTCTCATTCCTAGAATATAATAATATACTGTCAAATTCTCAGTTTGGTTTTAGAAAAGGTAAATGAATCAATAATGCTGTAATATCGTTTATCGAATCAATCCTCAATGCTAAAAACAATAAAGAACAAACCGTTGGACTTTTCCTGGACCTTAGCAAAGCATTTGACATGGTTAATCATTAAATTCTAATCTGGAAACTACAACAATTTGGCATAAGGGGATTATCAGGGAACTGGTTCATCTCGTACTTAAGCAATAGGGAACAGGTTGTACAAACTGGCTCAGTAAAATCAAAATCCGTTCCTATGCCCCATGGTGTCCCTCAAGGCTCAATTCTTGGTCCAATATTATTTCTCCTATACATAAATGATCTCCCGTTAAATATAACTGAAGGGAAAACTGTCTTATTTGCAGATGACACAAACATAATACTGAGTGATAATAAGGAAGAGAACTTGCAAATGAAAATTAATGCAACATCAACGAAACTAGACAAGTGGCTAGCAAATAATAAGCTTAAATTAAATGTAAATAAAACTGTCTATGTATCTTTCAATCAATATCCAACTGACCAGATTCACATAGTTCTTAGTAATACCATAATTAAGGAAGTAGAATGCTCTAAATTTTTAGGTATATGGATAGATTCCAGTCTAACATGGGAAAAGCATATACAACATCTGACTGAGAAGCTGAGTCGCTTATGTTATGCTTTTCGAGTCCTTGCGAAGATATCACCCATGGAACTTTTAATATCAGTCTATTTTGGATATGTTCATTCAGTACTATCATATGGCATTATTACCTGGGGATCTTCACCAAAAGTGACACAAGTCCTCAAATTGCAGAAAAGAATACTCAAAATCATTAAAAAAGTTCCTATTCGGACTGAAAGTATAAAAATTTTCAGAGAACTAAAAATCTTACCTGTACCCTGCATATATATTTTAGAAACAGTGTGCTTTATTCATCAAAACATAGATTCCTTTAAAACAAATTCAACATATCATGAGTATAACACCAGAACATCCCAAAACATACATCTGAATTACCACAGGCTTACCAGAAGTCTTAACAGCATATCACATAGAGGCAGCAATTTATATAATAAACTTCCACAGAAAATCAAAGAACTTAACATAAGAAAATTAAAAAAAAGAGGTAAAGAACATTTTATTGACACATATGCCATTTTGCACAAATGAATATCTAAATTTAAAATTTTAGA
Organism: Periplaneta americana; assembly: GCF_040183065.1. Taxonomy (NCBI): domain Eukaryota; kingdom Metazoa; phylum Arthropoda; class Insecta; order Blattodea; family Blattidae; genus Periplaneta; species Periplaneta americana. The sequence continues at coordinate 170,062,457 of NC_091125.1, read as the reverse complement.
ATTTAACGTTTCTTGATACTGCCCTTGACCATTTATGTTTCAGGTAACTCAGAGTTGAAGAAAAGACAGGGAAAAGCAAAAAGAGAAGATACTAGATAGAACAGTGGAGACTGAAAATTAGGCTTGTCCTATAATATTAAACTGTTAAATTTATTTAGAATTAAGTCTATTTTTGTATTATATTGTATTTTATGTCATTTTTCTTGTGTACTGACGACGCCATGAATGCTTGTAATTCTATTCGGCTAATAAAGATCTAATCTAATCTAATCTAATCTAATCTAATCTAACCAGAATGTGAACCCGGATTTGCTCATTTCAGTCAGATGTGCTAACTGTTACTCCACAGCAGTGGACTAAAAGGGGTTGGGGACAACTGGCCACAGAGGCAACTCGCCACATAATAGAAATTCGTATCAAAAACAATTAGCCACACATTAAAATTCAAGGCAATACTCAAATTCGCAACAATTTATAATATATTTCTATGGTAACACAAGACAAATTCAGAAGCTGTAAACTAATTAGGAACTATGGCGGAAGAAATTCGCTTCACAAAATCAGAAAGAGGCTCTGACAAATTAATATATTTTGGCTACATGCACACGAGACTTAGAGAAAATAAGAATGGAGTTGTTTGGCGCTGTGACACGCGTGGCGGGTGTAATGCAACAGTCACGTTATCAGAAGATGGAAGCAGTGTCGTCAAAGAACCATCCGAACACAAGAATCATTCTGCAGACTGGGGAAGGATTAAGGCAAAAGAATGTGTAGAGAACATGAAGGCAAGGGCGGGGACTTCCCGAGAACCAACGTCTGTCATTATTCAAAATGAGTTACAGCATATTGCAAGTGAAGTCAATGTGAATCTACCGAAGAAACCATCTATTAAAAAACCTGTGCGCCGTGCCAGGAAGCTGCACCAACCACCTGAACCAAGGAATATTGACGAACTGAACGTTATAGCCGACAGATACACTAAGACTGTACAAGGAGAAAGCTGGTTTTAGTATTTTGAATCGGAGAACAATGTGAAATTTATCATATTTGCCACTAATTCACATTTAAATAAATTGTTACGTCCCATTTTTGGACAATGGACAGTGTGGCAAATTGTCTATCTGTGGCGAATTGTCCCTATTACCAATTTTCTGTGGCCAATTGTCTGGAACCGGACTAAAAGGGGAACATAATTATGGATCATCCATAAGTTATAGGCTAGTAGGCCTACATTTAATATACAAGTGTGAATGAATGAGAAATGATAACTTATGACACAGTTAATTTATTTTTTAACACTGCAGAGAATCCCACAAACCATTTCAAACAAAAAAATTTTCAATTTAAGTAGACATACTTATTTCCTTCCAATTATGATCATTACACAATACGTATACCGGTACTAAACCAAATTGGATCTACGCTGAAGGGAACACATCCTGTTTGATGTCATAGGATTTATCACGCAAGTACCTCTCTCTATACGCGAGTCCATGTGCACCGGTAGAACTGTAGTCTTCGAAATGCTCTTGCGCCAACATTTCTGGCTTGAATTTCTTAATCAAGTAAATCCAGCAATCCTCTACGGTGTCATCAGCAGTCAATTTTACTTTTCCAATTTCTCTTACGTAGAAAGATGGATGGTCTTCCAGAATGTCTAAATGCTGCAGCATGGTCTCATCTACTTGGTACAATTCCCCGACAACATTCTGAAATATCAAATTTACTGAACGGTATAAAATATAAAAAACGTTAATAAATCCTATATTAATTTAAGGGAAGAAACGAACTTACGTGTCCTCGTCCTGGTGCATCTAAGAGAAATGGTATATTATATTTCGTACCAATGATCAAAGGGTACTTTTCTACTGTTTTTGCAACTCCAACAAATTTGGATAATCCTTTACTTTTGTCCATAATCCAGTAATGATTTGGCTCTCCTCGTTTTAGGGTGCCATATACGAATACCTTATGAAAAGACATGACTTACCGGTATATCACGATATACTCTCATGTACTTTCACCTAACCTATAAAACTGCGCGATAACGAGCATTTAATGAATAATATCATTAAATTAGCAGATAAGATTACATAACAACTGTTTATAGTGCAAATATCATGTGTTGTTATACTGCAAAACAAAAACCATACTAAAAGTACGAAGAAAAGTTATATAACATAATATCTTCTGTTGCATCCAAAAAAATGACATTTCTTACGACATGGATCGGCGAACGGCGTAGAGATGACGTAATTTCTGAAGACTCAAGACGGCAATTCCGCGGTCTATTGAAAATAATCTCTTTGCTTGGAAGAGGTTTTTTTTTCATTATTTTAGTAGGTAATTTTACGACGCTTTATCAACATCTTCGGTTATTTGGCGTCTGAATGAGATGGACGTGATGCCAGTGAAATGAGTTAGGGATCCAGCACAGAAAGTTACCCAGCATTTTCTCATATTGGGTTGAGGGAAAACCCCGGAACAAACCTCTACCAGGTAACTTGTCTCGACCGAGAATCGAATCCGGGCCACCTGGTTTCTTGGCCAGACGCGCTAACCGTTACTTCACAGGTGTGGACTGAAGGATATATTATAGTAGTATAATAATAAGGCGATTGTTATTAAATAATCCAGTAAAAATAACGCTTAGAGGCGCAATCCTTAGCTCAAAGGATGTATTGTTAGCACGGTATCGACTGTATTCACACTCATTTATTTATTTCATCCACTCATATAGAGTAGGGAATAGTGATAACAGCAGTAATACATATATAATGTAACTGTATAATGGTAATTTAAATTTAATCAACTATAATACTGCAATATTATTCCACAAATTTAAATAAATACCAAGCAAATATAACATGAAAATCTCGGTAAACAAAACAAAAGCATTAACAGTATGAAAGAAAACTTAGAAATGATATTTGATAGCCGTCCCAACCAGGGTTTAATAATCGGCCTCCTAATCAATTCTAAATGAATATTTATATTTATTTAATTTTTTCTTTAATAGAAACCCTAGTTAGGTAGACTATCATTGAAAAATTTATTGGATATGTAACAAACAATTTAGGGCTACAAGACAAATTACATTTTATAAAGAATATAAATGATGATTAATTATGCTAATCGATGACTTCAGTGCAGTGGAGGATATCATGTCCAGGGTGTTGTCAGGAACTTTCAATTTTCGGAAGACTTCTATGGACTCCCGTGGGATTGTGCCTCTAGCCCCAATCATAATTCCTATAACGTCCCATGTCTTGATGTTATATTTGGTCCCCAAATCGCTGCAGCATGGCAGATAAATTGCCGTTTTTCTTTGCAGACTTCTCTAGGTTGTTCCTCGTCAAATTGGACTGTGGGATCGAGAATGAGTCCACAATTTTTTTTCCTGTCTATAATAATGATATCTGCTCTTCGAGTTGAACTGTCAGCAGAAAGGCATCCAATTTCCTCGTACACCTCATACTTATCAGTCCGGCGAAGTTCATTGGCAATCATGGAGTGAATTTTATTATGACGGTCAATTCTCAGTAATTTTCCCTTCCGGCAAAAACCCAGTACATGGGCTAAGGTTTCTTGCTCATCGAATCTTCTGCAATGGGTAGTACCAAGGCTTCTGCCTGGGAGAGTTCTTACTGGAATAACGTTGCAGCTCATTTTGATCGCTTCAGTCCATTGGCTGCAGGAGAGACCCTTCTTGTTGGAAATTCATGCATTCCCTTCCAGTGGGAATAAAATGTGACACCTTTCCCTTTTCCAGGAAGTTCACTCCATTTCTTAAAGGAGTCCTCACGAAGTGTTCTTCTCAAACATTTTGGACGAAAATCAGTAACTTGGTCTGGCTGAAGGGGTAAGCGACTAATACTCAGATCAATTTCGTCTTGAAGGTTTCGGGTAACAGCAATATAAGGATTCTTTTCATCCAGAAGCAGCAGACATACATTTATGTGCTGAAGAAATGCTTCCCACTGAGCTCTGAAAACTCCTAGATCTCTTAACTTCCGCGGTGCATATATCATGGCATCAGGGATAGAGCACTTCGGTTGGAAGATGCATTTGTGTAATAAAATGCGATTGTTATTAAAGAATCCCACAAAAAAAGTCATGTATCAGCTACTGGAATAAATAAATAGGCTTCAGACAATGGTGGACACCACGTCGAAACTAGTCAGCGTGGTAATTTTTATAATATTAACACAGTAAAAGCAGTTCTAACGTTAATCAGTGATAAATAAATAACGCTGTTTGATGAGGCTCATCCATTTGTTTGCAGGATGTACAAGGTTTTCAAGGGAGACCAAAGCAAAATGGAGTCACAATGGAATCAATTCCATTCCACACTAAGATGTATCCTGGATAATCTACATTGTGGGTAAAATGCAAGAAATTACTTGCAAATCAAGCTTTCAGGTATAACTCCCTGTAAAGTTGATTTGAATAATTTCGATACCCGGCCCCGAAACAATTTTTCCCTCGAAATTATTCAAGAAATTACTTATTACAAACTGAACTTTTCTGTCTCTTGGGACATTTCTGTTGGATGTTTCTTCTGATATAGAGTTCTTCTCGTAAAATTGTTGCCACCACATTTTGAACTCCAATATGTCTGCAGTGCGTATTTCCTTCATAGTGAACTTTCGAGTTGTACTAGACTCTACGATTAGCTGTGTGAATTCATGTACAGTATAGAATCTATCATGATTTTATATTTATCTTTTTATTATACTGAAATCCCTATCACATGGGAGGAATGAATGTCTTCTCATAAGGAAATAGTGTTTAATTTTTTTTTAAATCCACTGGTATATCAGTCGGTGCTAACAGAAGTCTTTTTACAACATGATTTTTAGTTTCTCTTCCACAGTTATCAGAATATAAGTGCAATTCAGTAAACTGTGGAGGAATATTTTACAAAAACTCATAGATGGAGCATACTTCATTGGGTCCTTTGTTTGATATGCTCTTCTTCACTAATACACCAATAAAATGTATGAAACAATACGAACTGTACTGTTAATGAAGTTTATTGTATTATCTTCAGCTGTTTCATGCTACAATGGATAAAGTTATTTGCAATTACGTATACCAACATGACATGCTATAAGGGATTCAGTCACTGACTGAGATCCTTATGGTGTGTAACATTTTAACTCCATGCTCTGTTTCTACCATAATTGTGCATATGACGAAGGTTTTTCTTGACTGAAGCCCTTTTAGCATAGGCCTTTGCTGATTCAATAAAATTATAGGAGTGGTTCCTTATACTGTATATCTTCCAAATAGCATGCCTTTTTGTCTTTATAAATTCTCGATATAACAATAAATTCCTCTAGAATAATTTTTTCTAGTCCACGTGATTTCGTTGTATCGAGATTTCACTGTACCGGTATTTAATGTTTCCGTTTAGTGGCACACATGCATATACTATACTTCACAAAAAATACTGTATCCATAGGCCTACAACTGAAGCTGCGAACTGATTCAGAATCATTGCATGTCTGTTGTCCTGTGATGTGGAAGGATCATTTTCACAGTATAAATTGTTGTCCAGAGATAATTAATCGGCATGCATTTATGATGGAGAACTTGGAAATGACCTTTGTTGTTCACTGCAATTCTCGAACAACTATTAGCAACTGATACTCAAGTGTGATTGGTGAGTACTTTACTTACTTACTTACAAATGGCTTTTAAGGAACCCGAAGGTTCATTGCCGCCCTCACATAAGCCCGCCATAAGTTAGGTCCCTATCCTGTGCAAGATTAATCCAGTCTCTATCATCATATCCCACCTCCCTCAAATCCATTTTAATATTATCCTCCCATCTACGTCTCGGCCTCCCTAAAGGTCTTTTTCCCTCCGGTCTCCCAACTAACACTCTATATGCATTTCTGGATTCGCCCATACGTGCTACATGCCCTGCCCATCTCAAACGTCTGGATTTAATGTTCCTAATTATGTCAGGTGAAGAATACAATGCGTGCAGTTCTGCGTTGTGTAACTTTCTCCATTCTCCTGTAACTTCATCCCTCTTAGCCCCAAATATTTTCCTAAGCATCTTATTCTCAACCACCCTTAACCTATGTTCCTCTCTCAGAGTGAGAGTCCAAGTTTCACAACCATACAGAACAATCGGTAATATAACTGTTTTATAAATTCTAACTTTCACATTTTTGGACAGCAGACTAGATGATAAGAGCTTCTCAATCGAATAATAACATGCATTTCCCATATTTATTCTGCGTTTAATTTCCTCCCGAGTGTCATTTATATTTGTTACTGTTGCTCCAAGATATTTGAATTTTTCCACCTCTTCGAAGGATAAATCTCCACCTAGCATTATTTTTTTAAATTAAGTCGTTATTTTTGCAGTATTTAAATAAAATATTTTTTAGTACATGCTATCTAAAATAGTTGCTTTTCGGACTGTTATCAGTTCCAAAAATTGAACTTAAGTGGCCTAGTGCTTACTGAGGTGGTCCCAATCTTGTTTCTGAGTCTGTACATAGGCTGACCAGATTTTTTATGGTCCAACAGAGAACATCGGCAATTTTAAGAAAAACCACAAACACTTATCTAGTCACTATCCGTTGAAATGTTGCAGAAATTACATGTAATAGTAGATACAATTATAGAACTTTGCACACTAAATTTGTAAAGTATCCTAACTTTCTGAATTAAATGAATAAACACACATAACTTCTATACATAATTATGGCCACTAAGAATTCAATGTATCGAAGTCTTTCACATGATATTGTACACACTGAATTCTAACACACACATTTTACAAGTACTGGTCTGAAGAATGTATCTTTTTAAGGATCTGTTCATTCCCATACAGCTTCACACTAAGTTCTTCACATGAGAAATTAAAGTTTGTTTTCACTTGTTAAAAAAATGTTGTTTTATTTAACGACACTCGCAACTACAGAGGTTATATCAGCGTCGCCGGATGTGCCAGAATTTTGTCCCGCAGGAGTTCTTTTACATGCCAGTAAATCTACTGACATGAGCCTGTCGCATTTAAGCACACTTAAATGCCATCGACCTGGCCCGGGATCGAACCCGCAACCTTGGGCATAGAAGGCCAGCACTATACCAACTCGCCAACCAGGTCGACTGTTTTCACTTGTAACAAAGCTGTTTCAATTTTCATTCTTGACTTTCTATCAGTCCAGATTGAGTTCATTGTGGAGAAAAGTCTTTCAACTGACGAATTACTGACTGAAAGACACGATTAATGACACTATCACAGTCTAGTTTATACAGTCGCGAAGCTCAATACGTAGTAAATATGCAAACATTAGATAGTTGCTCACCACTAGAATCGCTAATATCGCCTCATTACAGGCAATGCAAAATGGTACCGTCACAGTCTATTGTTTCTAGCACCCTCAAAACTCAAGCTTCGTGACTGTATATAGTAGACTGTGACACTATTTTGATTAGATTTTCAAATGGAATAGAATTTTTTTTTGAAATGTTGAAAAACATCACACCAATTTTCACCTGTTGGTTTGTCACAAAACTTTTCATTTTTTGAACTACTTAAAAATGGACGCTGAGGCAGTTCTAACACTTCTGCGCAATGCGAATGAAGACAAAGATGGTATATCATATGTTCTTCTCAAAGAGAGCAGAATATCTTATAAGTTACTGTGCTTTCTGTTTCTTCTGTCTCATACTGAGAACCGTTCAGAAATGTGCATGAAACACGGAAAGCCAATCAACGTCCAGCTCCTCGGCTGACTACTCCCCCCGTCACTATAAATAAGGAGCAAGATATCCCAATAATTACCAGTTAACCCTGAAGATGAGGAAGATGAACATCCTCGAAACGTCGCTGGATCACCAACTTATTATCTGCTGGAAGCCCGAGAACGTTTTGAATTATCATGTCACCAGGAAAGCTTCAGTAGTTATTTTAACAATTTCATCACGTGCAAAAAAATTATTTAATTACATAGGAATCCGCTTCCTAGTCATTAAATGACAATGTAGACCAAGTTCACTTGGTTTTTTTACCTACATTTGACTGTCACGGGAAAGATAAGAACTGTCTCTGAATACGGATCTGGCACTTTACTTTATATGATCTCAAAACCAAGCTCTCAGACTCATTACTGGTGGAATCAAAACAACTCCAATAGATTCTATGAGATTCCTTACTAATATTAACAGCATCAAAATGACAATAGAAGAAAAAGCACTGATTCAATATGAAAAACTTATCAGATTACCAGGAAACAATTGAAGGGTACACGGGAATAACGATCAAGGTCCATTTTAGAAAGTTTCGAGAAAAACGAATTTTAAAGTTTAAGTATTTAATACTTTGTTATGTGTGTATTTAATAGAAATTGATGTAGTGGAATGTCAACAATGATGATTTCTTATTACTAGCTAGACCACATGATAGTACTTCCTTTCCACTATAAGATGGCATTATTAACTCAATTTCGATTTTTGATGGACCTTGATCGCTTTTCCCGTGTACCCTTCAATTGGCATTCATACAGTTCTCTCTGTAGATTGAAAACTCAAAAAAGTTTCATATCCATGGTTCAAGAATTAAAACAGAAAATCAATATCCCGAATTTAAAAGAAAACTTACAAATTAAACCAAACCCTTTAACTCTATTAAATATAGAATATAATCTAAATTTAACGGAAGAAATACTGAAATCAGAAGTAAACACTGAAATAATGAAACAATTGTCTTTAGAGACAATTAATATTAGGTACCCTCCACAAAACTGGCTTCATTTATACACTGACGGATCCTTCATCTCCAGAGAACAAGTTGCCGGTGCAGGTGTTACGTGCTGTCTCTTCTCACTTTATAGATCTCTTGGGTATGGAACAACAAGTTTTGATAGAGAAATCGTTGCAATAAGTGAAAGTCTCAGGAATCTTCTATGCCACATCAATAAATTTAGGAATGCAGTTATATTGTCAAACTCCAAAGCAGCTATTCTATCAATAGTCTCTAAACACACACCTTCATCTCAAACAGCAGAAATAACTAAAATGCTCTCTCAATTAATATCACTCAATAAAAGAATTGTATTCCAATGGATACCATCCCATTGTGGAATCCTGGGAAACGAGAATGCGGATGCTTTAGCAAAGAAGGGCAGCACTGCTACTTACAGACCTGTTACTAAATCTACGTATTACTCTGTGAAAAGATTTATTAAATCTACATACTTAGACTTCAACAAACAAAATTTGATAACACAATCCCAAGGGAAAAAATGGAACTCTCTGCATCATAATCCACAGTTAATTCCCGATTTACCACGCAAACCATCTGTAGCTGCATTTAGATTGGCAACAGGCCATGATTGTTTGGCCAAACACCTGCATAGAATTGGAATATATCAGTCCCCTAACTGCCCATTGTGCAACTCAAACCAAGAAATGGATTCGGAACACCTCAAAATCTGTGCTTCAGTGGCTGGCCATGATAATATCTTTGAAAAATATTGGAGTGCAAGAGGTCAAATGACTTTATTGTCAAATGCCTGGCATTAGAAAACAACAGCAACTTCTGACTTGAGGAAGTCAACACGAAGTGAAGTTGAAGTAACGTTCTTGAATTCGACCTTTAGTCTGTAAAAAGAGTAACAAAGAAGTAGCTACTGTTTCCTTCACTTACACGTGGTCATGATCACGCTGCAAATTAAAGAAAAGGGAAGGAGATGATAAACACACATAGTTTTAGTTAGAGTAATATGTATATATATATTTTTATTATCAAATACACAATAAACATCTAAAGTAATTAATTACAAAGTTATAACAATCCAAATATAAATACCACTTTCTGTGCGGTGTCCCGCCCAAAGGCACGGCAACGCCATCTGCAACCTGTGCCAGCTCCGTGCAGATGCGTCTATATCTCTCTGAAAATATACGTGTCTCCTCTTAAAACTCTCCTCATTTGATTCTCGCGCTCCATAGGTTTGGCACCTTTGGTTTCAACTTCCTCAAGGACTGACTTGCTCGTTTCTCTTGACAACTATAACAATTTGAACAACAATGTCCAAACATTTATACAATAAATGTAGAACCCTTTATCTGAAATTAAATTCAATCCCAACACGGGAAATAAAAAAAAAAAAAGCTGCAAATGAAGCACTATGAAGAAACTCCACTACACTCGGCTGCCCCATGATTTTGAGCCTCTTGTGATTTTGCTGATTGGACGTACAGCTCCAAGAAGACTCTGATAACTGGGGAACTTTGTCAACTGGAGTGCTTTCTGAAGAGAAGGGGTTCTACACCGTGACGATGGTAACCAAACTCTCGCACAGCAATAAACAGAGATCTAGAACAACACAACTAAACTAATTATATTACACTGGGTAAATAAAGCAGGGGGTAAAAATTGATATGTTGCTTCTTAAAATGTAAAATATGAAGTTAAGATGAGGTACATAAATGATTAATCAGCAGACGTATGGAAGAAATGAAACCGGCGCTGGTCAACATTCCCATGGTTAGTGTTAGCACCAGATTGTTACCTACATTAACTGGATGGCACTCTGTGAGTCTAACTGTCGTTCAGACGGTACGACTTGAGCTGTGAATGCGTGGTCATGGTGACCGTGTGCTTCTCAACTGTTCGCTGCGATGTGTGCTGCTTCAGCATGCGCTGCTCTAAGGTTGTGCTTTCATCGTTCACTGATGACTCTGAGTAGTTGTTGGTCGTCATACTCGAGTAGGTCTGCCCAGCTGGGCTGCTCGAAATTTCTGGAATCATGATCTTCCTGGTGACTGGCGACAGCCTCTTCGTCCCATCGCCTGTCTCATCCAGCATGCCTTGGATGTCGTTGTAGGCGTGCTCTACCTTCTTGATGCTGGACAGCAGTTTTTCAGGCGATGACAGTCCCTGCACGTTACCGTTGGTCGTGTATACCAACGATGAGTTCGCCGACTGCTTCGGAGTAAGTGAGTTGTCATATGCCCGGGTCTCATACCTGTAACAGGAAACACACATGATTTCTTTTTTGTTCCGAATACACTGCAGCCTTATAGGTTATTGTGCTTGGTGATAGTAAAATGGTATTTGGCGAGGTGAGTTCATGAATTCGTCATTTTTGTAACAATTCCGCTGTTAGATGCCAGCTATTCAAGCGATCCGTGATACAATTCTGTGCAGACCAAGTGTGTGCAGCGGCATGGCATATTAGAAACTATCATAACGTAATGTCCATAAGAGATGTCTTTGCGTAGAAACGAAATTGCGTCCCCACATTACCTGGCAGGATATGCGTGGCTCTCGGAAACCACCGTTTTAACGTAGAAGGACAATTTGAATCCATATTTGTTAAAAAACGTTAATCAGGAAAATCAAACTTCTAGGAAACTTAAAAGAATTGTTATTTAAACAAAACTGAAGTATTATTTTAGCTATCTGTAGGTCCGTTATGGATACATAAAAATCACGTCATTTTAATACACCAAACGAGAAGTCTAACTATAAATATTACGAAAAACTGAAAATCACAAAAATTGTGACTGACATAGTTTTAACAATTACCGATTCATTTGTATTATTAACCGATTTTGGGGGTCACTGGCTTTTTTATTTGACAGCGACTGTGGATCTATCTTAGTTGCTGTTTGCTTAAGCCTCCTCACAGCGTGAAGGTAATAAACAAAATTCTGACTATCAAAATCTTGTGGACATTAACTGCACAAATCTAGAAGGGACAACGCGATGTCCGCAAGTAAAGCTGGATTCATGTATTAAGAAGCAAGTATAACTTATAATGGAGAAGAATGATTATAAAGTCACATGTGACTCACCTCGTGGTGAAGGACTCGTAGCCGCTGCCATAACCATCAGGCTCGGTGTCGGACGCGCTGGTGTCGCCGCCCTTCAGCTTATACTTGGCCTGGCGAATGGCAGTGAGGCGTCCGCGGGCCTCTTCCAGCTGCCGCTCGATGCGCAGCACCTCGGAGCGCGCGTTGATCTCCTGCGCGATGCCTCCCACCATGCGTCGGTTCAGCACCAGGCTGCGCTCCTCCTCCTGCTGGATGGCCTGCTGTGCCGCTCGCACCAGGTTGTCGGTCGCCCGCTTCACTGCGTTGCCAGCCGCTTGCAGGCGCTTGGTGCTGTCGGCGTCGGGGTCGGCCTTTACCTTGCAGGCCACGAGCAGCTGCGCCGTGGAGGACGCCACCTGCTTGGCGCTCGAGATCAGCTTCTCCTCAGAGGCCATGCCCTGCACCAGTGAGTTGGCGGACTCCACAAGGCTGTGGGTGGCGGCCGCCACCAGGCGCGCTGCTGAGATGAGACCCTCCGACCACTGCCCGTCGTCTGAGCTGGTCAGGGGGCGCCTGCTCACCTGTGATCACACAAAATATCACATGAATACATGTGTATCTAATGCCTACCCACTTTACTTGCGTGATTCAGGTTCCGCATATTGCAGATAGGATAGGACTATGATCCATTTTTCAAGTTGCATACCACTTTGGCAGGCCACGTTATGCATGATGTGTATCTGTGGAGAGTTAAGTCGTGTACTAGGGTGAGTGTATGTGTAAGTGTAGTGTAGGGAATGGGTGAGGATTGTGATGAGGAAGGGAGAAGGGGAAATCTTGTGCCGGCACGTAGCCTACTCCTTCCGAATAGCACCAAGGGGGCCGCCAGGCTTAATGTCCCCATCCGATGGATGATTTTTAAAATTTTTTATCTTATTGGGTTATTTTACAACGCTGTATCAACATCTAGGTTATTTCGCGTCTGAATGATATGAAGGTGATAATGCTGGTGAAATGAGTCTGGGGCCCAGCACCGAAAGTTACCCAGCATTTGCTCGTATTGGGTTGAGGGAAAACCCCGGAAAAACCTCAACAGGTAACTTGCCCCAACCGGGATTCGAACCCGGGCCACCTGGTTTCGCGGCCAGACGCACTGACTGTTACTCCACAGGTGTGGACTCCGCTTTCATTTATTTCCAATGTTGCCAAAGTGTGTGTCATTCTACAAGAGATGTGGAATCTTAATGTGTGCGGAATGATTGTGTATACATTGGAAAGCTATGTTATAGTCATCATCATCATCTTTTTGCAGACAAGTGTTAGACCATCTGGGTTGTTACCATATCATTCCATCTTTTTTTGGTCAACTAAGTGATCATCTGTCTCTTATTCTGTCCAAACAATCGAGACTACTGTTCATTATGTGAAGAGGTCAACTTCGAATTACATAGCACGTGTGTGGGCATGGGTTCTCACCTTGCCCTGGTCGATAAGTTCTCGTTGAGCAGCGGAGGCAGCTTTCACAAGAGCAGAGTTTGCGGCAGCGATGGACTTGGCCGCTTCCAGGATCATCTCGTCGAAGTTGAGGCTCTCATCAGCCTCCTACAACACAAGCGGTCAAGACTATAATATGGCGCAACACAGTCAAGTACTGCAATGAAAATACATCGTTGTGCACACCAAAGAGAAGAGCTAAAAACATGCATCTGTAAGTAGAGTGTATCTACACATACAGAATATATTCAAAGTCTGATGACACAGCAACAGTGTAGTAATGATGAAATAAGGAGCGGAAAGCTTGCTACCAATCTCACAGAGGTTACATAGATCAAACCCTAGTTCCTTTAGCAAGAAGCAGTCAAGTGAAGGAACTACAGCTGGGCTTCGAAATCTAGAAATGAGATCTTAAAATATCCTTTTCTTACATCTACAGTTCACGTACTTCTAACATATTATGGTAGATGGACTTAACGTACACTGCCATGCTATACAGTCGGAAAACAAAGGGGTCAAAGTCATCATAATAAATGCAACAAATAGCAATATGTATTTCTATATTTACATTAATAAAGGAACTACAATTCAACAAAGATTTCATTCTGAGATTTAGTATTATTCAGCAAGATTATTAATAAAGAAAATAATACAATTCTAGTACACGTCTTCTTTATTGCACCAGACATAATAAAGTGCATCTACACGGTTCAACTTTTCTTTCAGCTTCAAGCATTCAAGCAATGCTTGCAAGATTGATATTTAATATTAATAAATATATTACAGGTGTTTCAGACCACCCGTATCAGCCTTTTTTCTCGAAAACTATATGATACTGGTTGTTCATAAAAAAATTTTGATAACCAAAACCTATGTAAAGAATCGATTGGTGGCAGTACCATTTCCCGTAACAAACCGGAAGTAGGTGTACCTGTCGTCAACTTCGAAATTTCAAATGAGAACATGGATCATTGAAGGTGCCATTGGAAACTACTTTTAAAAAGAAACAACTTTTACTGAAACTTATTTTTTTCTAACCTTTATTGTTTACTCACAAAGCAACAAAAATGATATTTTCTGAGAAATGTTGTATGTTGTCTATGTACGTATACTGGGTGTTCAGTTCAAAGTGTGTCATGGCTCGCTGTATGCCATCATGTGGCTAGTTGATGAGCCTAGAGAATTCAATCTTCCTACACTACCGCAGAGGCGTATTACTTATCTGCCAGAGAAGTTGCCTAGCAAGTACAACGTTCATTCAGAAGAGTACTTATCGATCAATACATACGGTAACACCAGTAGTGGCAGGAATGTGAATTGTTTCGAAATATGTACTGAGGTAAGGTTTTTTCTTACTGTCGGGATATGGGGAGAGGGTTAGGACGATTACTTACGTATTTGTTGACATTAACTTCGATGGTCAACATGGACACGGAGCATTTGATTTGTGTTGTGGAATGTTGCCGTATGCAACCGATGATAACAAATATCCTGCGTACGACTTGCCTGCGCAAAACACAGTTCGAAAAAGGTTATGGTAGCACACAGACCGTACAGACTGTCATCTGTTGCTAAGACGTTCAAGTTATACCGTACACGTTCTCAAGTTCAGATTGAACGCCTTGATTAATATGGAACTTCTCTGACACATAAGCTGAAACTCGCTTCAAATCGCTGACTCATCAATAGTGACGTCATGACACTTTGAAATGAACACCCAGTATATATAGTGAAGATGATGTTCAAAACAGCGCACCATGTGGACATAAAATCTTCACGCATCTTAACTGAACGCACATTTTAAACTTGATTATTTCAATATTCTTCCTAGATTACATGTGTATGCACATGGAAAATTGAACAGTGTAGATGTGATTTAACATCTTCTTCTGTGGATGGACACTAACTTCTGTACGGGGTGTTGTGTGTTGGTACGAAAGAATCATTTTCTTGCAGTGCTTTCTTTGATGGTATTTTTCACATACACAGCAAAAATGTTTTGAGACACCTCCGCTGTCTTTGCTGCTCTATTAAACTCAAACAGAAGAATATGTCGGAAGAGTTCGTTTTCTTCTACTTGACACTCCGTGTTCTACAGCCCACAAATAGCACAAACTTTCTTCAAATCGGCAAAATTCAAGGCATATTTACAAGCACAACACTTCAAATAATAAATGACACAGGATAAACAATCTCCTAATGATGCAGTGATGTGATGAATAAAATTGCTACGAAATTATGCATCAACTTAAGACATATTATAAATTCTGCGTAAGCATTGTGCTTTGTTTACGTATTATTATTTCTTATTGTAATTAAGTTATTTATGCGAAGAAGGTGTTTTTATGGACATGCCTCTGTACCTTCAAATAAAATTGATAGATATAAAGTTTATGTGAGCAATATATTATTTCTACAGACAATAAGAGCCCATTAAAAGGAAGCAGATTTTTACTGAACGTGAAAGGGCCCTGTCTGTAATGAGACGACTCTAGGAAAAATTTTCCGGAAATATTTGGCCTACACATTGATAGATATGAAGTTTGTGTGAGCGATATATTATTTCTACAGACAATAAAATATCATTAAAAGGAAGTGGATTTTTACTGCACGTGAAAGGACCCTGTCTGTAATGACACGACTCTAGGAAAAATTTTATGGAAATATTTGGCCTACATATAAATCTGAAAGTAGAACAATAAGTGTGCCCCCACCTGCAATCCACGTATCTTACCATCATACAAATACAAGGACCCACCACCTGCTGTTGCTGCTCCTGCAGATGGGACTGGCCACTGTAATAATATGTTTGATTCCTGGGTGATCAGACACAGACAACCAAGAATATCAAACATATCTCACAGGGGTCAGCACTTCTTCCACGCTCATGTTCACCTACATATAGCTCATACAGTAATGTATGCCTACCTGCACTGATCTTCTGGGACGCAGACTTGCCAACTTCTTTGCTGCAGCATCGATGGAAGCTGCTGCCCCCAGCAACTCGTTCTCTGCAATGACTGTTGGATCATCCGGGTCCACCCAGTCCGTTCCTGCAACCAAACATGAAAATCAGCATCTCCAGAGCAAGGAGATATCACTCATTACCTTCCACATACAGGAGATGTATGTATAATATTGATTTTTATCAACAGTAATCTCACTAGAGGTTTTGATTTATCTAGAGAAAATCAAAACTCGAGTGGGATTTAATTGACTATTACATGATTAGAAGAAAGTATATAAAGATTAAAAGAAATAAAGTACTCTAATACAATAAAGTATTAATTGACTCACAAAAATTCTATTTCATTAATGTTAGCTTCACCAAAATGTATGAACAGAGCTGCCATTTGCAGTTGACTGTCTATGCGGTAAACAAATGACGACTGCAAAGCATATCTTGTAGTGCCGTAAAGAATTTGCATTTTGAAATGTTGGCAAACAAAAAAACAAATGCTAGGGAACTGATAAAAACAAACAAATGCTAGAGAAGTAATAAAATTGTGGCGATAAGCAGCCATGATTGGTTGAAAAACGTCCTTTCGTATCATTTTATTGGTAAAAAGTAGTATGACGTAGTAAAAGTGTAATAGTCATTGTAAGAGTTGGGCAGCTGACAACTTTTACGTTTAAAACATGAAGGTGGAAAACAG
Source organism: Periplaneta americana (assembly GCF_040183065.1). Taxonomy (NCBI): domain Eukaryota; kingdom Metazoa; phylum Arthropoda; class Insecta; order Blattodea; family Blattidae; genus Periplaneta; species Periplaneta americana. The sequence goes on along the minus strand of NC_091125.1, from coordinate 170,045,517 downwards.
AAATCATCCTCAACTGAGGACAATAAAACAAACTGAAGTTCTGGCAAAGTAAGAATTGTATTTCTTGTTGCAAAAAATGATGTACCAAGTCTTGTATATTATTAGTAAATACATTATTTGTTATTAGTCAATAGTTACAGTGACGTCACACTTTATGCTCCAAACAAATGAAGGTTACATGGAAAGAACATGTTAAGTCACTTTTTTTTAAAATTATTTTTGGTTTCTGGTGCCATCTGTTAGATCATAAGGTGAACTACCTTTCTAGTAAGTCTGAATGACAAAATTCCTGTTTTGTAACATAGTATCTTAAACTAAATGCTACATAAATTAATGAAGTCTTGGCAGTGTTTTGAAGTTAAATAATACTTCCAGAAAAAAAAAAAAAAAAAAAAAAACTTAGTTTTACGACATTTCTGATAAATGAATAAGTAGTAACATATCTATAGCTGCATGACTTGAGGCTTTCCTGGCGTTTGATGTAGAATAACTCTTCTCGGATTCTCAGCCAGGTGAGTTGGATAGTTGCTTCCAAGCTTTCGATGCCTACCTCTGTCATCTTGTTCAGAGAATGAAGTGTTGTGGGACCATGTCTAGCCGGTATATAAACATCAGTAGGGCTTCCTGCTGTGGACCAATCAGGAGCTAGTTCCTGGTCCTAACTGCTTGCCATGTGTTGGTGGTCGAAGCGTGTTGATGGCAGGTTTCCATGCTGTACTCAGCTGTAGGCCCCTGTCTCTGTTGAAATTATTGCCATCTAGCTGGATTTCGATGGCTTCCTTGATAACCAGGTCCCAACAACCTGATGTCTTGTCCAAGATGGTGGTGGGGTCAAAATCTATCTTATGGCACATTTTCAGGCTGTGTTGCGCTATGGCCGACTTATCAACTTATGCTGCATTGATGTTCCTTGCAGCATTCCATAATGGTGCGCCCTGTCTGCCCAATGTAGCATTTCCCACCTCACAAGGTATTTTGTAGACACCAGGTGTCCTAAGGCCAAGGTCGTCCTTAACTGGTCTCAGCAAGTTCTGGATCTTTGTGGGCGGCTTATGGATGGTCTCAACCCCGTGTTTTCTTAGCAGTCTGCTAATCTTGCCTGAGAAGAGACCATAGAACAGGATGGATATATGCCATGTCCTTCGTCTCCTCTTGTTCTTCGGCAGGTGGTTCCTCTGAGAAGGCCTTTCTGAGGGCCAAACTGATTTCCCTGTTGCCAAAGTTGTTTTGTTGGAACGTCTTGCATAGGTGACGGATCTCAGAAGGAAGACCATTATGGAAATCCCCCTCACCCTGTGCAGAAGAGTTGACAGGACTGTTTGTTTCTGAAGTTTCCATGAGTGATAACAGAACATTCCATGAGCGATAACAAAGCATTACTTTGCTACCTGAAGTTTCCATGAGTGATAACAAAGCATTACTTTGCTACCTGAAGTTTCCATGAATGATAACAGAGCATTACTTTGCTACATGAAGTTTCCATGAGTGATATCAGAGCATTACTTTGCTACCTGAGCATTACTTTGCTACCTGAAGTTTCCATGAGTGGTAACTAAGCATTACTTTGCTACATGAAGTTTCCATGAGTGGTAACTAAGCATTACTTTGCTACATGAAGTTTCCATGAGTGATAACAGAGCATTACTTTGCTACATGAAGTTTCCATGAGTGATAACAGAGCATTACTTTCCTACCTGAAGTTTCCATGAGTGATAACAGAGCATTACTTTGGTACCTGAAGTTTCCATGAGTGATAACAGAGCATTACTTTGCTACCTGAAGTTTCCATGAGTGATAACAGCCCTGTAGATCTCTGTATACATTATGTAAGATGTAGTAATGGAACCCATGTGTGATGGAGGTGAAACAATAGTACCTTTGAGCAGTTCAGCTGATGTCACCAACTCTGTGACACACTGTGCAATGCGCCGGGAGATGGGTGGCAGGCTCTGCTTGGCATCTGCTGCGCCACCTGGACGGCTCAGGATGTGCAGGATGGTCTGTAGCAGCTCGCGGTACTGAACTGCCACATCGTGACCTGCCTGCAGGGTGCGTGTGCGCAGCTCTTCATTGTCTGCAGAGTTCGCCGTTCCCTGCAATATCATAATGCTGTGTTCATCATTCACAACTAAGCAGCTTCCATGGGAAACATTCACAACTGTCCATTATCAATGCAAAACATTTCACTAAATTACTATGACGATGTAAAAAGTTGCCTAATAAATGCTGTGTAGTCACAATGCAACTAAGTTCAATCTGAAAATTACCAAAATCTTACTGTTAGTATCAGACTGTTCTGTTTTGTGATGATGTCAAGTGTTCTCTTCTCCCCAACTGGTTACTTTTCCTATCATCTTCAGTGACCTAACAATTACCATGTCTGCCACTGGATCGTGAGTTTAAACTCATCTCATATATTCATGGGACATAAAAAAAGGTGTCCCTAAACTATAGGAATATAAGAAACATTATGGGCTATTTCCTCAGCCAGTTCCTGTGCAACTACCGGTACAGCATTCTCTGATGCTCAAATAAACAAAACAGAAAAACAGGATCATGGGTTCTGAAGATTTCTACAAGTCGCTGAAACTTAAGAAAAGGATCAGAACAAGTCTTTAGCAGTGTTAGGTATCAGATGAAAGTTACCCAGGATTTGCACTTGATGGGTTGAGGGGAAAACCCCGGAAAAAACCTCAACCAATTAACTTGTCCCAATTAGAATTTGAATCTGGGCCCACTAATTTCATAGTCAGACATGCTAACCATTACTCCATTATTATGTGAAACAAGTAAAAAATTATATAAAAATAATAAATAATGCGTAGTAAGCAGATGAATTCAGTCCAGTAGAAGGTACGACTATGAAGAAATGTTGTTAATTCTGTCTGAACCTTTCTTCTTGGCCTTTCAAAGCATTAAAATAATTAGACAGTGCTCTGAATATCGTAATTCATGAACAGTGAACTATTTTCTATAACAGAGGGTAGCTGCAGATCTGATTTATGTCTTGTATTAAAATTATGAATGTTTTGATTTGTATCAAATGTGTTCTGGTTTTTAACATAGAACGTAAGCTATTCACAAGGTAAGCTCAATATTTCTGAATTTTGGAAAATCTTCTTACATGATGTCTCTATATGCACATGTCATTATTCTTAGAGCTTTCTTTTGTAAAACGAGAAGAGTTCAGCTTCAAATGAAAGTTCAGAATATTAATCCATAATTCATTACAGAATGAAACTATGGAAAGTATGCCATTTTAAGGGTGTTTATATTATACATCCAATAGAAGATATCCATCTTAATGCATAACAGGCAGAACTCAATTCAGTAATTTTTATTTACACAAACATTATTTGATTGAAGAAAAAAGTTTAATTTAAATAAAAAAAAATCAATTCAAATTTTAAAATCTTGAATATCTTTTCACCCTAGTGTAAAGTTGCAAGACTATTTTTCATTACACAACTTTTAACACTGTATCACTTCGGAATATGTGTGGTAAGACTTTCCTGTGTTAAATTTCAATGTACCTCGTTTACATGTTTCTACCTATTTATGGGTCATCTTCAGAACTGGTCGTTGGTCTTGGCACCACTAGTTCTGTTTCCTGTAAGGGTGTGTTCCTGCGGTATAGTGTAGAGTCAAAGAGTGTGTGTGTGTGTGTTTTGAAGTTGAGTTGTGTATTGAGAATTTGGTTGGGGTGTGTTTTTGTGTGTTCTAGTGTGTTTAGTTTCTGGTTTTTTGGTTGGATGTTAATATTTCCATGACTGTGTTGATGTCTCTGTGGGTGTGGTTAGCATTTGTGATGTGTTCTGCATATGTGGAGGTGTTTTGTAATTTTGTTATGGCTGTGATGTGTTCTTTGTAATGTGTTTGAAATGATCTGCCTGTCTGTCCTATGTAGAAGTTATTGCAGGTGTTACATTTGAGTTTGTATACGCCTGTGTGGTTGTATTTGTTTGTTTGTGTTGTTTGTGTGTTGAGATGTTTTTGTAGAGTGTTATTTGTTCTGTATGCGATGTTGTAATTTAATTTCTTGAATGAGGTTGCAATCTTGTGTGTGTTTTTGTTTTCGTATGTTAGTGTGATGTATTTTTTGTGTTCTTGTGTTTGTGTTGTATTCTTATGTTTTTTAAAATTTGTTCTGGTCCCACTCAAAAATATTTTTCCTAGAAACACTGCTTGTTTGCATGTAACAGGATTTAAAAAAAAGTCAAATCACTTGAAAATGCTCAATCAGTCAGAAAACAGCAACATGATGGTGGCTCATGAACTATGTAATCTAGTAATTTTCTACTGGTCATACACGTGGTACAGCAAGGCATGGAAGTAAGATTAAATTTTACGAGTCAATCAATGTAGGCTATGTTGCAGAAAGAAATTATTTAACAGAAGCAGAATGAAAATGCTATATACCTTGCATATAGTCAGCATGTCGGAAATGGCCTTACGGCCCATGTTGGCGGCCACGATGATGTCATCCTGCTTGCAGCTGTTGCCAGCAGCAACAGCCTTGGCAGTGGCCACAGTGATGGACTTCGTGCAGCGAACCAGGTCCTCTGGAGTTGCGTGAGTCTTCTGCTGCTCAGGGGAATGAAGGGCCTGCAAGGGACCAAGTTTTATTACCGAACATGTAAATGACAACATAGTCTTTTTTTCTATTGCACAATACTTCTTTTTCACGTGTTTATCATTCCTGGAAGAAATGAACACAGGTTTTCTTAAAATTTACCATTTTTTTTTTTTGGTGACAAAAGAACTTTCATTCGTTCTTTATATTTTGTAGTAAATTGTGCGAAACTGATTTAGAGAAAGCAAAAACACTGTGTTTTAGTGTCTGAATGTTTGATGAAGAAAACGGATGTAAGAACTTAGAAAATACTCGTATAGGGAGGTCACCAAAAAAAATTATATACAGTCCCTCCATAATATCTAAGAGAAGAGTTGAGGCAATGGAATCAGACATGGCCTACTTTAATGCATAATCCAGTAAGCAATTACAATGGCTTTGCCTACTATTATTCAGTTGAGAAGCTTTTGTCATCCAGTCTGCTTTCAAAAGAACTGAAAGTTAGAATTTATAAAACAGTTGTATTACCGGTTCTTCTGTATGGATGTGAAACTTGGACTCTCACTTTGAGAGAGAAACAGAGGTTAAGGGTGTTTGGGAATAAGATGCTCAAGAAAATATTTGGGGCTAAGAGGGATGAAGTTCGGTTGAGAAACTTTTATCATCCAGTCTGCTGTCGAAAAATCTGAAAGTTAGAATTTATAAAGCAGTTATATTACCGGTTGTTCTGTATGGCTGTGAAACTTGGACTCTCACTTTGAGAGAGGGACAGAGACTACGGATGTTTGAGAATAAGATTCTTAGGAAAATATCTGGGGGCTAAGAGGGATGAAGTTACAGGAGAATGGAGAAAGTTACACAACACAGAACTGCACACATTGTATTCTTCACCTGACATAATTAGGAACATAAAATCCAGACGTTTGAGATGGGCAGGGCATGTAGCACGTATGGGCGAATCCAGAAATGCATATAGAGTGTTAGTTGGGAGGCCGGAGGGAAAAAGACCTTTAGGGAGGCAGAGACGTAGATGGGAAGATAATATTAAAATGGATTTGAGGGAGGTGGGATATGATGATAATGGATTAATTTTGCTCAATAGGGACCAATGGTGGGCTTATGTGAGGGCGGCAATGAACCTCCGGGTTCCTTAAAAGTAAGTAAGTAAATAAGTAAGAGGGATGAAGTTACGGGAGAATGGAGAAAGTTACATAAAGCAGAATTACACCTGACATAACTAGGAATGTTAAATCCAGACGTTTGAAATGGGCAGGGCATGTAGGATGTATGGATAAATTAAAAAATGCATATAGAGTGCTAGTTGGGAGGCCGGAGGGAAAAAGACCTTTGAGGAGGCCGAGACATAGATGGGAGGATAATATTAAAATTGATTTGAGGGAGTGGGATATGATGGTAGGGACTGATTAATCTTGCTCAGAATAGGGGTTGATGACAGGCTTATGTGAGGACGGCATTTAAGCAAGTACGTACTATTAAGTAAATACAAGGTTAATAGGTTTTCCTTATTTCACAGTGATAAAGTGGCTGTAATAATATTTTGTGCGAGATCGTGCGTATTTGCTTGCTTTCCGCACAAAACCAATACACGGTAAGTGTGAAATACCACATTCAGTATTCCCAACGTAACACACATAACAATTTCCCTATTCTTACTGCTTAAGCGTCATATTCATTTTACATATTATTTTTAAAGACGTTCAATATAGTAATAATTATAAATTGGAAACTTACCACTGCAATTTCACCTGAATTGCACTGTTAATTATTGTTTTTAAATATTTGCAAAAATTAAGTAAACTCTACAACACCACAAAAGTTACTGCATTTGTAATGCAAGTAACATTACGGAAGCCGTGAAAAAATCAACAAGATTCCAGACTCATCATAGACTGGGGAAAAAAAAAAGACAGACGTATATCATGGCCTGCTGCAGTATAGTAAACACAGAAAACATTTTATAGGAACAATGTTGAAGATAGCTATATTTGTTTTCCAAAGTTGCCATCATTGAACAGAAACCAAGATGGAGATTTCATTGAAACTAATTAGAAATTCCTCTTTCAGATATGTAATAAACGATATTCGCACAAAATAATGTACGATACACGAGCGGTATGTTTGTTTTCATATTCTCAGAAATTAAAAAAGCTCAACTACGTTTCGCTTTTTCAATCTATTCCTCGAACATGAAAACGTCAACATACCGCTCTTGTAACGTATATTACTATTACAGCCTTTTCAAAATAATTACCAGCGTTTATGTCAAACAAATGCCTGTATTACAGTGAATCATGATCGGTTTCTGTCAAAGTTTAAATGTCGCTTGTCAACTTAGTGCAAGGGAATAGTTAACAGCAAAATTATGTTCAATTATTTCAGTTAAATTAACTTTTAGGGGGAGAAAAGACTCTGTGTCTGGTGTGGTATATCTCTACTATGGCAAGATTCAGTGTGAAGTGACCAAACCAAGTACTTCTCATGGCCATGTATGTTGAGAGAGAGATGCATGCAAGCAATAAACTGTGAAATTCTTTGTGCAGGAAGGTTCAGGTGTCTGTATGTGTGCTCTGCTGTACGCTATGTTCCACCTACCCGGATCTCTTGTGCGATGGCCTCAATGGTTGACTCAAGCGCACGTGTGCCACGTGTGTGCTCATCTTCCACAGCTTTCACAGTCTTCAGTAATGACGTCACGTTGGTCACCATCACCTGTGTACACAATGAACGTTCGTTATAAGCTCCAATTTGGCAGGGATGCCAACCTTGCAGAGCACCCCTGTGACATGCATCACAAACACTGTTAGTGGGGCACCAATCAGGCAGACATTTGTTAGAATCATAGGAAGGACTGCTTGCTATGCAGCGTACAAGCAGGGCTGCACCAACTACCAAGAGGGCACACGTCTCCACTGTGAAGGAAAACGGGGTAACAAGAGTGTTTCATAACATGTGGAAAATATTAGAAATTAATTCAAGATCTCAAAATCAATTTTTTTTTAGCTGAAATACAACGAAAACACAATCCCGGAATTTATTCTGCACAATTTCCCCATCTGGAACAGCATTACACAACTATCAAATTGTCGTTGTATTGAAAGACACAGAGAAGAACTGGCAGCATAGATAAGCTTATAAAGTTATTTTGTTAGACAAGCAGCCCTACTAAGAACAATAACATTTCTGAGGTACAGCACACTTGTGTCCCAGTATTCTGCGTCAATTACAACTCCTCCATTCAACTATTTACAGTGCTCAATAACTCATGAGGTGCTTTGCAGTGGCGTAGCGTCAATGTAAGCTAAAAAGCTCAGCTTCCCCAGTTAATAATAATTTCATAATAAACCTGCAGTTTATGGACAAAATTATTTATTAATTTTAATAGAGTTTATATTTAAGCGTTAAATATTGTGATGCGGCAGCAGTAAACAAGAAGCCTGCACACACCAGCTTCCAAGCAGACTGGTTTCTGACACTCATTCTTCTGTGTAACCCACTCCGCAGATTTTCCGTCCCTTTCTAACTAAACTATCCTGGTCGCAAGGCTCGCAAGAAGCTAGCTTTGACATTGAGAATAAGTTCCGAGTTATCCCTTTTCGTCAGTTGTGTTCAGCTGAAGTGTTGGTGTGCATTGTGGCTGATATAATAAATAATGAGTGTAATAACAGTTCCTGACACCAATTTAAGTGAATTCTTTAGGACAATTCTATTATCAAGACTGACTTACGAACAAAAGTGTGATCTAAAAAACAAATGACCGACTCCCTTGCTGTCAATGAAGGACACAATCAAAAGACAGGTGCATACTTACGTAATGATACTAATACTGTATCTATTGACCGTTAATATTGTGATTTATCTAAGTATGACAGGGAGTGAGCGAATTTATACGTATACGTGTCCATTTGTTAGAGATATGTGTAAACCGTGAAATCATATTTTACTATGTACCATTTGAGGTCATGCCTTATTGGTGTTACTTACGAGGTTCCAACCAATCTTTGATTCCTGACTTGACATTGACAACTATTTATTTTAAGACTATATTTTTGTAATACGTTTTCTGATATTGCATGAAAGACAACTTGAGTTAGCTTCCCCTGCTCAAAATTTCATGCTACGCCACTGGTGCTTTGTGAAATATTTCAATTCATTCCATATATATTAATACAGTTTTTATAATATTTCACATCTGAAATTACACTACTGTTTCATTCATACAAAAACCACAGGTTGAATGTAACTTCGAGCACTTCTGTAAAAAAAAAAAGGCAATTACTGACAGAATACAAATGAGCTGTAATTAAGAAAAATGCGATAACAAACATGTTACGAGGACTATTAATTAAGTAACTTCCGTTTTCATACAGGGCACACAGTAATTGGCATAGCAATGCCGTCTTTGCACTGAATGTTGTGTGATTTAGTTCTCTTCAAACAGTGGTACAGAGAGGATCGTGCGGCTGTTACTCGCAGTGATACCAGTGTTCAAAATGTCTGCTGTAATTGAGAATCCCACCAGCTGTGAGATTTCTTGCAGTGAAAACTGTAAAGCAGCTGAAATCTATCTTGTTGCACTCTGGGGTGGTTTTTTTTACACAACAACTCCCTTCTGCATACTTTGCAGCACACTGTGTCTGTTCTGCAAAATTTCAACAGGGAAGTGTTTGATCATCCTCCATACAGTCCTGATTTGACACCTAGTGATTAAGGTACTATCTTTTCATGCATATGGAGAAGTGGCTTGCACTGAGTGCTTTGACAATGACGAAGAATTTGAGGACTGTTATTTCCAAAACTCACTTTCTGCAGAAATGAGCAAAATAGAATTTTGTGTGGTTTATACTTAAGAAAAACGATATACAGTATGTATTTTGCTTTTGATGTGTATATGGACCAAATACTGTCTAAAAAATGAAGTGTTTAACATAGAATTTGCACGTAATTTTTTTTTACATACAATTTTCCAACGAGTTATTTGCGTTTCCTGAAAAATTATAATTTTGTAGAAAGCGAGTTTTGCAAAATCGGTCCTCAATTGCAGTCCAGTGTTGTAGGTTGGCTTCAGTCACAGGCAGGGGACTTTTATGTCTGCAGTATACAAAATCTTGTTAAATGACATGATAAGTGTCCCAATTTAGCTGGTAACTATGTAGAAAAATAACTCCAAGTTTGTAGTTTCAAGCTGTTGCAAACAAATTCTGTAACCACATTGCCTTTTTGTTACAATAAAACGGAAGTCACTTTATGAATAGCCCTCATATAATAGAAGCCTTTGTTGCTTTATCCTAGTTTTACATTTAAGATAATTCCTGCATGTTATGAAACTCATCTACACATTTCATTAATTTCACAATTGAAGAGCAGTAACAATGAACTGGTAGAAGTCAGATGTCTCAGGACTCATATTAAATATAGGGAATATACGGAGTGATAAGTGAACTGAGAGGAAAATGTATGCAGTGAAGAGACGTGTTCCTGCCGTGTGTGCTCCTGAACATGCAAGTTCTCTCCAAGATGGCGTGTTAACTCATGCCATGCCCCACTGCTGTGTTAGAGCTACTCACACACACACACAGGTCTGTACGTACCTCGCAACACACAACTCAAGTTGCATCAAGCTCATTTATTCGAAACAAAAGCGGACAGAGATACAAAAGTGAACAATGTTGTGATTTGGAAGGCAATTCAAGTTACAAGAGAAATGCACTGAGAGTCTCTAAGCTACGAGCAACTGAATGATGTCAGAGGTGGGTTCCGACTGGTGGAGGTTCTCCACGCTGAGCAGACGAATCAGCTCCTCCTCCTGGTCAGACACGAGCCAATCAGGAGGCTCCGTGTCCGACTCCACCTGCCAGAGCAACAAAACAACATTCAGCACCGCGCTACTGGAGTCTGGTCCATGGCAATCACGAGCATTTGGCCCAAAAGAAGTAAATTGCTCAAATGCTCTTTTTGCACGTGCACATTTGCCGGGTGTTTCTGTGGCTATGTTATGAATTTTCAGCGATGACAGAGAAGGCCAAAAGCATCGATGAGACAAAGAACCTCAGTCTGGAAACACCTCAGTTGAAAGTTATATGTACAGCTCGGATTTTTAAGTCATTGATTCTGGTTCACGTTAACACTTTGTTTAAAAAACTTAAAATTGTTTAGCGACATGTTAAAAGTGTTAACATTTTAAAAAAGGTTATGTACCTTAGACAGACAGCCCGTTTCGATGCCAGTGCTGTGTCATCTTCAGTGTCCTACAAACTACTCAGTTCGTAGTTCGTAGGACAGTGAAGATGACGCAGCACTGGCGTCGAAACGGGCCGTCTGTCTAAGGTACATAACCTTTTTTTAAAATTTTAACACTTTTAACGTGTCGTTAAATAGTACATTATGCAACGAGCCTATTATGAAGGTAATTAAGATGCGAGTATGGATATTTATGAAACAAGTGCAAGCGAGTTTCATAATTTTCATATGAGCTTCTTAATTACCATTATAGGCGAGTTTCATACGACTTTTTATGCTCGACCATATTTATAACTTGATATTATTAATTTTCTTTGAATCTGACCTTGACCAATGTCCCGTATGTTGTGAGATGTGCGGAGACGCGAAAGTATTGATTTTTTCCGAGGAACAGATGTTCACATTGACCTTGCTAGGCCATAAGAACCTACAGAGATAACATTGAAATTAAATTAGACATTGAAAAACGAGATGACAAATTGAATTTATTTGAATATTATTTACAATTAACGCTAATTATTATAGTAACAGAACATAACCTTCTGCGACAGTATTGGATTTCCAGCCTCCGTGACTTTTCGCTAATTCTCTTTCGATTGCATATCCGAGAATAATCGATACTTGCGGTTTTATAATGGTAGAAAACTGACCTGTCATTGGCTGATCAGTTGTAACCTGAGTCGTCATTGGCTGAAAGACCTGACCTTTAATGAGTAGGTGTACTTTAATGACATGCATTAAAGGTCTGCTACCAGGTGTATAATTACTACATTTCGGCATGGTCGAGCATAAACAATTTTAAGATTTTTAAGTGCTAAAAATCGGGAAAATATTTATTTTTTATCTGGTAGAATACTTAAAATATGTTATAAAAATAAAATATTTTACCATGTTTGCATTATTTTATGTAAATAAAAACAATATAAAGAGTTCACAGGAAAAATGATGAATGTCACAGTTTTCTTAAGGTTGATGTCATTATCTAATTCAATGGATCACTGCGAAATTTAATGTTGTGCTTATGAAAAATGGTAAAAAGGAGAATTCTGTGGTGTTACGGTAAAGGAGGATAAGTCATTTTTTTGTGCAGGTGAAATTTTGTTTTCCAGATGAACACACAAGTTAAATTATATAAATGAGTGTGCAAAAATCAAAGAATACTAGCAGTTGATGTGCTTTATTTGTGTAGAAAATTATTTGCAATAATGGTTCGAAGTTTAATTTTCATTTATCTTGAAACTCATTTTTATGACTTACCTCCATTTACCCAAACACCGCAGAATTATCACCACAAATACAGTAATCCTTCCCTTTATTTTCTATAGAAACAGCACTACATCTTGCAGTTATAGACTCAATTAGATCATTATGTAATCCTTAACAGAAATGTGACATTCATAGTTTTTCCCGCGAACTCTTCATATGCAATACTGACCAATATAATTTATGCTATGCCTCGTCAACTTCTGAAGAATTACAATAGACAATGAGATTCATCCCAAAGTTGTCTGTCACAAATGACTGATGATTATCGTGGAGCACTGCCTTATACTGGCAAAATGAACACTCCACATCACAAGAAGTCAGCCTGGCAAATTTATAGCAGGGTGTCACTCACAGCAATATCCATATTTTGCTGTCTGTTCACACTTGAGATTTTAGAAATTACTTAGTGTATTAATAGGAAACATTTCTTCGAAATCGCTTCATAATTTTAATGCTCCAATAATGACATTCCTAACATCCCTTCTAGTAGAGCCCCAAACTTCCTCTAAGGCAGACGTCTCAATAGGGCCTTCTCGGAGCACTTCCTCCTCTTTCTCTTTTTTTTAATGTAAGAGTGGAACAAGATGCGGGAGCAGTTCGTGTATCTCCGGATGACGTCATTGACCACGACGTTTGAATAAACATCTGCAACTGCTACGATGTTGTGTCCATCTCCGAAGAAAGAATGTCCTTATTACCGCAAATGTATGAAGAAATAAACGCTTTCGTGGAGAAAGCGAAACTGTGGGAGTCGCAAGTTTCAGTGGGTAAACTGTTACTACTTTACTAATCTAAAATTGTTATCTAATTTGAATCAAGACCAGTGTAACAAATATAATGAAGTACTCAAGGACTTGAGAAAAGAATTTGTAACCAGATTTAAGATTTGAATAGTTCTAATTTAAAATAAATGTTTGTGAATTTCTAAGATGTTTTGGTTATTTTTAATTATTGAAAACATTACGGAACATATTATTTAACTATTATTGTAATGAATATATGAATATTGGCATATCAAAAGAATACATACTTTAACAACTGACAAGTTTAATAATTGTAATTTTATTATTATTATTTAATTGAATTTTATTTTATTAAATATGGGATAAACTTAAAAAAAAGAAAGATACCAAAAACCATTTACTAGAAATAAATTATTGTTGTTCTTTAGTCAACTGTCCGAAGACATGTCTGAACCTCACAAGTGATACCAACTTATGAGGTAACTAGGCCAGGATATAATGGGGTAGGGTGGCCAGTTCCTTGTGCTTAAATAATTACGTAACATGTATGGTTGTTCATGCTTCAGATGTTTTCTTTTTACTTACTGATATATAATTAGAAAATAAATTTATTATTATTATTATTGCAAACTACTTAAGAAATTCCTTCCGAAAACAACCGTCTATTGTGACAGTACAACTCAAAAGTGCAGCTTTGTGGCATTTCTCCCGCAACAGTTACACTTAGCTCACTCATGCTTGTAACATGAATCAACAATCGGCTATCTTCAGGTACTGCGCGTATCCCTTCAGCTGACTACGCTATCTACACTTGCTCTTTGTAACAACTTTTATGCATTGGCCTTGAGACACCTACACTAAGCTAACCCAATTTTTTTTTAATTTTCACAAATTGAACGAATCTGTTACAGAGTTTCTTCGTAACACTTCGAAAGTAATTTTTTTCTCGAAACTGACTCTTCAGGAGTATTCATACTTTATAAAAGGGTATATCGGCTCATACAAATGCGCTAAATAAATTTGCACTAATGATAAACTGAAATTTAGAATAAAATGGAACTGGCTCACTAATTAGAGGCTTCTTCGTCATGCCTGAAACTGTAGCAAGGGTTTGTTGCTAGCTGGGTGTTGTGTAACCTGAGATCACTGTTCACCCTTATTGCTTTCTCACATGGCTTAAATTCTGCAACATATTGCTGTAAATGATAACTTGTTGATCATTAATCTGGAATGGGAACTTTTACAGAAAATTATTTAATGAAAACTGAATACAGTAAACCTCGATAAGACGCGCCCGCTTATTACGCTATCCCGTGTAATACGCTTTTTTTTGTCCAGTCCCTGCACATTTCATATATAACGCCTTTATAAAATACCCCGTTTGTTGCGCTCAAGTCCCGCATAATACGCTGTTTTTGTGGAATATTTTCGATGTAATTTTCAGCAATGTACTGAACTAACTGGTGCCATTAGTTCATGAAAAGTATTGGTATTCGACCCTTTACTTGCGCATTTAAACCTTCATACTTCATACCTTAGTATACCCCCACCCTCTTGTTGCACTCTCTTATTTGACTCTTTATCTGCGCGCTTAAAGCCTACATACAGTTACAATACCTCACCCTCTTGCTAACCCTCTCTCTCAAACAGCATTCCTCACTCGGCTATAATAAAATTCTGGAAATTTTTGCTGGGCAGTTTGTTGTCCTTAGTGTATTGAAGTGTCTGTGAATTACAATGAGTGTTACACGAAAAGCACTTTTTGTGTCGGAAAAATTGGAAATCTTACGAAAGTACGATGAGGACAGTACTCTCTGATGCATTAGGAATCCCATCATCGAGATTAAGGACGATAATAAAAAATCGCGACTGAATCACTGCAGTTGCGATGTAAGGAGGATGTAAGAGCAGGAAACTGAAGTGTGGTAAAATGAGAACTTGGAGAACACACACACGGCAAACAACTACTGTATAAATGACTTTTTCTCTGAAAGAATTAAGTATAGTACATATTGTAAATGTCTTTGACGTACAGTACAGTAATTACATAATGGAGTAATATTATATTACCTTTCATGAATCATGTATTTCAATAAAGAAAAATGTTAATAGATACTGTATATAAGTCAAAATTAGTATACCCGCCTAATACGCGGTCCCGGTTAATACGCGGTTTACACCCGGTCCCTTGAACAGCGTCTTATCGGGGTTTTACTGTATTTTCATTTTTATGTGAAATAAAATTAAAAATATATACTTAAGTAACTCTGTCCGAAACTTAAAAATCAGTTACAAGTTTCTATTGCAGTGCAAATAAAATATATATTTACCTAAGAAACCTAGTCCTAGGTATAAGCCCAAAACATGTTGTCTGGAGGTTGCAGGAGATGATTGTAACAGTAGTAGAAGGGTGAGCAACCCTGCCAATATGTATGCACACATCACAAGAGGTTGTGATCGACCTTTAATTTCCTTCGTATGTGAAACCTGTTTCACTAGAGATAGGATGCTTAATAGAGTAGTTGGAATAGTCATGTATGGACTGATATGAAGCCATCAAGTTAAGATTTACAGTGAACATGTGAGCATGCATAGTAAATGATTACGTAATAGGCCCATATATTCTTTCACCTTGCTTAACCGCAGCAGTGTACACTGTGTTTTTGAGAAGCATACTCCCCAAGTTATTGGAACACGTCTCACTTTGTGTTCATCACTGCATGTGGGTTCAACATGATGGTGCCCCAGTTCATTTTACAAATGGTGCTCGTGAATACTTTATCAGGCATTCCCTGAAAAGTGGATAGGAAGAGGAGGTCCAGTTTCTTGGCTGGCTCATTCACCTGATCTGACCCCATCATGTCAAGTCTTTTCTACGATACACATGTAGAGAACGAAGAGAATCTCCTGGCAAGAATCCTAGCTGCCTGTGACATCGTTAAAATGATTCCAGTGATATTAGACTGGATTCAACAGAGTTTATTGCAATGTTAGCATTAAAGTTGAGGGATGCCAGTTTGGAGCACTGTTACAATTGCAGTCCTCGTAGCTTGAAGATCATGTTATTATTAGATCTAAAAATAAAGCTCTTTATGTTTTCTTATTCCACTTTAAAAGGCATCTCAAAACAGTTTTGGTTTATAACTATTGACTGAGGCATTTCTGAACCAGAGCTCCTTATCTTAAACTGATGCTTTTGAACTTTTCCATCATATCTGAAAGTTTGTAACATTACTACGGAAATACCATGTATAAAGTTAACTCAAATGCATTACCGTCCTGTATTAGAAAAGTATCTGAGAAACATGATTTCGAAAAATGTGCACTTGTTTTGATCTACAAGTATATGACATGTGTCCTGTGCAAAATATTTTTCAATGCCTCCCTTAAATATATTAATTTTATGCTATGACACATCTATTACAACGTTTTTACTTTCACATTATACATAGTATAAAAGAGAAAGAGAGTACTGCAAAGTTGCAAACAAAATCGATTTCGAAATTTTCGCAGAAGTATAAATTTTCAGCATCCATGGTTCCAAAAAAGTGGTAATAGACATTCTGTAGAAGTAAAATAATTTCTCCTAAATTAATAGTCAGGTTTTGTTCATATTCAGTATATATGAGTCAATATATCTAGGATGATGCACTTGAAATATAATAATTATAATACAAATTAATAGATCTTTATTTTAAATTAAAAAACACGCAATGTCGCTTAACTTCAAGAATTATTAAATAGATACTTAACAGTAGAAAAGTGCAAAGTGCCAAATTTATAAACAGATTTTATTAATAAAAAACTTTCTCTCTTACACAATTTTGAGATTTTAATTTTCATAAATAAATTAGAGGCACATATGACAACTTTTGAGCAATCTTTATCAATGGTTTAATGATACTACTAAAATTAACACACTGAGATAAAAACAAACTTCACAATTTATGAAAGGTGCTAAGTCCCATAAACATTTTGTAGGTGCTGCATTCTATTTGTTATCCACATATCTGCAAATAGTATTCCTTAATTTCTTCCTTGACCTAATATGGAATCATGCTCTTTAAATCTGTTCTTTTCATCTGACATAGAACTCAGTGAGGAACAAACTTCATACGTTGCTGATCATATCTTTCACGTGTTTCCTTTTTATGAGACTTTTATAATGATTATCATATATTCCATGTCGACGACACTGTAGTGGTATGACAGTAAAGACACTCATCAGAAATGTTGTTGAATAATCTTGGTCATAAATTTTAGAAAATAAAGCTATTTTCAACTAAGGCGTCACTTCACTGCATTTTAATTTGTATTTTCATGTCACTTACAATAAAGGGAAACGTGCTAATTTTTAAAACAAACCAGCTGTATCATCTCGAGGTAATACATTATGTTTCTATGTGATTCATAGCCCTACATTACCTATGTATTATGTTGTATATAAGTCTTACTTCCACTGACCTTTCTATTTGTAGAAAACACCATGAAATACAATCACTATTGCCTTTTACCTGAACTTCACTATTAACACCATAACTAAGCAACAGAAGGAAATCAAAACCAATGGCACATTGCACCTTTCTTATGAGAGAGCTTGGTAACTTAGCACCATGGTCTTAATAACAATTTACCATCTTCTGTGGACCTAGCCCTCTTGATATGTAATGCTTCTTGGCACGCTGCACCATTTTACTGAAATATCACAGTTTTTTTTTTTTAATTTGGCACTTAGCACCTTTCTAGTGTTAAGTATGACGATATTTAATGATTTTATTTGTAATTTTTTTATCATGTATAAAAACTAGCAAATGAAACAGGTAGGTTAAAATCGTCTGAGAAACTTTTCCTAAGATGAATATATTATTTTGTGTGCGTGTGTGTAATTATTTCTACCTTCAGTAACAAATTCAACAAAGTACTTACTACTGGACAAATAGATGGCATGGCCACATTATTAAGGGGAATACAGTGGTGAGTAATAAAAACAAAGAAATCACTTTGCTAGCAAGTATTAAGAAGGGACATTATCTCTAGTGGGTCTCGTTATAAACTACTAATATTTTTTTAAGTAGCTGTTCCTAAAAGTGATCTTTTAATGCTTTTGAGTGTCTTAAAAACACCATATTACGTGCGAAATAGTACATTATGCAACGAGCCTATAATGGTAGTAATTAAGACGCGAGTATGTTTATAAAACGAGCGCGAGTTTAATAATTTTCATTCGAGCGTCTTAATTACCATTATAGTCAAGTTTCATACGACTTTTTATGCTCGACCATATTTATAACTTGAAATTATTCATAAGTATTCATGTTATTCTTATTGACTGAGGAGCGGAACTGAGCTTGTGCAATACCTCGTAAATTATGAGATGTGCGCAGATGTTAAAGTATTGATTTTTTCCGAGAAACAGATGTGGACATTGACCTTGGCATTGAAAAACGAGATGACAAATTGAATTTATTTCAATATTATTTACAATTAACGCTAATTATTATAGTAACAGAACTTACTTTATTTCAAATAAAGGTGATTTATTGATTTATTGTTGTCTTTCAATTGCATATTCGAGAATAATCGATACTTGCGCTTTCATATTGCTACAATGGTATTTTCTGATTGGTGGAACACCTGAACTTTAATGAGTAGGTGTACTTTAATGAGGTCCATTAAAGGGCTGCTACCAGGTGTATAATTACTACATTTCGGCATGGTCGAGCATAAAATACTTTTAACACTAATGAAAAAAAGTATTATTAACACTGACTTTCAACTATTTGCACTGGTAAAGGCAGGAAAGATACAAAACAACACATTCTTGTGCTTTACTGTTTGGTACAAAGGAAGCATAATCAAACGCAACTCACTTGATTCTAATTCAATAAAAATCTCAACACTGTGACTTTTATATAATCTAATGCGATCAAAATTCCACTTATTCTAATATTGATATGAATATGACAACTTTATAGCAGTCTCTGCATAATAAGCAAAGCCAGTTAAAAACAGACGAGAACACAAAATGAAAACTGTTTATTTTTTTTGGTCTTCTAGAAAACTTAATGTAGGCCTGATAAAAAATTTTGTAATGTAAATAATTCTATATCTCTTATATTACTTCATATCCTACAGAAGCTAACACATCTTTCTCGAGAATAACATCATGTATCAAAGACAGAACTTGTTCTGTTCAGCCTGTCTTGTTATGTATTTGTATGTGTATTTCAAGTCGGTTAAATATCAGTTAAAAATATTAATAACTTTACACAAAACGTGTTTTATATTTAATGGCTGCAGAAGGGTACCTGTCGAATACAGGGGGGAGAGCCATTAATCCTTCCCATTGAAGGCTTTAAGGAACCAACCTGGACAAATACCCAATGTCCCATCCCTACCTTCCCGTGGTGCAGCTGTTAGTAAGCATAATTTTACGAGCTGAACTAAAGGGAGGGGCTACTCATCAATTAGCACTGGTCAGCTTGATGAGTTAATGACTGAATTTGGTATAATTTTCCTCTATTCAATACCTAATTCCCTCTTTACCCTTTCCTATCCAGTCCTCTGACTGAACTCTTACTTTCTTCGACCCTGACGGCATTAGAGCATTCGAGGCCTAGGGGTTCATTTCCCTTTCCTTCCTCCTCTTCCTACTTTTCTGTTCCTAGTGCTGACCTGCTATGGCACTAAAATCGTCCTGCAGTGGCTTAAGGAGGGAAAGCTGGTGATCAACAAGATCTCCCAGCTAGGTCCAATGGACCCGTCGACCAACAGCAGGTGTGGTCCTCCAGACATTCTGGGGGTTGTGTGTGAATGAAGTAGCCACCAAAACGTTAAAATATGGTGTTCACTTAAATCGGCTACAACTTGCCATTTTCACTCCAATATGAAATGAGTACCATTAAGGTAAAATTATTCGGAGGTAAAATAGTCCCCCAATCGGATCTCCGGGCGGGGACTACTTTAATGGTACAGATTTTAATTTATAAATCTGTGCTTCAGTGGCTGGCCATGATAATATCTTTGAAAAATATTGGAATGCAAGAGGTCAAATGACTTTATTGTCAAATGCCTGGCATTAGAAAACAACATATTTAACCAACAGGTTTTTATTGAATGGGATGAATCTAGTATGATTTGCATAGAAATCATGCCATTTGCTGTCTATGCATAACAAAACTTGCAATGCATGTAATATATATAAACTTGTAAGATATTTTTAAGTACGTCTTATTAAAACAATATAAAATAAAAAACAAATTGGAATAGAAATGTTTTCCTCTTTCGTTACAGTGGAACACTTGACATGTAAGCCTGATGTTAAAAGATGAAATAGATACCTAGTATACAGATATTAAATTATGGTCTTATTCTTTGCCACTCACGATGCAATTTAGTTATTTTTCTTAACAACTACTGATTTCTCCTCTTCTACACTAAAGGCTGGTCCGCAATAAACTAGGAATGAGAACCAGAACGAGAATGGGAAGCAGATGACTTGAACGTGAAGATTTTTGATTCACAATAAACCAAGAACGAAAACATCTATGCATGTCAATAACGATCTGCAAGGTCGATATTATGTATTCTGATGTTATTTATGTATAATTGACCAATACATAGCACAAATGCAAAGCAATTCTACTGAATTTCAGGGATAGTTACAAGCAATGGATGAAGAAATTATGTCACGGCCTCCTTGCTACAAAATATATGACGACCAAATTGCTCTTTGACGGTAACAGAATGAATCAAGTAGGCTGTGATCTGAAATGTGAACATTAAAGTTAAAACTTGACCAACTCTCATGTTGCCATTCCCGGGTTCCAGCGAGCTTCTCATTAATTGTGAATACATACATCGGTTTATTGTGGACCAGCCTTTAGTAGGTCTTGTGGGCAACTGTTCCCCTTGACCATGCAGAGCATTGGGGCCTGTGACCTACCAACCTTCTAGCCACTGCATCTTTCCCACATTAAAAAAATTATTGACAGTGACAAAGGAAAAATCTACTGCGCCAATTAAGAGGACAAACCACGAATTATTCTCTATCAAAGACGGATCCAGGGAGGAGCTAAGTGGGGCTTTAGCTCATCCCCCTTCAACTAATATGACAACAGTTATATTCAATGATTCAGAACTTTCTCAGGCTTCTAGCCAGGGCTGACAAGCTGTTTTAAAGACCCACCACTGAGTGCACACAAACTCTGTGTGACTTGAATTGTAGTTTTCTGTTAACGAACAATATTATGTAAATCTGGCTTTCAGGTATAGCTCCCTGTGAAGTTAATTTGAATAATTTCAAGGGAAAAATTGTTCCGGGGCCGGGTATCGAACTCAGGACCTTTGGTTCAGCGTGTCAACTTCTTACCTGGCTAGAAGCCCGAGAAAGTTTCGAATTATCACGTCACTAGGAAAGCTTCAGTAGTTAGTTATATTTAAGTTTATGGAGTTATTTTACTTTGATGAAATTAAATGCAACAGTTTTATTTCTGCCTTATATACGTACGTCACCAATGCATTCGTTTTTAGTGAGCATACACCCCTTGAATAGTAACTAGTGAACGCATCCCAGCAACAGACTGGACTGGTGAATAGTAGGAAAAGAAGCCCTTACTTTAGGGAATCCTGGATCTGCCACTGTTCTCTGTTCGCGTCCAAAGTGATGTTACATGGCGTTACTCACGACAAATGAGGGCGAAGTAAACACATTACATTCCCTAATCATTTACTTAAATTAATACACCTAAACCAATAACAGAAATAAATAAATCCTAACACCTAAAAAATAATAAATAATTTAATGACAATGGTAAAAATCCCTTTCAAGCGTGACGTCGTGCATCCCCAACTATAAACGACGATATCATAACGTCTCATGGCTGCACTCAGCTTCGACCCCTTTGCACCCTGTTTCCCCTCTTCTTGCCATTACTTTAGAGAAGAACAACAGTGAGTACACGACAAAATGTTGGGAAATTAAAATACCTCAACTGAGGTCATAGTTTGTAACATCACTATTACGTGGTAAATAGAAAAAAAACAAAAAATAAAAAAAAGATTCTCAGATTATTGTTCAAATAAAATAAAATCACCCATCTTCAATCCACGGTAATGATACTGCTGATTTTTTTTTTAGCAAAAACAGGCACCAGAATTTTACAGAAACCAAGTCAAACTTTACCCTATAATTCTGCAAAAATTATAATTAAAAGAAACTTCCAAATAGAACTGTTGAAGCACTTCAAAATTCAAAGTAATAACAAATAGTGGGCAGTTACATTGCAAAATAAATATTTAATTCCCAAACACCCTAGACTTGATGCTGCAGCAACATTTAGATTGATAACAGATAACAACTACTTGACTGCACACCTTTATAAAATTGGAATCTTCAACTCTCCAAATTATATCCTGTGTCATGAAGACAATTCTACAATGAATAAGTTGTTTAGCTGTCAAGACGTCGCCTACAAGAATGCTGACCGGACTTTATTGGGAAGCAAGAAAGCAAATGGAATATATCCAAGCATTTGGCATTAGATTACTACTACTTATTGCGCGATAATTGACTTCGAAATTTTATAACATTGTGGAAAATAATTCATATTTAAAATATAATCGTCATATCCAAGGTTATGTTACATCAAACAAAAGCAGTACATAAATGGCACTGTAATGCATATGCACCTGAATTGCTGCGTGAATACGTACAGATTATCTTATTAACTCCAGAAAACAGACGAGTTGTTAAATAAGAATCTTCATAATACTAAAACTAACAAAAATTTAAAATGCTGACCACATGATTATCTCAACTCTCTTAAGGTGCATCTACACGATTCAATTTTTCTTTCAACTTTATGCATTCAAGCAATTAATGCAATATTGATATTTAATATTAATTTTTATTTATGTAGTGAAGATGATGTTCAAAACTGCGCACCACGTAGACACAAAATCTCCATGCATCTCAATTGAATGTGCGTTTTAAACTTTATTCTTCCAATATTCTTCCCACACTGCACGCATACGCGCACTGAAAACTGAACTGTGTAGATGCAGCTTCAGGACTGTTTTAAAACTAATTTCAATGCTGATGGACAGAAATACATTTCATAAAATTATGTTACAGTGCATCATTGTGGTTTGAAAGAGTTAACTGTAAGAATTGCAAATTATATTATATGACACAGAAGCAACATATGAGGCTAAGCTTGTTTTGAAAAATTAAAAGTTGTGAAGCTTGTGTATTGGTGCATGGGAGTGTGCTTCATTTGTTACCCTGTAGAGAGGAAACAGACTTTCAAACATTCCATGGTACATGCATGTGACATCGATCCAATATGAAGGCTACTTCCTACCCTTTCATCTCACACTTCAGTATCTACAACATGCAAGGTGCTGCCTCATCCAACATAGTCAAACACCTTCACAGGAGAATTACTTGACAAGAATTTGTACAGTATGAAAAATGATGATCTGACCTGGAAAACTGCATGGGAAGACAAAGGTGTATACTACACTCTACCACCAACAATTGAGAACAACGAGGTAGCTAAATGTGACATTGACTACATAATCAGCAACAGCAATTTCAGAAATGGAGTTAAATCCCTGTACAAATTTAAATCTCCCTCTTCTCAACATATCATGAATTTCGTCGTAAATAGAAAATTTAAAAGATTCAATCGAACAGCAAATACGTATATCAACTGTTCCCTTTCTAACACTGCTACTACATGTGGAGTTCAACTCCCAGTAAAGGGCTCCGTAATTCTCGAGTTCTTGTTTCTATTTCTAAAAAGTGACAATATTAAGTTCAATATAATATCCATAGTATGAAGACGAAAAAACAATAAAAACAGAGTGAAGATATACCGTATTTACTTTTGTATAAACCCCACCCCAATTTTAAAGGTCATTTTCAGAAAAACATAAATAGATAAATAAAGATACCATACTCTTGAACTAGGTGTTTAAAAATTTTCATTTCATATAGTGATCAATACAGTGATTGTACACGCATACTTTGATGATCCTTGCATACATGCTCTTCTTATCTTCATCACGTAATTGTACAGTTGGTGTCAATATCGAGATACTTGCTTGCTTTACCTCTAAGAAAAGGGTGCTATAAACATCATCTGTTGTAAGATTTCAAAGTTCATCTGATTCCTAAAGCAGTGAAGGTCTTCTTCAGGGGGATATTGATCTAAAATACGATATTCCCAAGTTTTATGGCATAATATACTGGTAATGTAGAAGTGGAGATAAAATATGAGTCAATTAAGCGGAATCGTTTATCATGGAAAGACTCATGATGCCATGTTTAGGTACAATTTCTCTTGAGAAAGATAAATGCGGTAGCTTCCCATTGCTTTTCACACACCACTATACCTTTTGTATCTTAAAAGATCCCAGCGGGGAGGTGAGGAAAATGGATTCGACTAATCAGGCCCTCCGAACTTTACCGAAATTTACTGCAAGTGTTAAATATCAGTTATATTCGGGTTTTTGACCAGATCAGAGACTGGGAAATCCTAATTAGCCTTTGAAGCTATGCTAGAAAGAGTGGGTGAAGAAAGAATGATGCTGAAACTGATCAGGAAGAGAACAAGGAATTGGCTCGGTCACTGGCTGAGAAGAAACTGCCTACTGAAGAACGCAATGGAAGGAGTGGTGAATAGAAGAAAAATCCAGGGCAGAAGAAGATATCAGATGTTAGACGACATTAAGATATACGGATCGTAAGTAGAGACTAAAGGGCAGAAAATAGTAAAAATTGGAGAATGCTGGGTTTGCAGTGAAAGACCTGCCTTTGGGCAGAACACTACGAATGAATGAATAATCGAAAGTAGTAGTCTCCATGTTAACTAGAATATATGGCAACATATTTGCAACCAAGACCTCTTCAAGTGATATCTCTATCCAATGCTTTTGCTTCAGTAAAGTCTCATTTTACAAACCTATGGGTCAAAAATTGGCTCTCTTCTGACAAAGGAAAAATTTTACAGTTTGTACAAAAGAAACCAAATGACCTGGAAATGTACAAAAACTTGCTCAGACATGTTCAAACATTTTTAACAAGAGCCAGAACAGGTCACATTGTCACTCAATTGTACCTACACCGATTTCACATTTCTGATAATCCTACTTGTCTGTGGTGTAATAATCATGATGAAGATCTGGAACACATTCTTCTGTACTGTCCATCCATAAACCACAAAAAAAGTAAATTAAAATCATCAGTACCAGTTGCAGAAGACACAGCCCTGCAGTATATATTGACTACACCCCACCTCTGGCTACTAGCAACAGGCATCTATAATGAACACCGATCAAAATACCCCTCATTTCTCGTGAAAAACAAAAACTGAATAGACTAAAGTGGACTTCATGTTGTCAGCAAACAGCTGGATACATTAAGAAGATTGATTGATTGATTGTTGAAGTGGACCGACCTCTTCTTCAGTATCCCACTCGTATTTTTATGCCAAAATTTGGCAAAAAAAAAAAGTGGTGCTTATACATGAGTAAATACAGTATCATTAAAAGAAAAAGGGGGAGATATAAAACGCATCCTGCATAAATAGGTCGTTGTCAAAATGTGTAACAATTTTTAAACAGAACACTCGAGTTTGATGCATGTAGTAAATGGCTTTGAGAGAACCTGTAGGTTCATTGCCACCCTCACATAAGTCCGCCATTGATCCCTATCCTGAGCAAGATAAATTCAGTCTCTAGCATCATATCCCACCTCCTTCAAATCCATTTTAATATTATCCTCCTATCTTCGTGAATGTAGTAAATATGTAGACGAAATAACCAAGTTCACATTGTATGATGTCTGACAATTGGCTGGTATCTAAAGAAAGTAAGACTGCTCCTCAGAAGAACAGAAGACTGCACATCCCGACAAATGTTGGACAAGTATGTATGACCTCCACATCCACACAGAATCCTGTCTTGTTAGTTGAAATCATGTTAGTGCCGCTCAGCATGCCATTACCATGCATGTACAGTGCAGAACATGCATACCTTTGCAGAGTCCTTCAGGTGGTTCATGGACGGATCATTGATACTCTTACCAGATGCAGCCTTTGTTGCCTGGATCAAGTCTCCGAGAGCAGATGCCACATCTTTCACTGCGTTGATCAGCATTACCTGAGAAGAGAAAACATAAATTTTATTTTTGGTGCAGCAGTTTTTGGTTTTTTCATTGTGTCAAAGTGCCCTTCACACGCTCATGTTTGTCTGCAGACCATGTATGCAGTGACAGTCTGCACATTTGATCTGTATGGTTCATTTTGCTTCACACGTTCCATCCTCAATCAAGTTTTCACACAAACGTTCCATCCTCAATCAAGTTTTTGCACAATCTTGAATTAAATGTCCGAAAGTGGAGAGGGTTAAAAAAAAACTGTCATGACTAAAGGAAATAATTTGCTTACAAGATGGTTCCTCTGCCTCATGCTAATACAATATTTCGGAAGTTAATAACAACAGAAAAAAATCAAAATGGATAAGATGGACCAAAGACCGACTTCTAAAACATTTCCTCATGTAAATCTTTTAACCCTCGCAATTTAGCTGCTCTAGAATTTCATGCTACTTATCTGGGGTCTTTTTTGACTCCAAGAATATTACTAATTAAGATATTTTATATTCAATGCATTTTTATATACAGTAAAAGCAAATTGTAAGTTTTTATTGGAACTAGAATAATTCACTATGTTTAAACAGTGAACTGAATTAATTAATTTAATTAGTTTAATGGCAGACTATTTATTCCGTAAATGTATTTGTATTTTTTCAATTATCAGACAACACATTCACTTTCCTTGAAATAAAACACAAAAAGGAAATTTTTATTTCATCAAGTGTTAATTATTATATTTGGACAATTAATTATTTAATTTAGTCTCATCACCTGCTGCAGTAGAAAGAACAATAAGCTAATTTTACAAATATAAATAATTACTCTTGAACCTACAACATTTTACCCATAGACTATATGGCAGTTTATGCTGTATTTGTTTCATTTGTTCACTTTCCAAAGCACATGTTCACTTTGCTTACAACAAAACACTATCACTGCAAAATAATTCTAACTAGAAAACAAAGACATCTTCTATAGCTGGGGCCATCCACGAACCCAAGCAATAAACATGACAAAAATAATCAATATATAACTATGAAATAATAATCTTAATTGTAAAGGAAACTAAAATAACCAAGGATAGCATATCTAGGTTACTGAAACGTTTTGGAGTATATGGATGTAGATATTAACAATAAAATATGATGTGGGGTCAGAAAAGACCTCAAGTAAGTGCCGAGGGTTAAACGAGCTCAAATTTGAAAAAGATGACTGGCTTAACTACCTAAGAATTACAACAAATTTTGAAAAAGTTACTGATATTTATGTCTGTGTGTGTGTGTGTGTGTGTGTATCTAATGACCAGTAATCAATCTAAACATGGTCACGGCAGATTTTCGAGGTAGATCAGGAATTAGTTTTGGATCTTTGAATGATTCTTTCCCTCGGGGGAACCTGTAACCCCTAGAGGGCGCGTCCCCAAGTGGTGGATCGGGGAATGCCTCTCAGAAATGAGTGGTAGGAGAGAATTGAAATATCTCCCGTGGACCAACAGGTAATTATCTATGCTAGCCTGTCATGGCATAGAGATGCGTCCCACAGGAGGCAGAGGTGAGAACGGTCGGTGGACTCAAGTAAGCCCTCCTGGCTAGGTCCGAAGGACCCGCTGACCAAAGACAGGTGTAGTCCTCCTTTTGTATAGGGGGTTGAGAAAGGACAGTACAACCGCCAACTCTTAAAAACATGGCGTCCTTCAAGAAAATGGTTCAAATCAGCTCATCAAAATGTTACTGATATTTATATATCTTTAGAAAATCTCTTATACAGTTTAAATATATTCCAAAATTCTGTCATAATATCACATTCAAGGACAGCTATACAAATTATAATTTCACAACAGTCCACAAAAGGGACTAAAATTCAGGATTGTAAGAAAATGATTGATCTATTACCTAACTACCAAATTACCTAAACTACAGAGAGAGAGAATTAGTTTACAGCGGATTCTGTCCCATCATGATATAAAGGAAAATGAAACGGCAGACTTTTAGGACTGAAATTTTACAACCATCTAATAATGGACTTCCATTTTATTCTGTAAAACCAATCAAAAGTAAATTCAGATCTATCCGAGAACAACAAAATTCGGATGGAGCGAAAGATAAATCATGGTAAATTTTACTGACTAATGCTGGGTTGCAAGAAACTTGTTCCATAAATTGCTATTCTCTCGTTAAGTAACGGTCCTTTAAACTATTCCAGTCTTTAAAGTATAGGTCGTTGCAAATGTGATTTTTAACGATCTGTTAGCTATTCCATCTTTAAACGGAAAAGATTCAAAACGACAGAGCCTTCGTAGCCGGCGCAAATAATTCGCTTATTATTCGTGCATGTCGCTATGGTAATATTGTGTTTTTGGATAGTCATTGTTTTCAAACAGGCATCAAATACTGACCCAGGCCAACATGCAACGATTCTTGGTACAGATTGATAGAGAAGTAACCCTTCCTGTTTCGGTACATCTCATTCAAGTGTCCACTAGGGCTTTGAATTTTCATATGGCTACAGTCTATGCACCAATCACGTTGGAAAAATTGCAAATTGAGAAGAAATCCTGTTTTACTGTTTGTACAGAATTTCCTTGAAGCATAGTAATGTATTGTTATCTCATTCTTGCAGTGCAGTCACACATATTATTATTCTACAAACTGTAGATTTATAAACATGAATATGATCCACTATCACATTCTGAAACGCCCCTATTGCGTAATAGCGCAAGGCAATTTACTGCGTGCGATTTGTTTTCCAATATAATGCCCTATTTCATGCAAGAGAGCCATGAATGTGTCTTTCGATCATCTAAATCTAACCTTAAAATCAATATTATCGTATTCTTCTAGAGGATTCGATCTGTCTCTAGTATTCTTGGTCTTGATAGATGTTGTACCATATCAAACATAACCTCTACGTCAAACGATTCTATAATAATAATAAAATTGTTTTATTCACAAAACTTTTCCTATACACACATGAATCTCGAGTTCAATGTGATATATATATATATATATATATATATATATATATATATATATATATATATATATTACATTTCACTTATTTACTTCTGATGATAACATATCCACGAAATTACTTAATACTGTCAGATACAAAAACAAGAAATATACGTACAATATGGTGGCTAACAATTCGTTAACAGTTTATAGCTCCGATTTTCGACCTATAGTTTACAGAGTGCTTTAACGAACCAATAGCTTTAAAGGTCGTTCTTGCAACGCTTACTGACGCTAAATGAACAATTATAGCACCAATAGTGTTTAACGAACCTATAAATGCTTTCTTGCAACCCAGCATAACCCAGGTAAATCTATTGTTGCGATGTTCAGGTTGATGACAGGTCATGATTGTTTGGCAAGCCACCTGCACAGGATAGGAATTTCCCATAGATCCGCCTGTGTATTGTGCGTTGCAAATGTAGAGATAAACATGGAATACATCAAAAGATTCACAGCACTATACAAGACGATGACATTGTCAAATGTCTATGCATTGGACCAACAACAATTATATAAGTATAGACGAAGAAACATTCTTAGAATGCAGTACCGGTATGTCAAACTGATACGATATTGTAATGGAAATCAGTAAGTCCTTATGGTAGGCTAACAGTAACAATGAGGTTTTTGGCAGAACATAATATGAAGACACGAAATTTTCTGCTGTGATATCACCTCCATCATTGATGAACTTTCATAAAATTCCTTCGTATGCACTCTGGATGTTATTAATTTTCTTTAATGCAATGCCACAATCTGCATTAGGTACAACTTATTTGAATTTGGAAATTAATTTGTCACAGGTCGTGTTAAGGCTCATTCACAATGAAAATTAAACATAACGTAGGCGTTAACTTAAGAATATAAACGTTACGGTAAAATCAAGAAGTCATACCATCATTCATGATGGGAACATAAACATAACTGCAAACATACTTGGTAACCATGGAAACACTACAACGACGCCATTTCCTCATATTCTGTCGTATACTTCAGCGCTCCACGATTGTGTTCTGTTTGCAAATCACGTAAGCATAAGCATGAAAGTTTGGAGTTTGCAAACTTTCATGTTAACGTCTTACAGTAATGTTTATGTCAATGCTTATGTGAATCATTGTGAATGATTTCATTTGGTAGCCTGGGCGCAAACTTCTGTGTTTATGTTATGGTTATGTTTAATTTTCATT
Organism: Periplaneta americana; assembly: GCF_040183065.1. Taxonomy (NCBI): domain Eukaryota; kingdom Metazoa; phylum Arthropoda; class Insecta; order Blattodea; family Blattidae; genus Periplaneta; species Periplaneta americana. The sequence goes on along the minus strand of NC_091125.1, from coordinate 170,015,314 downwards.
GTGAATGGGCCTTTATTCTTATTCCCGTTACTATATTCTTTGGTCTTAACTTTCCAAACAGCTGGCAATGTTCTATACAGTTCTATGAATTCACTCATAAATTCACGCATGAATCCTGAAAAGAATCATTCATTGTTTTATTTCAAGTAGACAATACATCGTCACTAGGAAGAAGACTGTGCTGTCTATCTGCGTCACCTTAACTTGCACTTGCATTCTTTGCATTAATTGCAAGCATTGCCAGACTTCGCACAGGACGAACACAGACCAATTTCTTTGTCGGCAATTTATATACAACACACAATGACTACCTCTGGTTCTCAGTACAAACACAGTCTGTGGAGACAAGCCAGTGTTTATATCTGTGCGTGTAAAGGTCCTAAATATACTGAAACATCCAGCATCTTGGAACTATAGTTTGTCCACTCTTAGTTTGGGTCCTAATGTAAACATTAACCACATGCCAATCACCACAAGACATTCTACTCACGGAGAAGTAGTGCACAGTCTAAATCCACGCACAAGTGGAAAACAAACTAACTGGTGTGGTGTGTACAGGTCTGGTTCTGGTGCATGGATACAATTTATTTGTTTACATTCGAATCTATTTTAAGAATGAACAGAGTATATGTCTTAGCTCAATCAGTAGGGAGGATATGTGTTGAATTTGTTATCAAGAATGCAAAATACTTCTTGGCAATGGATCCAACACATAGGTTTCTCTTTCTTTATCTCTGCTGATGATGGAGCTGATAAATAGTTCCAAAACGTTCCATGTTTCTGCATCTAAAGTACGATGCAAAAAACAAAATATCTCACATTGCAATTTACATAATTAAAATCTTAAATAATACATAGTATTTGTTATGTACCAAAGCACCCAACTTTCACCACAACACTTTAAATAATATTATTATTTACAGAAACAATAATTTCCAGGTCACAGATGTCATACTAACTGGATGTGTCAAGTTCAGAGAACTGAATGATGGATTTCTATATAAAGATAATTTAATTTGTTAAGTCTTCAAGCAGGGAGATAACACTATCAGATAATTTTTTTTCTGGAATGAGAGGCCATTGACAATAAAAGGTGGAAATTCCTTGGGATACATGAATGAGAAATGAATGATGTTAATAGAAGTCTGGAGATCGTGAACTTTGCACATGAACAGACCTATGCTTTGTATTATGAAAGAAGAAACATGACAGCTCTCAAGATAGTGAAATAGAAACACAAGGTGGGTCACGAGTTGCTATGGAAACAAATGTTAACACAAGTATAGAGTAAGAGGAAGGTGAGGTTAATGATTAGGAAAAAACAAAGTATGTAATTACGTCTCGTGATTACAACATAGTACGAAATGGAAATATAACAATCGGAAATTTATCCTTTGAAGAGGTGGAAAAATTAAAATATCTTGGAGCAACAGTATAAATGACACTCAGGAAGAAATTAAACGCAGAATAAATATGGGAAATTACTGTTATTATTCAGTTGAAAAGCTTTTGTCATTAGTCTGCTGTGAAAAAATCTGAAAGTTAGAATTTATAAAACAATTATATTACTTTTTTTTTTATACCATTAAGTACGAGAAAAATTCGTACCGGCACCGGGAATCGAACCCAGGACCTCTCAGCTGTGCGCGCTGAGTGCTCTCTAACCAACTGAGCTATGCCGGGACCCGATTCTCGTACTTAATGGTATAAAAACAAACTGACTAGTCATACTAGTCGAGCAAAATATAATGAGGTGGGCGAGACCTCATTCATATTTGATACAGTTATATTACTGGTTGTTCTGTATGGTTGTGAAAGTTGGATTGTCACTTTGAGAGAGGAACAGAGATCAAGGGTATCTGAGAATAAGGTTCTTAGGAAATATTTGGGACTAAGAGGGTTGAAGTTACAGGAGAATGGAGAAAGTTACATAATGTAGAACTGCACGCATTGTATTCTTCACCTGACATAATTAGGAACATTAAATCCAGACGTTTGAGATGGGCAGGGCATGTAGCACGTATGGGCGAATCCAGAAATGCATATAGTGTGTTTAATTGGGAGGCCGGAGGAAAAAGACCTTTGGGGAGGCCGAGACATAGATGGGAGGATAATATTAATAAGGATTTAAGGGAGGTGGGATATGATGATAGAGAATGGATTAAACTTGCTCAGGATAGGGATCGATGGCAAGCTTATGTGAGGATGATAATGAACCTATGGGTTTCTTAAAAGCTGTAAGTAAGTAAGTAAGTAAACATTGATTCGACGTACACTGCTGTTTTCAGCTAATCCGTGGACTTCTTCATATGTGGTGTATCCACTACTCTGCAGCACTTTAGCAAGTTTCGATCGGATGGTGTGATGTCTGTGGTTGTGAAGTGTCGTCAAAAGGACAGGATCCCAAGACATGTGCAAGTGTTTCAATCTCGTTGTGGCATCGCCTGGGATCTGCCTCTTTCAGTATTTCTAGCTATAAGCCCAGCAGAAATGCGTTCAATTTCCGGAGGAAAATGGAAAAATATCTTCTACACATTTGGAACTGTGTTGCTCAGTTTTTCATTTGTTCAGTATTGTGTTAAGCAGTCACTTGTACTATGGGGGAGTCTAGTGTAAGTTCTTAATCTTAATAATACTTGATTTTGATTTAGTAACATTATTAGATTCTCTAGACTAAGATGGTTGAGACATATAAAAAGAATGATAGTTATATTGTCAGACTCCAAAACAGCTATTCTATCAATAGTCTCTAAACACACACCTTCATCTCAAACAGCAGAAATAACTAAAATGCTCTCTCAATTAATATCACTCAATAAAAGAATTGTATTCCAATGGATACCATCCCATTGTGGAATCCTGGGAAACGAGAATGTGGATGCTTTAGCAAAGAAGGGCAGCACTGCTACTTACAGACCTGTTACTAAATCTACGTATTACTCTGTGAAAAGATTTATTAAGTCTACATACTTAGATTTCAACGAACAAAATTTGATAACACAATCTCAAGGGAAAAAAATGGAACTCTCTGCATCAAAATCCACAGTTAATTCCCGATTTACCACGAAAATCGTCTGTAGCTGCATTTAGATTGGCAACAGGCCATGATTGTTTGGTCAAACACCTGCATAGAATTGGAATATATCAGTCCCCTAACTGCCCATTGTGCAACTCAAACCAAGAAATGGATTCAGAACACCTTAAAATCTGTGCTTCAGTGGCTGGCCATGATAATATCTTTGAAAAATATTGGAGTGCAAGAGGTCAAATGACTTTATTGTCAAATGCCTGGCATTAGAAAACAACAACAACAAAAATTCTCTACATATCCAGAAGAAATCAGATCAAGGGGCAAGCCAAAGAATAGATGATAGGATTGTGTTCAGCAGGATCTGCAAAGATTTGGAATTCAGAGATGGAACGAGCTGTCAGAGAACAAGATAAATGGAGGACAGCAACAGAAATGGTGAAGGCCCACCATGGGCTGTAGTGTCATGCAAGAAGAAGAATCTGGTAAGAGTGAATGATTTAAATTTTAATCTCAAACCTCCAATTAATGAATTAGCATTAGCACACTATCTTAAGAGTAATGGAGATTTCTGTGCGGTTACATCACCTTGTATGGTATGAAATGAATATGTGCAAGTCATCAAATAACATAAACATTCCAGTCAGCAAAATGTTCGGCTGCAAGTCCTCACCTGAGCTTCTGGATTGTTGGAACCTAGAGACGCGGCTCCATACTTAACGACCTCAGCCAGCTGCACAATGGTGGACACGGCATTCTGGGCTGCCACGGCGAGTTGCTCCTGTGAGGATGCAGCTCCTGCGACTAGTGTTTTGGTGTCCTCCACCAATGCCTTGGCCGTCTTGAGGATGTTCTCCCTGTGGTCGGCAAAGGACTCATCCTCATTCTCTGCATGCAGTGTGCCCGCTGTGGCGAACATGATGGTGGTGTCCAGGTCCCCAATAATGCCAGACACTGTGCTGGCTGCGTTGATGCAAGCTTGTGTGCCACGGGAACCTGCCTGCAGAGCTGCCAGCACCTGTGAAACCTGCATGCAACAAAGGGAAGCCATTACACTGGGCTGAAAACCTATCAACATTCTTCAGAACATACTAGTTTTAGTAGCAGCAGACTTCGAGGGGTGTACAACTGAATTGCACTGCAAACATTATTAAAGTGGCTGCAAAAGGGTATGTTGGATACAGGGATGGAGAGCCATTAATCCTTCCCATTGAAGGCTTTAAGGAACCAACCTGGACAAATACCCAATGTCCCATCCCTACCTTCCCGTGGTGCAGCTGTTAGTAAGCATAATTTTACAAGCTGAACTAAAGGGAGGGGCTACTCATCAATTAGCACTGGTCAGCTTGACGAGTTGATGACCGAATTTGCTATAATTTTCCTCTATTCAATACCTAATTCTCTCTTTACCCTTTCCTATCCAGTCCTCTGACTGAACTCTTACTTTCTTCGACCCGACAGTATTAGAGCATTCGAGGCCTAGGGGTTCATTTCACTTTCCTTCCTCCTCTTTCTACTTTTCTGTTCCTAGTGCTGACCTGCTATGGCACTAAAATCGTCCTCCAGTGGCTTAAGGAGGGAAAGCTGGTGATCAACAAGATCTCCCAGCTAGGTCCAATGGACCCGTCGACCAACAGCAGGTGTGGTCCTCCAGACATTCTGGGGGTTGTGTGTGAATGAAGTAGCCACCAAAATGTTAAAATATGGTGTTTACTTAAATCGGCTACAACTTGCCATTTTTCACTCTGATATAAAATGAGTACCATTAAGGTAAAATTATCCGGAGGTAAAATAGTCCCCCAATCAGATCTCCGGGCAGGGACTACTTTAATGGTACAGAATCAGCTAAGTTATCTTTGAAAAATATTGGAGTGCAAGAGGTCAAATGACTTTATTGTCAAACGCCTGGCATTAGAAAACAACAACAACAACATTATTAAAGTCTCTACTCTTAATTAATTCTGAAATTATGTTTCAAAAAGTATTTTAAAATGAATTTTCCATCTTGTGATGTAAGAAGTACTTAAATAATTTTGCCTAAATACAAAACAAAATCGAAAAATGTCTCATAAAGCAGACCTTTGCCTCTGATTGAGGTTCTGGCTGACATATTCATCTATTTTATCAGGCAGTACATCTCACATCAGAGGAAGAACAATTGGATGGATTTATGCAACAATAGACCAACTGACAATTTGAAAAAAAATCGAGATATTTGCACAAATCTGTTGGTGACTGGATTATTTAACTCGGAAAAAATCAAGAAGTCGATATCTGTATTTTGCTGCTATTTATAAGCAAAATTAGTTTATTGCTTAAAATTTATTTACTCCATCCTAAAGTGGCTACTGCTGTAACCTTGACATTTGAATATATCTTATGTTCTTGAAATGTTTGTAGTTTGAGTTTCATCAATGATGTATTTTTATAAAGTGTTGCTTTATATTGGAAATTTGTTATTGTAGTCCTCACTGTGACCAGGAGCATACTGCTTGTGCCAGGGTACTATTTTTCGAGGCCAGGGGGTGCCAGGGCACTTTTATGATTTTCATGTTACCGTCAAATTTTGCATTTATAAAAAGTCATATTTTATTGGCATTTAAACAATTTTACATCTTGCTTACACAACTTTTAACACTATATCACTCAGAATATAAAGTTTATATTGCTTTCACGTGTTAAATACTAGGTTACAGTAACTTGTTGACTAGTTTCAGCTTTTGAGCTATCCTCAACAAGGTACTGTAACCTAGTATTTAACACGTGAAAGCAATATAAACTTTATATTTTGAGTTAAACAATTTCATAATGACGTCTGTCTACTACACAGACCTAACAACCTCTATATCTATAGTCGCGATGCTGTTATTCCCAGCGTGACTCCTCCTCTTTGCTTACGTCTTAGAAAGTGAAGGCTCTATAAAGTCTAGGTAGGTAGTATCGTTCGCCATTTTTGTTCTTTCGTTGCCGAGCTACCAGACGAGGAATCTATTTGCCACACCGTTAAACATTATCATGTCGTAGCTCCTATGATAATAAATCAAACGCACTGTAATTCAGCAAATAATTGAGCGGCAAATAATGTCTTGTGTGCTTTCTGCAAACACCAACGAAAGAGCCAAAATGGTGGGGGATTATATTAAGTATTTATCGAGCCTTAAGAAATGAATATCGTCTTCATTGGCGAATCACAAGATGCACACATTTAAATGTAGCCGACCTGCAACGCGATTGGCTGCCGGAAATTAGAGCAACGGGACTATAGATTCGAATCCATATATTCTCGTCTGACATTCCGTAAGTATTTCCGCAGGTGATGGTGGTGGTGAGGACGACGACGATGACAACTACTAACAGTACTACCGAAATCACAGAGCCAGGGCACTTTTTTTTTGTTTAGAAATACACCACTGACTGTGGTACATCTTTTTGTTAGTTTATCTGCACATTAATTTCCTATGATTCCTGCATGGGCGCGTATCTAGTGTAACAAGTTGCTTATTTCTTGCCCTTACTGTTTTGGTTAGATTTTTTTATTTCTTTGATACTGTTTACTGTCATGCTGTTGAAGTTTACTATGCTTTCTACTGCAAATTTGGAATCCGAAAGGATTACAATTTTCTGTTGTAGATTATGGTCTGTATAAAATGTTTTATAGTGCAGACTTGACTGTTATTAGTTCTCCATCAGAGTGATTTGAGTTTCCATCTAATGGTAAATTCTGTGCAAATTCTGTACAATAAATGCCTGCTCCTGCATCATTTTTATTGAAATGAATATAGCTCTGTAACAGTGTAATTACGCACCTTCTCTGAAACATGGCGAGCGCTGTCAGCCACGTCCCTCTGAGCAAATGTGTCACCCTGTGGTGCCATCTGGCAGGTACCACCAGCCTTCACAAGCTCCAAGCAAGCACGCCCCAGCTCCTGGACACCTGAGCGTATACGTGTAGAGACATCTGCGTTTGAAGTGGCTGCAGCTGCTCCCGTAGCATCTGATGCCAACTGACCATACTGACGGGACAAGTCTGCACCCAGGGCACCCAGACGACCCACATCTGTGGCAGATTTGGCCACCTGCAGAAGTATCATTTCACATTACACAAAGGTCACATTCATAATGAAAATTAACTTTAAACAAATCATAAAATTAGTACGAACTTTTATTAACTGCCATATTTTATATAAAACGTAATCTTTCTTCTTTGAAAATGGGTCTGAAAACAGGGTGTGTCTTATATGTCGATAGTGAGTTTGTGAATGTGTCAAAGCTTCATGGGATGCTGTGAAAATTGAGACAGTGGTTAAATAATTTAAAAGGTGTGGCATTAGTAATACACCTTTGAGGAACCCGAGACGTAGATGGGAGGATAACATTAAAATGAATTTGAGGGAGATGGGACATGATGCTAGGGACTGGATTAATCTTGCTCAGGATAGGGACCGATGGTGGGTTTATGTGAGGGCCTCAATGGACCTCCGAGTTCCTTAAAAGCCATTTGTAAGTAAGTAACGCATTAGTAATACACTGGGTGGCACACAGGACTCTGATTTAGAAGAGGTTTCAAAGTGACTCTTCATTTAGCTCTGAAGATGAATTTCTGTGTTTTGACGAAGAAGATTACAAAGTATTCTTCCCTAGTTACATTAGGTATTTGATGGGAGTAGACCTATGTATTACCTTATATTTGAATATTGTAAATTCATTATAATATTCAGTGATAAAGTTTTTCTCTTAAAAATGTATACAAAAAAGGGAATGCATTTTATACGCCAGCAAATATGGTAAATAAAATAGGTATGTGATACAATACGGAAATTGCTAAAAATAAAACAAAAGTGACGAAATTTTGGGGAAAAAATCAGATATAAATTGTAACACTACAGAACAATACTGGAAAAGTGAAACACGATGCAGCAGGATGTGCTAACATCAAAGAGATGGTTGTGGTGTCAATTCAAGGCCATCTGAGGCACCCTGATCATATACAGGGATGGTCTGTGATATCTGGTGACTGACAGGGAGTCCCATTCTACTCATCCCTAACTCCTGGGAACTTGCCTAAATGCAGACTTAAATTCATGCTTCCATATACATATACATACAGCCCACATAAAAATACAAGTGGCAGTTGATAAGTTTCCCAATTACCCTGAATGTAGGCAATACAGAGGACACAAGAAACGGAGAAGTTATCGAGAACCAGGAAATGCCTGGAATAAATGCATCACTTGAATGGCAGAGAAGAAGACTAGCCTTAAGGGGTATGTGGAGAAATTTCAGGAAAAATCTAAATAGGTCCTTAACATAGGTCCTTACACAAAATAACGTACAGAAGCTCAGTTGTTAAAGACAATCTCATGTTGTTTGATAGACTGACTCAACAGGCATGCAAGCCATGATCTTCAGTGACCTGCGCATGTAAGTTTAACGGTACAATAAATATAAGTGCAGTCCGGAAATATATTGATTGCATCCTGTATTGTAATAACTGGGAGCTCACCATCTCTTGTGCGATCCTTGCTATCTCCTTGGCAGCAGTCACCATGCGAGTCTGGTAGTCCACGAAGCTCAGCTCTCCTGTCTCAGAGTAGGTGGAGAGGCGGTGGCTGCTGTCAGTGACACGGGTCATGGAACGCGTGATGGAGTCCAGGATGCCCGTCACCACGCCTGCTTGTGTAGCAAGGTGCTCCAGGGTCTTGCCCATATCCTGCAGTGCATCGCGTGTTGCATCCACCGACTCATCGATGTCTGGGTGAATGCTCACCGCCTGTCACACATCAATGTTGAATTGTGTACACTGTCTGACAAACCTTACTCTAATCTACAGACTGTGTTTGAAACATTTTCGATCTAAAGTAAATTTAGTAAAGGAAAATTAGTGGATTTTCAATGATTAATTTTACCATAATTATGTGTCATATTTATGCATATCTGTTTACATATTATAACAAATTTCATTAAAGAAAAGTTCAATTTTCAATAATTTAAAAGAAGAATTATTTATATAAAATAGGAGATTTTGGGGAAAATAAGGCCTATTCTTTACTACTGAATATTATCCTTGAAAAGAGAAAGAAAATTATTAACCAATTTTGAAAAATTCATCACCTTGTCTTAATACAGTACTGTCACAATGTAGCAGATTTCAGTTTAGCATAGTACATTTCGGTTTTGTGTACGTATTTTAAATTCTCCACTAAAATTCTTTACATTACATAATACAAATATATTTTATTTTTATGTCATCATTACTTGTGATAATTTCATTATTAAGTACGAAAATTTTTTAAGTTGATAATATTTTTTTAACTTTTAAATCTTTATATCATCTACTGTTGGCTGCAGATATTATGTAATCTGTGTATCATCTAGTGTTGGCTGCAGATATTATGTAATCTGTGTATCTGTTTTTATTCTGAACATGTTGGTTGGAAGCTTAGTATTGTAAGTGAAGTGTAGCATCTTGCATATGATCTTTGTCTCAGCCTTTAGCAAGAATGATCAAGTCATCTTTATTGAGTGTATTTGAACAATTTGTAGCAGATGAATTACTGAGAGAAAAAAAAAAACTAATTAAAGATAACTTCTTCAAATCTTGGTTTTACTGTGTCCCATATTTATATTTGTTGTATATAGTAACTTTTTTCTTTTAACTTACATACTTTTTTGGTGTTATAATTTTAAAATTGAGTCATATGAATATTATTTGCAGTTTTGTATAAGCGTAGTGGGTTTTTTGTGTTTGCTGAATCTTACACGGATTGTAAACACAGGTGCAGTAAATGAAGGCTCAGATATGTTGTGGAATAACACTGCACTGACTACTGTAAAATCAAAACAATTTTGTTTGGATAAAACTTCCTTTCTCCATTACAACATACTTTTCAAGATAAAATATAAATAACAAATATTTCTGATGTACATTATGCTGAGATTTCACTATATTAACAAAGTGTAATTTTTATGTATTTGTGAAAATTCTGAAATTTCACCTGCTATAAATTTATCAGTCAATTAACTTCTACAATCTGTATATAAATAACACCAATCCAACAGTTTACGAGAAAAGGCATTACAGAACAAAACCAGGTAGTCAAAAAAGGACCTCACCTTAGGATTGCCTCCACCTTCCTTGGTAGCATACACCAGCTGCAATGCACATTCTGCCACTGTCTTGGTCTGGTCCAACAGCACCATCTGCTGCTTCGAGTGTACCATGTTAGAAGCTGCACCAATTGCACCAGCCACCAATGGTTCGAAGTATAACACCATTTGGTTCACCTGCGCAAATCACAGAGAAATGTAATAGATAACCCTGATTACATATATAATAGATAGGCCATCCCCATGTTAAAATCGGTAACATGTGGAAGAAAATAACCACCAGGATCACCAGCATAGATTGAGAACAGCTATACTAAAAGCCAGGTTATGAACCAACTAAACTGGAAGCAACGTTCTGTTGCTCTCTTTCTGAGCTCTGTTGCCACATAGTGGCGCGAGATTCAAAGCATGTTCAGCATTTGTCACCGATATGTTTAAAATAACTACTGTCTATAGTTCTCGATAACACTATCAACAATATTAGTAATTAAAATTACTGTTTTTAAGAAAGCACGAGCTAATGACGCTGGTACGAAATGCGACTCGTAATGCACGTGGTACTACAAATGAACTGGGAAGTTTGACTACACTGTCTCCATGATTCCGTTGCCAGATTTTCGTTAGCAGACGACATTTTCACGTGAGGTCCAATGAAAAGCTCCGTTCTCCTTGCCCCCTCCGCCCCGCCATACTCAACGTGTCATCGCTGCACAGGCTACCCCTCTAACCCACACTTTCCTCTCGCCCTGCCAACTACTTCCTGTTTAGTCAGTTCATAACCTGGCTTTTAGTATAGATGGAAGTACAGTTGTTACATGCAATTCAAATGAGAGTTATAACATGACTTCTTATGCAATAGCTAGATGACAGAATAGTGAAATTAATAAAAGCTGTTGCAGTCAAAGCCTGTAAGGTTGGGCAATTTGTTATATATGTAACCTGGGTAGATACTAAGGGAATGTTAACTTATACATTTCTCATCTACAGCTATCGCAGCTCTTGTACTTTTATTATTATAAAAGTCAAAGTCAAAGTCAATCCCATGATAAGGCAAATCAGCCCATAGAGTGGCAAGAGGTAAGACTCCCACTTTATGGACAATCAGCATATTTTAACGGCAGTAGGGATGTTGGTCCTATGTGCTCGCTGTCTTTACCCCCAAGGAAATGTCCCTGGTACTCGATTGCAGATCACAATAAGACCTATTCTGTACTTTAAAGATGACTGCAGACTACAATAATTATCATCATACTTGTTACTGGTTTTAACTCACCGCGTGGCCGATATTCTCAGCCTCGTACTTGGCAGCAGCTCGCACAGGCTCCAACTTCTCTGCGATCTCATTGGCCGAGCTCTCCATCTGGTCAGTGAAGCCCTGCAGGCTGTTGTCGCGGCGTGGTGGCAAGCTCTGCGACACGGCTGCCAGTGATGTCTGGTCCAGGTCCCGGATGCGGGCACTCAGCTTCTCAATGGCATCATCACACTCCTTCTGTCCCGGTGCCTTGTCCCTGTCAACCAATATTGAGCTCAATCATTGCCTTTCTCAATTAAGATCTGTTACTGAATAGCAGCACAGCAAGTACATTATTATCCCTCTTAATGACGGATTGCATAGCTAGCAGATAATACCAAAATGTTTTCATGAAGTGTCATTCAGCATAAGTCATGCTTCAGTACTACAGACGCCATGAGTAAAACTCTAGCATCACAGATGTATAAGGAAGTCTCGTGTTATCAGTTAGCAAAACAAGGTTGATGGATGATGGCTTACTTGTAAGGGATGGAACAAAGCTACATACAATTAGGGCATCCCTACGAATCCACTCTACTACCTCAGTGGGTGAGAATAGCTAGTCAATTTTGACTGGAGCCCTCTCATTCAGGGACTGGGTTCTTTCATGTGCCATAAATCTATGACATGGATCTCTATTTTACTTCCCTTCCAAAGGAATCCATGTTTTTTTGTTCTTCTCCTCAGCCTTCTTTTAATGCCCACATAGTGTATATAGCCTATTGTATTATATTGTATATTACAAAACTACAGAGGAAAAACAATCAAAGTCACAATTCTCTTAAGGGCCATATCCTCATCTAATTCAGTATATTACTGCAAACATAGCTTAACGTGTTCAAAGAATATTTGTCATATCTGTTACAGAAAATAACATTATTATTTTTAAATAAAATAAACAATCATGGAACTTATTAACGAATTTTTAAGCTAATATAAAATGAAGTGTTGAGGTGGATGACATTTTTGCTACACCCGTTACAGTGCAAAAAATGACGATAAAATAAAAATCTTCAAAGCAATAATGATGAAAAGTCACACAAGTCTAAGCAAGATCGCAAGGCGATGAGGTGAGAATTAAGCAACAAAAAATCTATTTTCATTTTTAAAAATTAACTTCTAAAACAGTGTATATGTCACATCCATTACTAAAAGCATGGCTGGCCAGTGAAAAGAAACTTCCTTCTCAGCTTATGTATAACTTACCTGATGGACGTCACTAGCTTCTTGATGGAGTCAGATACGCTCTTGCTGTGGTTGGCCAACAGCTGCCAAGTGGGCGGATCCCTGGGGCTGACAGCCAGTGACTTAGCAGCCTGCACCATGGAGCATGAGCCGTCAATGATGGCACGGCCTGAGGACAGGATCGGCTCCTGAGCAGCACGGGCTCCCACGCTGATCTTGGCAGGCTGGCTGGCGAACTCAGGGGATCCCGCAAACGTGCACAGACTGTCCACTGCTTCAAGCAAGGGCCTCGTGGCAGCTGCACAGCTCTCGCGGTTCTGCTCACTGTAGTCCTGATCCAGGGCTGCCAACCATACAATTGCACTTATTGTTTACTTGCGTATTCTTGACGGAGAACACTTAACAAATCCGACGTAATAAAAGATACTATAGTCCCGTCGCTCTAATTTCCGGCAGCCAATCGCGTTGCAGGTCGGCTACATTTAAACATGTGCGTCTTATGATTCGCTTATGAAGACGTCATTCATTTCTTAAGGCTCAATAAATACTTAATAGAATCGTCCGCCATTTTGGCTTTTTCGTTTGTGTTCGCAGAAATCTCATGAACATTTGCCGCTCAATTATTTGCTGAATTACAGTGCGTTTGATTTATTATCATAGGAGCTACTACATGATAATGTTTAACGATGTGGCAAATAGATTCCTCGTATGGTAGCTCGGGAATGGAAGAACAAAAATGGCGAACGATACTACCTACCTAGACTTTATAGAGCCTTCACATCCTAAGATGTAAGCAAAGAGGCGGAGTCACGCCGGAAATAACAGCGTTGCGACTATAGCATAAAGAATGCAACTGGGCACACATAGCATGTTCTTATGATATAAAATCACTGTAGTCTCATTGAATCTCCTTGCTGGTTTTACAGGACTAAGCTATATTTCCATTAGATAGTGCTTTCACTTACAGAAAGCTATCTGAGAGTCTAATCTCAGACAGTGCTCCAAGAGACATGCACATATGAACAGCTGTAGTACTCGACAAGCACTGACTTGAGTGTTCTGTCTATGCAAGGGCATAATAATAAATGAACAAAAATCTAACGAATTTATCATTTAAACGAGATTCTGGAAAAAAAAAAAAGTCCAAAGAAAAGAAAATATTGGATTAAGCCATGGGTGTAATTGTAGGGGGTGTGTTTTGAAAACGTGTGATTTTGTCGCTGTATTAGGTTTGTCACTGGTTCAGACTGTGACTACAATTCCAAATCACAGCACCGAGATATCGTTATCTCTACCCTATATATGACTCACAGTGAAGGTAAGTGATGTACGTATATGTGATAGGTCAGAAGATTAAATTGAAGGACAACATAACTGGGATCTAACTAAAGCTATGCACTTGCCATATTTTTCCACAAATGATTCACTTAATCATTTGTAAATATTCTTGAGCGAAAAAACGCGCCCACACATAGCGATAACACAGCTCAGGGGTCAGAGTGTGTTTTGTTTTCACTATTGTTGATAAAAACATGGCACCAGTATATCAACTCAATTCATAGAAGAGCAATAAACAAACATCGGAGGGCTCGTGATGAGAAACAATGATATTTCTCGTGGTTTGTTCAGAGATAAGTAGATGGCAGTGAAATTGAGTTCTAGACGACTTGGAAATCTAAAGATAGGAAATGGAGCCCCACAATTGCCAAGAATCATCCGAACACAAAAAACCACACTGACAAAATCATTATCTATCACAATGATTTTTCTGGAGCTGTGATGGCAAAACGCTGTCACACCCAACCTCTACATGGGTGCGGTGCTGGTGTCCTGCACTGTTCAAACATGAGAGAGGCAATCATTACAAATTTCGTTTTATTTCTTATGAAAAACTAATTGCAAGATCTGTGCTAAAATCCTTATGTGGTTAAAACATGAAGGAGGTGGGAGTGGAGGACAGCGAATAATTTTATAATAAAGTGCAACAAACACGGCAGGTGTCCTTCTCCAGAGTGAACATCGGTGAATATCAAACTTTGCCATACTCGACAAACTTCAACTGAACACAGTGCCTGTAATGCACGATCCTAGTGTGATCAACTCTAGTAAATGAATTACATGAGAAATATTTTCAACTGCTAGTATAAGTTTCATCTGTGATGCTTCTAGTCTTTCTTTTTGATCCTATTTAATTCCAAACTAAAAAAAGATATGGCTATGAAAATATGAACATTTAAAAAGATTATGGGAATCATAAATTCAGAGAAAGTCGATAATATTGCAAAACAGGCAACATGTTTGCAACCAAGACCTCTTCAAGTGATATCTCTATCCAATGCTTTTGCTTCAGTAAAGTCTCATTTTACAAATCTATGGATCAACAACTGGCTCTCTTCTGACAAAGGAAAAATTTTACAGTCTGTACAAAAGAAACCAAATGACCTGGAAATGTACAAAAACTTTCCCAGACATGTTCAAACATTTTTAACAAGAGCTCGAACAGGTCACATTGTCACTCAATTGTACCTACACCGATTTCACATTTCTGATAATCCTACTTGTTTGTAGTGTAATAATCATGATGAAGATCTGGACCACATTCTTCTATACTGTCCATCCAAAAAACACAAAAGAAGTAAATTAAAATCATCAGTACCAGTTGCAGAAGACACAGCCCTGCAGTATATATTGACTACACCCCACCTCTGGCTACTAGCAACAGGCATCTATAATGAACACCGATCAAAATACCCGTCTTTTCTCGTGAAAAACAACAACTGAATAGACTACAGCGGACTAT
Organism: Periplaneta americana; assembly: GCF_040183065.1. Lineage (NCBI taxonomy): Eukaryota > Metazoa > Arthropoda > Insecta > Blattodea > Blattidae > Periplaneta > Periplaneta americana. The sequence goes on along the minus strand of NC_091125.1, from coordinate 169,999,903 downwards.
AGTGGACTTTATGTTGTCAGCAAACAGCTGGATACATTAAGAAGATTGATTTGATTTGAAATTAAATTTTTAAACCCTCTCTAGTGCAAAAGAACACTTGGCTCAAAATTTATAAAACTTGAACAAGACTGTTATTAAGGTAAGTAAATGAGACTTGGACTATTACAAAGAAATTGATCAGCATCGACTCACAACAGCAGAGATGCGATATATGAGAGAAACAGATGAATATTCACTTTTGGATCATAAAAGAAACTTGCACATAATGAAAGAATGACTGACAGACCATGATGCCTAAACCAGGAAAGTATGAGAGAGATTATGGAATAATTTAATGGTAAAAAATTTAATTCATGTTAAAATTAATAGGAATATACCAAGACAGATCCACATTAAACATCTCACAAGGTAAATTTACTGAAGCTCTGAGCCAAAATAAAGATAAAAGAAATTTAATTAAAAAATTTTTCTGATCTCCAAATACTCTTCACAGTAAGGGATTTTTTGAATTTTTAAATTTTATTGGGTTATTTTACGACACTGTATCAACATCTAGGTTTATTTTTTATTATCCAATTTAATAAACCCTATTTCACCCTGAGGTATATTAGGGTTATAGCTGGCATCAAAGTACACATTTTATAACCAAAAAACTATAGTAAAATTATAATATAAAATTGTGGTCACAGTTACAATTCACATGAATTATGTAGAAGAATGCAGCTTAATGAAAGAATGGATCCTATTAAAGATTAATGAGATGTTTGAGGAATAATCAATGCAAAAGATATACAAGAATGTCTAACCGTTTGAGAGTAAATACACGACCTTAAAAAGATAATCAATAGTACATTAATATAACAAAGTTTGACTTTCACTTTCAAATTAATACTTAATTTATGAACAATGGAACAGTTAAGAGTAATAAAAGGATATTACAAGCAATGATTTACGGTTACAAGTTAAATACGTGATTCAGGAACAAGTACAATAATTAAAATAATAACTAACGAATAACGAAATTCTTGAAGGGCAATATATAATAGTAGGGGCAATACAAAAGATTTAAAAACAAATGTAAACAGTAAAGAAATAGTAGAAAAATTGGCTTAAAATTACAAGTTAAACACATTCTTTTTAAAGCAATAGGTAACAACAAAGAGATATAATATCAATACACTGACTGTAGTTACTGATTAAACACATTATTTTAAAAACAAACACGCAAAGGATCAATAGCTATTTTCAGGCATTCAACATCTAGGTTATTTAGCATTTGAATGAAATGAAGGTGATAATGCTGGTGAAATGAGTCCGGGGTCCAGCACAGAAAGCTACCTAGCATTTGCTCGTATTGGGTTGAGGGAAAACCCCGGAAAAAACCTCGACCGGGATTCGAACCCGGGCCACCTGGTTTCGCAGTCAGACGCGCTGACTGTTGCTCCACAGGTGTGGACAATTTCTTGAATGTTACCAACTCTCAGTAATGCTATTTTCAGTGGAAACATACACACTTACCCTTGATTTCCTTGACGAGGTTGGCAGTGGAATTGGCCACATCCTTGGCAGACTGCACGAAGTGTCTCTTTGCCACAGGGTTGGTGGTCTTGGAAGATGCCACGCGGCACGCATTGCACAGGGAGCTGGTGTGCTTGGCTATGACTGTGGCAGCCGACAGCACCTGCTGCTGGTTGGTGGTAGGGTTGGTCAGGTGCTGGCAGGCGGTCTGGATGGACTGGGCTGCACGTGCGAACTGTGCCTGGTCCACCAGCCCCGGGCGTCCGGCTACACTCGACGGCTCTGACACGCCCACCAGATAAGCAGCTTGTGCGGCTGCCTCCACCAGGCCACAGATTGAGTTGGACACTCCCTTCACGGCCTCCCCGAACTCCTCGTGCTCTGACTTCTTAGCGTGGTTGGCAATGCCAGTCATGCCGTCCCCTGAAGAACACACACAGTGATCAAACTGCCACAGTAATAGTATATTATGAAACATGTTTATAATGTTATACTTAGGGGTGTGATTTTTTGGTATTAATGATACACGCGAAATGTGTTAAAAACTTAATTTTATGAATGGCAAATGCAAATCCCTTAATTAAATTAAAGTCCAAAATTAAGTGAAATAGCCTATATCCGCGAGTATTCGCGAAATTGATAGACCCCACGAAATTACTTCATAATCACGATATTTTCAACAAAAAATAGCTTTTATGGAAAATTCGCACGAAAAATGACTATTTCTCCAAATAAAACGTGAAAGTTTTCGTTATAAAATATACATTAACATTTCTATATATTTGACCTTTCAGCATTACATACATGTGATATCTGGCAACAATGTACGCAAATCCCTTAATTAAAGTTGGATCGTTGTCGGGTAGAGTTCCCAGGTAGCTCAGTTGGTAGAGCATTGGTACGTTTAACCAAAGGTCCCGGGTTCGATACCCGGCCCCGGAACAATTTTTCCCTCAAAATTATTCAAACCAACTTTACAGGGAGTTATACCTGAAAGCTTGATTTGCATAATACACGTCACTGTTCGTTAACAGAAAACCACAATTTAAGTCACACAGAGTTAGTGTGCACTCAATGTTGGTTGCTTGACAGTTGTCAGCCCACTTTGAGGTCTGTGAATAGAGGAAAAGTTGGATCAGTGTCAGGTAGAGTTCCTGGGTAGCTCAGTTGGTACAGCGTTGGTACGTTTAACCAAAGGTTCCGGGTTCGATACCCGGCCCCGGAACAATTTTTCCCTCAAAATTATTCAAACCAACTTTACAGGGAGTTATACCTGAAAGCTTGATTTGCAATGTACGCATAGTTTCTGGAATCACTTCCAGGTAGCAGCACTCTCAGACAATGGTCATTTCTCTTTCCTGCAACAATTGTCTTCATGAGATCAAGAAGCCAGTGCCATTCACCCACTAACAGTCAAATGAAATTGAATATGAATTTAATTAATGATGTAAATAATTTTCCGTTAATTTATAAAAGGGACTGTTTCAATAATAATTTAAAAAATGTTATTTTATTACTTTTTAAGTTTCTTTAGGATAGGAAATATGCGTGCCTTCAGGTTCCTTAAAAGTAATTTGTAAGTAAGTAAGGAAATATGCGTGAAATTACTTGTTTTTTCCTTTACGAAATATTCATCAAAATTAAACCATTTTAATAACTGAAATCAGGGTAAAATAATCACCATAAAATCACACTCCTAGTTATACTTTATTGCATGAGTCAATGTTTAGGAAAGTTAGGTGTTAACATTTTTTAGACACAGCCTGTATAGTTTTCTGTTGATATTAATATTAAAGGTGTCTGTGGCATTTAAGCTGATGTTTTTAGAACAGTACATCGGAAAAATTCCACCCACTCCTGCGTGCATACTTCAGGCAACTTCTTGTGGTGTGAGGCTATAGCTGAATCAGGGTTCTTAAATCTGTGTTCTGGGACTCCTATATTTACTTTCGTCCACAATAAACCAGGATTTAGGATGCACTCACCAAGACTCTTCGACTTCTCCATGACAGTGTCCAGGCACTCGAAGTAGGTGGAATCATTGTGTGGCTCTGTGGGATTGTCCAGCAGGGGCCGCATGGACTGGATCTTTCTGATTGCATTGTCGCACTCCTTCTGGCCTGGAGCAGCCGATGTGCACACGTCAATCAAGTAGTTGATGCTGTCTGTCACCGCCCTACAGACATGGCAAACGTGTAGTTACAAAATGTGCAACACACACACCTACACAGCTCACACCACTGAGAGCAACCCTCACCTTGCTGCTGCTGCCAGCTGGTTCTTGGAATTCGGTGCGGAGGGATCAGCCGCAACTGACTTGGCAGTCACCAGCAGTTTGGACGACACCATGGACACGTTCTTGAGCGACACCACCATCTGGCCCTGCACCTCCTTGTCCTTGGTTTGGCCGGCCATCTCCATGCTCACACCCAGCAGGTCCCCAAAGGCTGTGCCAAACGTGCGCGAAGAGGCGGCCAGCTGTGTCGGGCTGCGCACGGACGAGACCACATCGGCTGATGCGTCGTTGAGATTCGCAGCTGCCGAATTGAGTTCCTGCTGCAGCTGTCCGTACGACTTGTTGGTGGACGGGAACTCGCCCCGGTCCAGCAGCTGCGAGGCGTCCGTAATGGAGTGGATGGCCTCGTCCACGTCCTTCTGGCCAGGCAGGCAGCCCACGCACTTGTTCAGGGCCTGCGATACGTCCTTGGCAACCTGGGCCAGCTTCTGAGCATTGGCAGGGCTCTCGGGTGTCTGCAGGGCCTGGCGTGCCTCCTCGATCAGGCGCAGCGATCGCTCCATCACATCCTCTGCACTCGAGATGATCCTGCAAGCAGCGCTTTGTGTACTCCAAGAACAGGGATGATGAGGACAACAGAAGAAGAGCACGACGTGAAAAAAAGACTAGGAGGAACATCAGGAAAAGGATAAGAAGAGCAGTAGCAGCAGAAGATAGAGCTGGAAGATGTTATGTTTTATTTAACAACGGTCGCAACTGCAGAGGCTATATCTACATCGCCCTATGTGCCAGAATTTTGTCCCGCAGGAGTTCTTTTACATGCCAGTACATCTACTGACATGAGCCTGTCGCATTTAAGCACACTTAAATGCCATCGACCTGGCCTGGGATCGAACCCGCAACCTTGGGCATAAAAGGCCAGCACTATACCAACTCGCCAACCAGGTCGACTAGAGCTGGAAGAGAAGAACAAAAGGAGAAAGAAACGAAAAGATAGGGCGCAAGAAAGAGGAGATAAAGAAGTGGACGAGAAGGACGAGTGAGTAGAATAGGGAGAGCCATGATTTAGTTCCTTCAGTTTCTTCTATGCCCCCTACTAACTGGCTGTCTTTCTTTACTGTGACACAATCTTCTCTTCACCTGTTAATATTAAATAAAAACCTTTATTCAGAAAAACGGATAAAATTTCCTTCTCAGGCGGAGGTAGGGAAGGAAAAAGAAGAAGACAGAAGGAAGAAGTAGAAGAGAAGAAAAAGACGAGAAAGAGAAAAAGTAAAGAGGAGAGACGATTAAGGAGAAAAAAGGAAAAGAGAATAGCAGCAACAACAAAATAAAAGTATAATTAACTTAGTTTTAAACATATTGTACTTTGGAACAAATACTTTGTATGAAACATTTCTTATATATGTCCATTAACTTATAAGGAATTATTCTGTTGTAGACGAAGAATTAGTAGAACTAAAATAGGAATTTATGATACAATATGTGAGGAGAAAATCCACAAACGATTAGGGAAAACACGGGAATTTTACTGGAAGCAAGTAAAGAGATAGGTTTGGAAGTAAATCCCGAAAAGACAAAGTATACGATTATGTCTCGTGACGAGAATATTGTACGAAATGGAAATATAAAAATTGGAGATTTATCTTTTGAAGAGGTGGAGAAGTTCAAATATCTGGGAGTAACAGTAACAAATATAAATGACACTCGGGAGGAAATTAAACACAAAATAAATATGGGAAATGCCTATTATTATTCGGTTGAGAAACTTTTATCATCCAGTCTGCTGTCAAAAAAAATGAAAGTTAGAATTTATAAAACAGTTATATTACTGGTTGTTCTGTATGGTTGTGAAACTTGGACTCTAACTTTGAGAGAGGAACAGAGATTAAGGGTGTTTGAGAATAAGGTGCTTAGGAAAATATTTGGGTCTAAGAGGGATGAAGTTACAGGAGAATGGAGAAAGTTACACAACACAGAATTGCACACATTATATTCTTCACCTGACATGATTAGGAACATTAAATCCAGACGTTTGAGATGGGCAGGGCATGTAGCACGTATGGGCGAATCCAGAAATGCATATAGAGTGTTAGTTGGGAGACCGGAGGGAAAAAGACCTTTGGGGAGGCCGAGACATAGATGGGAAGATAATATTAAAATGGATTTGAGGGAGGTGGGATATGATGATGGAGAATGGATTAATCTTGCTCAGGATAGGGACCAATAGTGGGCTTATGTGAGGGCGGCAATGAACCTCCGGGTTCCTTAAAAGCCAGTAAGTAAGAGAGTAAAGCAGGATTTTATTCAAAGAGAATAAAATCAACTTACTCTCACATTACATACATTATTTTATGCATCACTGGTATCTGAATCAAAGTATGTAAGAGAGTTTTAATTTTAAATTCTAGGCAATTCTTGGTAGTGTGTTCGCTATGAAGAAGTGATAAATGAATTAATGAATGTGTGAATTTTATTGTTGGTTGTCAAGGAGAAAGTGATTTAAAATTCTGAATACGCAATCTAAGTCGTTTCAAAACACTGGAGAGATCCCCTTCCCGACAACACACTGCACTCACTTGGTCTGCGTGTCCCTGTTGTTGGTGGTGGCAGCCACTCCCCGCACAGACATGGTGAGGTCGCGCAGAGCAGACGACGTGTTCCTGGCAGCAATGCCCGTGTAGTTCTCATTGCCCTGTGCTGCAGCGCTCAGCAGCTGAGCCATCGCAAAGCCCACGTTCTTGGATGTGCTGCCCAGCTGCAGGGCTGCTGACTCAGCCTGTAAACCACGACACTCATGAGATATTGAAACACAACACAGAACTGTATTATTGTATCTGCATGAAGCTAGGCTCAACTATATCAGATGTACACTACAATATAATGTAGCGTATTGTGAAATTATATCATTAATGATGGTAAGAAATTGGAATGGGCTTACTGATGAAAGACAGGCACAGAACGCAGTTCTGATGCAAACCACAAGTATCAAGTTTTATAGGCTAAAAGAAGACACTGCGTAGCGGTTGCTTTCACATACAATATTACAAAAAACAGAAGAGAGGAGCTTTCTGGACTCTGCTAGTGTGAAGATGAATTTTCAGTTCTGAGGTGTCAACATTCGTAAGTCAAAACGATAATGATTACTAGTAGAAGTGAACAATACGAAGTTATCTTTGGAGAATTTTAGTGTTGCTTCTACTTCAAGACACAAAATGGCATCATCAGGGGTTAGCCAGCAGTCATATGAACCTGAGAGGAGGAGACACGGTACTCTGAGGATTGTGCATGTAACACCAATTTGTACTTTATATCACAAACCTTGTGTCATAGGACTGACTTTACTTTATTTCTGGAGGAAGAATATTTTTATCCGAAAAATCTATTGCCTCAACTGGATATGAACACTTGAGTCCACATGTAAGCACATTATCTACTACTGTAGATCACTGACTCTAGATATAATGATCTAAGAATGTGAACCATTAACCTAAGAATATATAAATATTTTATACCATAAATACTGGCCAGTGAAGATAATTAAAATAGAGTATACTTCTGAAACAGACTAGAGTGTTACATCTGTTTAACTCCAATCTTTTCATGGAGAGGTCACCACAATGAGCTCATTGAGTCCACACTTGTGGAGTAATGGTCAGCGCGTCTGGCGGCAAAACCAGGTGGCCCGGGTTCGAATCCTGGTCGGGACAAGTTACCTGGTTGAGGTTTTTCCGGGATTTTCCCTCAACCCAATACAAGCAAATGCTGGGTAACTTTCGGTGCTGGACCCTGGACTCATTTCACCGGCATTATCACCTTCATATCATTCAGACGCTAAATAACCTAGATGTTGATACAGCATCATAAAATATCCCAATAAACTAAAAAATGAGCTCATTGAAGCTGAAGCGTTCAGAACTGATTTGAACTACCTCCACTCTAGTCTAGACAAGTCTAATCAACATCTAACTTAATACAACCCAATCTACAGTATGTCTCATTTAACTTCACACACTCAAGTCTACATCTAATCTAGCCTCACCTAGTCGAGTCTACATCTAATCTAGCTTCAGCTAGTCGAGTCTACATCTAATCTAGCCTCACATAGTCGAGTCGACATCTAATCTAGCCTCACCTAGTCATGTCTACATCTAATTTAGACTCACATAGTCTACTCTACATCTAATCTAGCCTCACTTAGTCGAGTCGACATCTAATCTAGCCTCACCTAGTCATGTCTACATCTAATTTAGACTCACATAGTCTAGTCTACATCTAATCTAGCCTCATCTAGTAGTCTACATCTATTCTAGCCTCACATAGTCGAGTCCACATCAAATCTAGCCTCACCTAGTCGAGTCTACGTCAAATCTAGCCTCCTCTAGTCAAGTTTACGTTTAATATAGCCTAGTCTAATTGAGTTTGTCTTTAATTTAGAGTAGCAATGCCAAGTTCACGTCTAATATAGTTCAGCCTAGTAGAGTTTACGTCTAATATAGTCTAGCTTAGTCTAATCTAACCTCACTTAGTTGAGTCTACATCTAATGTAGCCTCACCTAGTCTAGTCTATGTCTAATCTAGCTTCGTCTCGTCAAGTTTACATCTAATCTAGCCTCACCTAATCGAGTCTACATCTAGTCTAGTGTTCTAGTCAAGTCTACGTCTAATATAGTCAAGCTTATTCGAGTTTACGTCTAACCCAATCTTACATAATTTAGTCTACGTCTAATCTAGCCTTGCAAAGTCGAGTCTATGTCTAATCTAGCTAGTCGAGTCTACATGTAATTTAGTCTCACCTAGTTGAGTCTACATCTATGTAACTTCATCTCTTCTAATTATGTCTACGTCTAATCTAGTCTGACACAGTTGAGTTTACATCTACTCTAGTCTAGATTAATGTTGTTAACAATCCAAGCAGGAATGATAGTTGCTGACATGACAGTTAATTGTAAACAAGAGAGTCCTTACCGTCTCGCCTGGCAGGGGCCTGAGCTCAGCACGCTCAGCAGCTCGCTGGAAGGCCTCCAGTTCGACCTGCAAGCTACGTATCAACTCAGTCGCAGAGTCAAGCTCCAGCCCACTGCAAACCTCTCGTGCACGATTGAGGGCAGAGCGCAGATCACCCAACGCTGCACCCAGCTGCTGCGAGCTGGTGGTTAGCTGCATGGCAGATGCCTGGTCAGTCACAGTTGGCAGTACTGCACGTGCTGACTGCACAACACGGGCGCCAGGCTGCAGGAACTGCTCTGATGAGTTAATGAGTGTCAGCTGAGCTGCTGGGTTGTCAGGGCTGGACAGTGTGCCCTTGACGCCCTCCACCAGGCTGGGGATGAGGTCTGCCATGGCCTTACAGTCGCCCATCAGCTCCTCCTGCGACGCCTTGTTGCTGTTGTGATGTGATGCGCCCTGTGCTGCTGCTATGCACTGTGTCGCTGTGCTCGCAGCCTGCTTAGCTGCTGCCTGCAATACATCAACGAACATCAGCAACTTTCACTTCTATGCATCAGTACTATTCTTGGCACCTCTCAGTGCAGTCCCTACCCAGAGATCCGATTGAGGGACTATTTTCCCTCCGGAGAATTTTACACTGAGGGACGCCATGAATATAAACAGTGAAAAATGTAGTGGGACTGCGTTGGTGGTAATGCAGCGTATGTGGATATTTGTTTGTTACTTGTTAGCTTAAACAACAAGTTTAAGCCCCCTCATCACGACAAGGTGAGTACCCACATTGTCACTCAATTGTACCTACACCGATTTCACATTTCTGATAATCCTACTTGTCTGTGGTGTAATAATCATGATGATCTGGAACACATTCTTCTATACTGTCCATCCATAAACCACAAAAGAAGTTAAAATCATCAGTACCAGTTGCAGAAGACACAGCCCTGCAGTATATATTGACTACACCCCACCTCTGGCTACTAGCAACAGGCATCTATAATGAACACTGATCAAAATACCCCTTATTTCTCGTGAAATTTTTTTTTATTGGGTTATTTTACGACGCTGTATCAACATCTAGGTTATTTAGCGTCTGAATGAAATGAAGGTCATAATGCCGGTGAAATGAGTCCAGGGTCCAGCACCGAAAGTTACCCAGCATTTGCTCGTATTGAGTTGAGGGAAAACCCCGGAAAAAAATCTCAACCAGGTAACTTGTCCCGACTGGGATTCGAACCTGGGCCACCTGGTTTCGCAGCCAGACGCGCTGACCGTCTCGTGAAAAACAACAACCGAATAGACTACAGTGGACTATAGTGGACTTATGTTATCAGCAAACAGCTGGATACATTAAGAAGATTGAAAGATTTCTATGCATCAGTCCCAAGATGGTGGTTAAGTGGTCAATAAGAGATGGGCAAGTTACAGTCCAAATAAGAAATGTTGGCCTTTGTGTAATACTCATAATTATGCTTTTGTTACTGAAATGCTGTGCTCCAGAAATAAAAGTTGTAATAGTCACCAAACATTATTTAATCTTCAGAGGAACAATTTTGAATGGAATTTATGTGGCTCGAAAATTCGCTTGCATTTTACTCCTAATACCTCACCATCAACAAGTTGAGAAGTGAATTTTTTGAGCCCTGCTCCAAATATTTATAAAGTCCCACAAACTCCATTATAATAACATAATTATTACTCACCAAATTCTACTTCTGGGAGTGATACAACAATTGGAATTACCTTCTCAATGGAAATCTCATTTCCTAAGCTCAAGAAGCAACTTAAACTTCAACATTCTTCTTTAGCAATAATGGGTATTATATTGATTACTATTCTATCAATAGTCTCTAAACACACACCTTCATCTCAAACAGCAGAAATAACTAAAATGCTCTCTCAATTAATATCACTCAATAAAAGAATTGTATTCCAATGGATACCATCCCATTGTGGAATCCTGGGAAACGAGAATGCGGATGCTTTAGCAAAGAAGGGCAGCACTGCTACTTACAGACCTGTTACTAAATCTACGTATTACTCTGTGAAAAGATTGATTAAATCTATATACTTAGACTTCAACAAACAAAATTTGATAACACAATCTCAAGGGAAAAAATGGAACTCTCTGCATCATAATCCACAGTTAATTCCCGATTTACCACGAAAATCGTCTGTAGCTGCATTTAGATTGGCAACAGGCCATGATTGTTTGGCCAAACACCTGCATAGAATTGGAATATATCAGTCCCCTAACTGCCCATTGTGCAACTCAAACCAAGAAATGGATTCGGAACACCTCAAAATCTGTGCTTCAGTGGCTGACCATGATAATATCTTTGAAAAATATTGGAGTGCAAGAGGTCAAATGACTTTATTGTCAAACGCCTGCCATTAGAAAACAACAACAACAATAACAACATATTGATTACCTTCAGCCAAGTATCAACCTTTTGGAGTAATGTATCAAAGATCTCTTTGCCATCTCATGATGTGAATGTGAATCCGCAATGAACCAAGAATGATCAATGAAAGAATGGTGGAGTAGTAAGGAAATTTTAATGTTTAACAAAAACCTACCCCAAATATCATCTTTGTTCACAACAAATTCCACTTGAACTCAATAGAATTTGAGACCCTAGTACAGAAAGCTAGTCAGCTGATGATGCATCAACTTGCCCATCATACTTTTTCCAATTTTACTTCTTTTTCTGTAGTACCATTTTCCACTCATTGTTATATTACCATCCCTCAACATTCATTCTTAGTATCCAAAGTTACTATAAATGAATTTTGGAATTCTACCTTCAAATTTTATAGATCAACGAACTCATAAATACTGAATATGAATCAAATTCTTTCAATGGTTTAAAACAGCGTTTCTCAAACTATGGTCCACGGACCACCTGTGGTCCTCGAGGTCTGCCCTTGTGGTCCTTCAAAAAAAGACAGGAAAAAAAAAATAAAATTCAAGCGAATTACGGTATCACACTATAGCTGAAAATCTCAGAGTTTGTAAATGACACATGGCAATCGCCTTTCATTTTTTCTCCCAGTACTGACATTTTATGAAATTTATTTACCCTACCCGTCTATCGACTTCCCACTCTACTCTCTGCAAAAATAAAAAAGAGGGATTTAAAACACTATGAACGTGGTGTTTCTCGCTATCTTTTCCGTGCACATGGCGCCGTGCCTGTTACCCAGCTAGGGACCACCCGAATTCATAACAGGACCAAAGTACCGAAACTTTTCATGTATTTATGACTTTCTTAATAGTTTGCATATTGAAATGGTCACGTACTGTACGTCGTACACCAATAATAGAACATGCAGAATTGCATCTTTACTTGTTGAAAATCGGGCATGTTTCTGCATTAATTTTTTTATTTCTTTTTTTACAGATGACGATATAAGAAATTTTCTTCTATTAACATTAACTTAATTAGTTAATACTAATATAAAATTAACTGAATTAAATTAATTTTAATTAATTATTTCTACTTCAAAATGTAAGTATATTGATATTAAAATATGCTACATTAAGTGATAAATTTGCTTTCGAAGGGAACAAGAGTAAGATGGTCTGCGGAACTGTTGTGACTTAAAAAAGTGGTCCCCACTTCAGAAAAGTTTGAGAAACGCTGGTTTAGAAGAAAAAGCTGTACCAAGCAAGACAAAGAGAGAGCAGCTTGTTGCTTACCTCGAGGCGTGTGATGAGCTTCTTGCGCAGTGCAGGAGTGGCAGCTGCGGTGGTGGCAGCGCGCAGCTCCTCCACAGCCTGGCGCAGCTGGTTCTGGCGCTGTGCATCATGTGGGTTCGATGCACACAGGCGCGCTGCCTCCACCATGCGGGCTGTAGCATCTGCCAAGGTTTTGGCTGCTGCCAGCAGCCGTCTCTGGATCTCAGAATCTGGCTGCTTCTCTGCCTCGCCCTGCAAACAGGATATGTCACAGAAGATGAAATCACTGCCCCATAAACTCGATGAATAGGGATATCTTATGCGAAGTTTTACCACTAGATGACAGGAGCGTTCCACGCGGTGCAACATGTTGTAGGGCTATGTTATGTCATACGCTACAGTTGATTATGTTTTCCCGCTTGTTGGTTTTCTGTGCGTGTCAAAATTATATTTACAATTATTTTGTATAACCTAGTATAATTTAATACAATTCAGTATTTTCTTACCTCATAATTTAATTTAATTTACAATAAATAAGTTAATAACGTAAACCTGTATAATATTGAGCGATTCCCCTTAAGAGATGGGTGGGGAAATCTGCAGTATGCAGAATATAGATACGAGTAAATTGAATGTTCATGAACCTAAACAAGAACTTTGAGAACGAGGTGCATGAATAATAGGAACTATGTCGAAGGTGAATATTGCCCTCTTTAATCATTAGTATTTACGAACCGTACGCTAAAAACAGGATATGCAGCCACCAATGTGTTTTTTTTTATATAGGGAAGGGACTATCGAGATTGAATTCCTTGTATTTTTTTCTGTAGTTGCAGAAAGATCAAATGCAATTTTTAATAAGATGATATAAAATGATCGCAGTAGTATCACGATTAGTCGTGCGTTTTGTAGGTTAAGGACATGCAGTTTTGAATACTATGTAGGATGATTTTGAAAATTTGAAGTTAAAACATGATTTTAATAATTAATTAGGGTACAGTACATTAAAACATAATTCACGAAATGGATAATACACTATGGATCGTCCTGGATAATACACTACGGATCGTCCTGGATAATAAACATCCCAGTTTATCGAGAGTTTACTGCAGGCATAAACTTTGAGACTCCTACAACTACTGCATATAATCTAAGCTAACATAGCTTGCTGTCGAGGTTGCATATGTCTTCATTAATTTTTCTTTTTTCTCTTCCAAAATGAAACTGTAGTCAACAATTCCTTACTTGAAGTAGTTACTTTTATTTAATTGGTAGCACTTTCGAGACGCAATTTAATTACTTACATTTTTAAGGTTTAAAGCATATATTCAGAATATTTCGGGACCTGATTGAAGACAAAAAGCTTTCCCTGGTTTTTACATATAGGAACATAACAAAAATTTGCCATTTTTAGTTGCTTTTAAGAGTATTTAATATCCTAATACACTACGTATATCCTCAATGCACGGATGAATATATATCCATGCTCAATGTTTATATACCGAAAAACAAATGCACACGCAAAGCGCATCCCTCAGAGTACACGTGCGCTATCTGTTGGTGCTAGTTCAGGATATCCCTACTGCAGCATTTACCAAGGATTGATGCATGACTCATACCTTGATGGCCTGTATCAGCTGGGCAGTGGCCTGTCCCAGCACCCTGGCCTGCCGCACCATCTCAGCTGCATCCCCAGTGGAGGCAAACAGGCGGTCCGTGGCTATCAGTATGGTCTCCACAGCGCCCTCCTGCACACTCTCACGAGCCCTCTCTTGTGTGCCCCTCCTGTGGCAGAAAGGAAACAAAAAGTAGCTAGATCACAGACCAGCTGCACGGCAGTGACCACCACGTGAATCCAGCTGCAGGAGTCACTCACTTTATGTGGTTCAGCAGGTCGTTGAGTGTGCGCGTCACCTCAGACGCCGCCTGGCTCAGCTCTCGCAGCAGGTGCTCATCAGTGCAGCTCTCATTGCAGATGGACACCAGACCCTCCACCGCATGCGCCACCTCCCTCACAGCCGCTATCAGCTGTTCCTGACATGCGGGACTGTGCAGCGTGGGAGCTACCACCTGAAGAGAGCAGCAGGTTCTAAATCAGTGCTTCATTCAATTACATAACCCATCTCTTGTCATGTGTGGAGTCTTCGAGCAAGTTATCACAAGTAACTAATTTTTATTGTAGGAAAAGAAAGGTTAACTTAATAGTATTTTACTATTATTATTGTGACAGCCAGGATACGATCTCGCAGGAGGGCAAGGTCGGTGGTGGCTCGGTGCGGCAAATGAAGTTTCACGCGCATCTGCTTCCTGGAGCATGTGCTGTGGCGTAGGGAGGAGAAGAGAGACGGCGACCGCGGCAGAGAGGGGGAAGTAATGTGCCTGCGACTGAGGGGAGAAATCCAGAGAAATCAAGAGGCGCCATCTTCTGGGCATCTGTAGAAATTTCCAGCATCGTACTTTCCGCAAACTATGGTTTAGTTATAAATACGACACGCGAGTGAACTTGAGTTAGTTGCAGTCGTTGCTAGTTTTGGACAGCAAGGCAGTCTTGTGTAGCAGTGAAGCCAGCTTCGAAACCGGAGTTCGACTTGAGTTGTGTCCGTAACTGTGGGAGCCGGAAGTCCTGAATTTGAGTGCAGTGGACCGCAGTTGGGGGACCTGAGTTCGAAGTTCAGTGGATTGTCTCTGAAGGTCTGGGGTTCGAGATACTGTGAACTCGAGTGACTGAGCTAGCCAAGGCAAACGAACAGTGAACTGAAAACTGACAGTTCTGATTTGTAAATAGTGCTTTGTGAACATTAGTTAAGATTAGCAGTACACTGTTGTTCTCAATAATCCAAATAAATTGTCATTGTCGTCTGTGGAGTGCAATAACGAATACTGTGTTACTGTGTGGAGTGGAAATCCCATTGTTGACGGGAGTGTTTACATTCAATTATAGAAAGTGATTATTGCAGTAACAATAAAAGTTACATTCTTGTTTTGAATTAAAGTTACATTATTATGGAAAAATTTGTTCTGGCAACGGGAATCGAACCCAGGTCCCCTCAGCTTGGCATGCTGAGTGCTCTTAACCAACTGAGCTATGCCAGACTCGAACTCTGCTCCTTTGAAAATTAAACTAATCTTCTCGTATTAACTTTGTTTACTACAGTTTATATTTGATAGCTGCTTCATACCACTCCATAGCCACAACCATAAAAACAGGGTCAAGCAACAATTTCATAAAGAACTGATGGAATGCACAAAGAACAAATCGTGGAAGAATATAACTGACGACACTCCTACGAATCAAGACACATAGCAGTTGCACATATCTGAATGGCTATTGGGCAGGACTGTCTTTTGCCTCTCATTTACATAGAATTGGAATTCTGACAGCCCTCTTCGCAATATGCAAGAAGATATGGACAGTTCTCATCTTCAACACTGCCCAGCACTCTATTCTACAAACATCTATGACCGATATTTGAAAGCACGTGCAAAACTCTCTTCCTAATACTTTTTTTTTGTTACTTATTACTGTTATTATTTCAAACTTTTGTTCGTTTACACATTGTATTGTAGTTTTAAGAGAATGGTCACTGGTCAAAAGTTCTAAGCTGCAATAAATATAAAAAAATTGCCAACAAATGATGTCGACCACTGTGATATCACCAGTGGAATCTTACAGACTCTCGAAGAGTATTACTACTGGTAATCTACTGGTAAGGTTTCCTAGCATTAGTGACAACTATTTGAGGAATGACTTACTCTCAGTTCTGGTGCTTCTGATAAAAAGTTCCTAGCAGAGGTCTGCATCGGACGTTTTCGCTTGAGCACCAAGTAGTTCATAGCATAATCCGATAGGTAGCGCACATGCATGATGGTTAAAATTGCTACGAGCGATAATTCTCGAATGGTATAAGCCGAGCGTTAGACATTCATTCTTGTTACAGTGATGAACTGTGTAGTAACATCATAGATGTTTATCATTTCAAAACTTTGCAGTGTTTAGCTAACCTCTCCATAGTACAACTACAAAACTTGCTTTAAAATGTAATATAAATGTTGTAGGTAAGTGGTTTTTTTTTTCCCCCCCACACAGGAGTGATTTTGTTTTTGCCACATCTGATAGATGTTATTGGACATAAATGTAATTATTATAAACGGAGAACACAATCACGATAATGCAAGAACTGTATCAAGTTTTCTAGTAATAATAATAATAATAATAATAATAATAATAATAATAATAATAATAATAATAATAATAATCTCTAATAATTAGTGTATCAATCTTTGCGTCTGTAACAGTTGTGCAGCATGATTATTCGTTTTATTATATTTTCTGTGACGTTATCTCTGTACTAATATTGTTATTAATCTACTGCTATATCAATAATATTTTGTAAAACGTTTCTACATTGTCGCAGTATATAGGCGGAACACTATGTATGGACCTATCATATTATATATGTGGTAAATCAAATATTGAATAATTATTAATTAGCAATAATAACTGTATATCGACGTTTTTCATACTATTTTATTTATAACTTCATGTTCCTGTTTTGGTACGTTCCATTGACTGTTCCATTAAACGTTTGTCATAAACGCAGAAAATAAAGCCTTATTTTTACCGTGTGAGCAAAACATATGTGTATCTTATCTGTCCCTTCCATACAAGATAAGATATGTCGGTGAGATGACTTTGTACTGTGCTTCTATTTATTACGAGTGTATCACGACTGATCGTATCTCACTCGAGGGTGCGACACTCGAACGAGTTCAAGCGAGCGATTTAACTCCAGTGCAGCACTCTGGTTCCTATTCTCAAACTCCTTAAGACCCTTTTTAATATCCCTAAAAGTTTGTATGCATATGAATAAACGTCAATACTGTAACTACTCACTCACCTTGGCACAAGCGACAAGCTGTGAGGTGGCCAGGGCACACTGGGTGGCAGCCCCTATCACCTTGTTCTGCGTGGCCTGGTCCTCACAAGTGGCAGCGATGTTCTTGGCCTTCAGAACGAGGGCAGCTGTTGTGTTTGCCACCACCTTGGCGAGTCCCAGCAGAATGTCCTGCAGCTCACGGCTCGACTCGTCCTCGGTGCCGATGGTGGTCAGCACCTGGTGCGACGCCTCACCCACACGGCTGGCTGCGTTCAGCAAGTTCTGGCGCGGCTCCTTGGTCTCTGGCTCGGCAGCCTTCAGCAAGTCGCTGAACGCAGTGCACAGCTTGCGCGCAGCGTCCAGCAGCTTGTCACCCGAGCCCTCGTCCTCCATCAGCGCCGCTATCATGCGCACTCCCCGCGTCATCTCTGGCAGGTTTGTGGTGATGGTGGTAATGGCTGCGCCCACTGCCGTGTGATCCACCTCATCTGCGGAGCCTGATGTCAGCGTCACCACCTGCGCTGTAGCGGCATTCATGGCCGCAATCTGCGAGCTCACATTCTGCTTGTTTGTGTCCAGCGTTGTCTCCTTCCATTTCAGCGAGGCCTGCACAGAAATAAGTTAATTCATCTCACATTCAACTGGGTTCTTTGCAGCTCAATGTGTCATCAAGGGTGTGTGTATTTAATATGTTAGCAGTCTGTAGTCACTAAACTTTCTAAGTTCAGCAGTAAACAGTAGCAACAGTATAGTATAATGTAGTGAGAATTCAATAGAGCTTTGATTTATCTTTCATTATTTAGTTCTACAACGAGTTGGAAGGCAGAAGGAGGGAGAGAAGAATGGTGAATCAACAAAAGAAAGAAATCAAACAAGTGCGAAGGGTAAGGGATCGAGTTAGGAGTGTGGAATGAGGGGGCAGTGGGGAAAGGAAAACAGTATATAATCTGAGGAAATGGTGTAGTAAATTCGAGGGACGACAGTCCATGAAGGACCATGACCGACCAGCCGGCTGCTGGCCTCACGTCCACATGCCGAAGAAGAGATAGACGATCATCCAACCAGAATGAAGGTATGGTGTGGTTAGCACAATGATCCCACCAGCTGTTATAGCTGGCTTTCGTAACCGGATTTCGCTATTTATCATAGCTTCCCAAGTGAATCACGAAGCTGGGTGGGTACTGGTCCCGTACACTGGCCGAAATTTCATGAGAAAACTTCTTCATCCATGAGCATTCGAACCAGTGTGCATTCCGTAACATGAGTCCTAGGCAGGATGCCTTAGATCACGCCACGGTGCAGGACAATGGTGTATTAGAGAGATGAAATAATAGCAGGGTTAATTATATAATATAAAAATGGATTTGAATGGATGCGATTTGTCAAGGTTATGGAATTGTTTTGTTTGTGATCAAGTTATAAATCAAGTGAAACCAATGTTATAGGGTAAGAGTGCTAATGTGATTGTGTTAAAACTTTTTCGATGGTGAATTTATAATAGGTTATGTTTTTCCTGAAATAGTCAACAAGGGTTAAGTCTTCTACAGTTAATAAGTTTAAAGGTATTTATGTTATGCACAGAAGAAATTATTTAGTTAGTTATGAGAAAGATGGGAGTGAAGTTGAATGAGAAAATTAGATAAATGGCTATTAGTGTAGATGAGAAGAAGAGAAGAGAAGTAGTTTAATAAAGCATGATAAATTAGAAGGAAGGATAAGTGAAAGTGGAAGGACATGAAAGACACAGTTAAGAGCAGGTATTAAGATCATGATTTGTCTGTGTTTTAAGCTGTAAATAGTATAAGTACGGGAATGCTGACCTGTATACAGAAATGTGAAGGGTAGGGAGGATAGAATATATTGAGAGAACTATATATATAGGCCTATCATATATAATTATAATATCATATCATTTAAATCCATATTATGGCGATAAAATGTTCCAAAATTAAAACTTTGACACATATAAACATCTTTCTTTTAGTTTATAACTAGCAGAATGTCAATGTTTATCAAATTTAATGACTGATTAACCATGAAGTTATTCAAGTTAATAAATAACGACTTTACTGTGTTAACATTTTAAATAATGATGTTATTGTATCCGATTGACTAATTTTGATGTTTCTGATATCATCTGCTGAATTCTAGTGCACGGGAACTCACTAGAATTCAGCAGATGATATAAAAATACATCGAAACTGGTCAATCAGGTACAATAACATCATTATTTGAAATGTTAACACAGTAAAGTCGTTATGTATTAATTTAAATAACTTGACAGTTAATCAATCATCATGTAAGTGTTAAAAGAGTGTATACAAGAATGAACAAATTTAATCATGTTAAATAGCAAATGACAGTAAGCAGAAATGATGATAGCCAAATGATGATAATCAAAGCTCCACTGTAAGTATGTTTGGATCTTCATATTCAGGTGTTTTTTTCTGTCTTCACTGCTGTGTCTATTCCACAGCCTTGTATGACTCCACAATATTGTGACAGAGCTGGGATACGATCTCACAACCGGCAGAAGGATTACAAGGTCGGCCGTGGTTCTGCGTAAGTGCGCACGTATCTGCTTCCTGTGGCATGTGCTGTGGTGTAGAAAGGAGGGGGGAGAGGAGAGAGAGCGACCGCGGCAGAGAGGGGAGATATCCAGATTATTCGAGAATGCCATCCTGACATCCGTGGAAATCTTCTATGCATCTGTCGACTGACCGCGAACTTTCTCGTAACTATGGTTTGGTTATAAAAGAAGAGACGGGAGTGAACTGTAGCAGTGTTGTTATAGTCAGTGGACAGCAAGCCAGCCAGTCTTGTGTAGCAGTGAAGCCAGCTTTGAGACCGAAGTTCGACTTGAGTTGTGTCCGTAACTGTGGAGCCGGAAGTCCTGAGTTTGAGTGCAGTGGACCGCAATTGGGGGACCTGAGTTCGAAGTTCAGCGGATTGTCTCTGAAGGTCTGTGGTTCGAGATACTGTGAACTCGGGTGACTGAGCTAGAAGAACTAGCCAAGGCAAACGAACTGTGAACTGAGAACTGGCAGTTCTGATTTGTAAATAGTGCTTTGTGAACATTAGTTAAAATTAGCAGTACATTGTTGTTCTCAATAATTCAAGTAAATTGTCACTGTCGTCTGTGGAATGCAATAACGAATACTGTGTTACTGTGTGGAGTGGAAATCCCATTGTTGACGGGAGCAGAATTAAATTGTAGAAAGTGACTATTACTGTTGCTTTAAATAAAAGTTACATTGTTGAGTTGGAATAAATTTACAATATAATAGGCCTACTTACCGGGTCAGAGCCCAGTTCAGGTATCTGTGCCTTTGTCTCCAGGTCCTTCTCAGCGGTAATGATGACATCATGGCCCGCACTGATAGTGCTCAGCAGAGCCCTCTGTGGTTCAGTCAACACACTTGTAATTCTCGTCTGCTGCACCTGCGCATAAGCAAGTAAGATATTGAGGTGAAACAGCACAACTACAAACAGAAAGATATTCCAAGCACTGCCTTTGTCTAGCTATACAAGCCCATCATCTCGAAATATTAACATTTGAAGAGTTTTTTTGCCTTTGCTTAAGGGGTTAGGTACAGCTTACGGTAGTACAATTCTGGAAATATTGAACATTTTTCCCTCCATTACTGTAACTTGTACAATAATGAAAATAAAGTGTAAAACACTGTCCTTCTGCTATATGAAAAAAAAATTACAATATAAAAAATGTATTTATATATTTTTTTTCAAAATTGAAAATGGTGGCAGTTCACTATGCAGTGATGAAGTGTGTCCCTCATAACTCAGACACTTTTCAACTTTTTCATGTTCTCTCTCTTTTATTTTATTGCTGAAATTCATGTTTGTAATATCATCCTCTTTCAACTATAGTCTTTAATAAATAATATATTTTATTTTGTGTTAAAGCAATGTACTGATGTTTTATATATTTTTTTCATTATTTTATTTTTTATCAGAAAATCTATCCAAGATAGAGAAGTGATTTTGCATCATTTAATAGATATAACATGCATAAATACACCAAAAAAAAATTATCACAGAATGTTATATAGTTTTTGAGTTATCAGGAAAACAGTTCTTGAAAATTTAATTTTCGAGAACTTAGCATTAAACAATTTTATGTGGGCTATAATTTCTTGAAACCAAAACTCACGTTCTTGTGTTTACAAACAAGCAGCCATGAATACGATAGTCACTGGTATGAGAAATTTAGTCTCCAAACTCTTTCTCATCAGCTGGTATGAGAAATATTGCTTCCAAAGAAATAAAAATTTTTTAGAGTGGGAGTGGCGCTATCCATTGTCAGGAGGGACTGAGGTTGCAGCATCCTGCCTTTTAAATCGTAACTCAAAAAACTACTGCAGATATTGATATATATTTTTTCAGTAAAATATACTGGAATAATTTGTGCAGTAAACAAAAAATATTTTGAAAATTCGACTTTTTTGAAGTCTTAAGCTGTACCTAACACCTTAAGGAGGCATAAAAATGTAAAACTTACCCACCATCTCAAAAAGATCACAATTATAAAGAACTTTTGAAATAATGCCCCCTTTCTTTTTAGCACACACTAAGATATATACCTACTGCATATTGAAAAATACTGGATGTCTCGATAACAGAAGGCCATAGTATCTTCCTATCATTTTAAAGTCAGTGCTTCAGTACTAAGCTATATAGGCTTATGTCATGTCTGCATTTGAATTTCAGTATTATGAAGTCAAAAGAAGGCTTTCTACACGGTAAGTTAAGTTGTTGCCAACAGTAACTCCTTGATTTTGAAATATGTTTTATTAAGGACTGAATTTTTATTCGCATACAAAATTCTATATCAGTACACTACATTAATTGTTACATTACAATTTAAAGCACAGAGGAAAGACATAGTTCTGTTTACGTCACGAACATAACAGTGCCTATGGAAATGCAAAAATTCTTCACATGAAGATTACATAAACTTCCTTACAAACATTTCTTACACAGAGAAATACTAAAAAGACAACAAAGGTGTCCAGCAGGTTTTCAACGAACTTTGCATTTGGTCCAGAAAACCTGATTTTTTTTTACGATGCATGTTCTAAATATAATTAAATTTCTCGAAATAAACTTTCAGAAAACTAAACCAAAAAAACAACATGTCGAAAACACAAAACAGGCACGGTCAAATGTGTAACACAGTTTTACACTCAGGCATATAAAATTTAATCCATCAGGAATCTTAACTATACCTGGACTCCTCAGGCATGTAAAGAAATGTGATTGTCCAGAACTTCGAAATGATACAGAAACAGTACACCACGTGACTTTGCATCCTGAAATACCTTTCTTTAAAGAATATAGTTCTGAAACGACTCCCAACACAAAACTTCAATACAGGCTTGCATGCAAGCTATACGGTGCGGGTGCAGTACGAGTGATAGCAAAGAATATGTACCTACTCTGAGTCCCTCTAGAGGAGCATGGAACAGATAAAAAGACATAATTAGCCAAGTGTACAACACGTGCTCGGGAGAGCTGCCCCCAAGCACTGGTTCTTACCATGGGTGGGGCGTGCGCCAGGTTCACCTGTCCACTCACTGTAGTGTACTGCGCACCGCCCATGTGCCCCATCCCGTACGGCCGGGCTCCTGCAACACGCACACAATCCGGCACATTGCACTCTGCGTCAAAATAAACTTCATCTCAAGCAAGTTTACAAATCCTCAATATAAACGAAATCCGCAACTTATTTTGTGAACGGTAAGTTATATAAATTGTACTACTTGGTATAGCAAACTAATTACTACTTACTTACTTACTGGCTTTTAAGGAACCTGGAGGTTCATTGCCGCCCTCACATAAGCCCGCCATTGGTCCCTATCCTGAGCAAGATTAATCCATTCTCTATCATCATATCCCACCTCCCTCAAACCCATTTTAATATTATCCTCCCATCTATGTCTCGGCCTCCTTAAAGGTCTTTTTCCCTCCGGCCTTCCAACTAACACTCTATATGCATTTCTGGATTCGCCCATATGCGCTACATGCCCTGCCCATCTCAAACATCTGGATTTTATGTTCCTAATTATGTCAGGTGAAGAATACAGTGCGTGCAGTTCTGTGTTGTGTAACTTTCTCCATTCTCCTGTAACTTCATCCCTCTTAGCCCCAAATATTTTCCTAAGCACCTTATTCTCAAACACCCTTAACCTATATTCCTCTCTCAAAGTGAGAGTCCAAGTTTCACAACCATAAAGAACAACCGGTAATATAACTGTCTATGGCGAGTCCTCGACATTACTTCATTTCCCCTTTTGATTTGATTTCCTGGTTGGCTTTTTCCGAGGTTTTCCCCAACCAAAAGGCAAATGCCGTGTAATCTTTTGGCGAATCCTTGGACCTCACCTCATCATTGTAGAAAATTACTACATTGTAAAACTGTAAAAATTGTAAAATATTGTAAAAATTTGTAAAAATTGTAATTGTAATATGGTAAAATTTTGACTTGTTCCACATCTTAAAGCTTCACTGCTCATGTAACGTTCATGGAAGATAATAAATGAATGAATGAATTATAAATTCTAACTTTCAGATTTTTTGACAGCAGACTGGATGATAAAAGCTTCTCAACCGAAAAATAACAGGCATTTCCCATATTTATTGTGTGTTTAATTTCCTCCCAAGTATCATTTATATTTGTTACTGTTGCTCCAAGATATTTGAACT
This sequence comes from Periplaneta americana, assembly GCF_040183065.1. Classification (NCBI taxonomy): domain Eukaryota; kingdom Metazoa; phylum Arthropoda; class Insecta; order Blattodea; family Blattidae; genus Periplaneta; species Periplaneta americana. The sequence continues at coordinate 169,975,920 of NC_091125.1, read as the reverse complement.
TCTCCACCTCTTCAAAAGATAAATTTCCAATTTTTATATTTCCATTTCGTGCAATATTCTCGTCACGAGACATAAAACTAATTACTACACAGTGAAATAATTTTAATAGAGACTGAAATAAAATGGTGAACTTTTCCTCCACCTTTTCCAAAGGGAATGGGCATATGTCACTCATCTTGTTTTGTTCTGTATTTCACGCTACAATGCTTATCTAATTTGGGAAAGAGATGTCCAAAAACTAGGAAAGAGATTAACAAGTTTGATTGAAAATACAAAACAGTTGAGTTTAAATTTGGGGGGGGGGGGGGACAGTTTTCATGAGAAGATAAAGAGAAAATTTTCACCTAAGAATAGAAGACATAAATATTCAAGACGTAGGCCTAGATGTCTCCTAGTTACGTATATCAAGTCTGGAAGTTGCCTGCAGCTGTAGGTGAGCTAATTTTTCTGGATCCTCCCGGCTCCCATACTGATATCCTAACCCTCCCGTATTTTTCTTTATCTGTCATGATCGCCAATTTCTTTATGTAACTTAAAAATAATAACTGCTAAATATATTTATATATAAACTGACATTAATATCGATAGTTTAGCAGGTACCAATCAGTACAGATATTCTGTTCTGGTGATCTTGTAATGTTGGGTGTAACTGTATGCACATATAATTGTAAAGAGTTTTTTTCACCTTCAATAGCAAGACAAAAAAATTAAAATTAAATGTTCTGCAGCATCCCGTTAACAAATACAAGTAACATTGTGTCCTAACTCACACTTGTATAATAATTAAATAGATAGTTTATATTATTATTATTAGTATATATATATAATTTAATATAAACCGTTCCACCAATGAATCCTGGTATCACACCCCAAAAATTGCGCTAAAATTTATCGTGGCCAAGTCTCTCGTATTTTTGTGATCAGAATTTGGTCACCTTAGTTGCCTGACAATTGAAAACTCTAAGAAATCGCCACATATGTAATACCAATACTGCACACAAAAATTTATAAATGTATAACAGACTATGAGAACAAATAACTGCTTGAATCTATGAACACTGTTCGTAACAAATTAGAAAAATCAAGGGCGCAAAGTCCTGTACAATATAGGCCCTACACCAAAGGCAAACACTATAATAATCTGGAGATGAAATCATGTACCTATAGGGTTACATTTTGAAGCAGATACAATATTTTTAAATTTTAACATACACACAAAATGGTAACACATTTATATGTATCGAACAACGGAAATAGTTCATTTATCACACTCATTTGTTTTGGTTAACATGGTAACAGGTTTTGTTTATAATGTGTCAAAAGCAAATTTACCTCTTATTGAATTTTTAAACCACTTTCATTGACTGTGTTTTAAAATGGTTTTGACTTTACAAGATCGAATTAGTCTTGTTCAGTGTTATTATGAATGTAAAGGAAGTTTAACAAACGGCATATGAAAATTCAGGACAAAACATAATTTACTCAACACCTGGCCCTGATATCAATCTAAAAGATTTTTGGCTGTTGTGATTATTTAAAAGACCGAGTTTTTTTAAACTAATTCTACGACTACCGACAAACTAAAATATGTAATTTCGCAACAAATTGAAGATATTCCACCATATCTATTAGTAAATGCTGTTCACAATATAGAAGAAAGAATGTTGTTTGTTAAAAAAACAAAATGGCGGACATATTCAACATTTAAACTGAATCCAATAAACCCCATATCTTTATGAATATAAGTGTGTCCTTGTTTTGTGTATATCTTAATTCTTAAAAAGGTTATGGTGACTCAAAATGTAACTTACATTTGAATAATCATATAAATTAGGGACATGGTGTCTGGAAAGGATAAGGGTTTCTTCACGAAATTAGTCGGAAGAGAAGGACAGTCTGAAGGAAGAATATCACCCAAGACACCTCTGAATCAAGTGAATGGATAGAAATGTATGGATCAAGAAGATCAAGATGATGGTGGATGTGGTCGAACATTTTATTCAATACAAATGGCAACAGATGTAATATAATGTTAAGAGACAAGCAGTATGAACACTCACCATCTGCTCCTGCACGCATTATGGCTGGCTTAGCCAGAGACTCCGTGTTCACCTTGCCTATCTTGCTGGTCTCGTGCTGGAGAATGGTGGCCCTGCAACACCACGCATGCACACATTGCACTAGTTGTGTGGACAGGAGGGTCCACGGAAAGAACATGCTAAGTTAATTTTTGTTTTGATTTTGGTGCCATCTATTTGCTCATAAGTTAACCAACCTTTCTAGTTAGTTAATGGGTTTAAAAAGGACGCATCAGCTACTTACCTAAAATTCATTCATAAACAAAAATATCATAAGCTGAATGCTAAAACGGACTAAAAATGTTCTCGCATTAAAAACGAGATAGAGAAATGCATTATCAACAAGGTGATTTGTAAAAAGTCATAAAAATGGGCAGTTCTTGGACCCCCAGGTAGTTTCAAAAAGAAACAATAACTCAAAATTTTTTCGGGCTTCCAACCAGGTCATGAGTTGGTGATCCACCGACGTTTCGAGGATGTTCATCTTCTCATCTTCAGGGTTAAATGATATCTAAGGTACCCAGCTCCTTAATTTATAGTGCCAGAGGGAGGAGTCAGCCGAGGAGCTGTGCACTGATTGGCTCTTATTAGTGTGGACTGTGGCGTGAACGCGGCCGACATATCATCTTGCTTTGTGCTTTTCGGCTGATTGACCTTGGGTCTCACGATGGGCTTGGCGGACAAGTTCTTATGTGTCCTCTGCTGATGACGGCCCGTCGTCTGGGCATTGAGAAATTTAATAGCCAGTGCCCATGCCGCGCTTAGTTGGAGACCCGTGTCCCGATTCAGGTTACCGCGTTCCGCCGCTATGGCCAGGGTTTCCTTTACTCAAACACTTCACCAGGACCTCGGTGTTATTGAAATTAGCCCTATGGCTTTTTTCAATACAGTGTTCAGCCAATCCGGATTTTTCAGGCTGCATTAATCTGATGCTTCTTTGATGTTCCGAAAGACGCGTAGTTATTGTGCGTCCCGTCTGTCCAATGTAAGCAGCCTCACATTCACAAGGAATAATAAAATAGACACCACCAGAAACAAATTATCTGGTGAATTTCAAAACTATAAAATTCTATCAAATATTCGGATGTAGAAGGTAGGAAATGTCAAGTATAAGTAAAACCAAATATCAAACAACAAATGTAACCTCTGAATGTAAGTAGAACTTCTTCTTGTCGTGACGCTCTTGTGGACAAATCCCAAATTCGAATAGTATTCTTGATACTTCGCAATTTATTTCCCTTTTGTGCAGACCATTCTCCTTAGCATTGCCACCATATTCTATATTTTAAGTACTTTTGAATGTCTTGCTACCTCTCGCGTCAATACATCTGAGAGCCATTCATAGCACTGTCTCTTTGCTGCAGCATCCGCTGCCTCGTTACGGGAAATCCAACATGACCTGAAACCCACACTACTTCAATCTCAGAATCGGAGCATAGAGTGTGTGAAAAAGGGATTCTTAACACAAGCGGATCATCAGAATTCAAAGACTGCAGGGACTGAATGGCACTTGAAAGAGTCGGAGCAGATAAGGAATCTACCTTAGGATTGTCCAATTAAAAACAATAAAGCTCTGTAAAAAGAGTACAGTTCGGAAGTAAAAACACTAGTATATTGGCTCAGTTTATATTTGAATATCTGTTCATTTGCAATGAAGGAACAACCAACATAATCATTTACTTGGGATCCATCAGTAAAAACTAAAGAATAATTTTAAAACTATGATAAAAATTCATTAAAACGAAGTTCATAAAATTCTTAAAACTCCGACTCAGACTTACATTAAACATGGGACGTCACATAATCCACGGTAGAGTGGTGGTATGCTCTGACAGCAGTTCATGAAACCGGACACCTGCTGGACGAAATTTCTGTGGATTTTCACTGTATCAGTGGTAAAGAGGCAAATGGTGAAATGAGTCATAAGAATTGTGCTCAGGCTTCGAGCGGAGCTTAACACCCTTTCTAGTCAATACGAATGACAAAATGTCTGCTTCGTAATATGGTAGCTATCTTCTATTAAATTACATAAAATTAATGAAGTGTTGGTAGTGTTTTGAAGTTAAAGAATACTCTCCTGAAAAACTTAGAAAAAATGATTCAGCATGTTCTTTCTGTTGACCTTCAATAAATTATTTCATACACTTTCGCTTATCAATATTCGTAATACAAACGTCAGAATTATTAAAAATACTTTCTTCTCTTATGAATGGTATTTGCATGTTTTCTATATAAGTATTTTTAAGCATTTCACTATTGTACAGTCAAAATGCAAGAAAATATTATCATGGGCAATAAAGAAAACAGGTGCTAGCATAGCAATTTATTAAAAATTACTCAATATTGTTAATGACTTCGGGTTGTACTGTTTGTATATTTATTGCTTTACCTAACAATTCATTCAAATTAATTTTCAATGAGTGGGGGGATGGAAGAAATCGTCTGTACACTATTTCGAAGTGGGCTACTACATTCAGTAACTGTTCTTGGGGATCGAACCCATTAACTTTTGAAAACAACATATGGGTCGAACAGGTTTTGAATGTCAATGAAAAGAATGTGAACTCTCGTTGTTTTGTTTCATGAAAATGTGGTAAATATCTTTTACACATTCTTATTGTGTTAGTAACAAACTAAGCATTGTGCATGCATGACACACAGATTTTCATTTTTCACAGCTAAGCAGCCATGCTTTCCACATGATAAAACATGAAAGACAAACCCATTGTCGTGCTTACTTTCAATGTTTCATTCATGTTTCAACAACAATTTGCTCTGCACTATACTGTATGTTACCCTGCATGGGCTTGAAAACGACAGCAGGACAAAATTGATTATATTTTGTCAAAGTTTAAAACATTGGAGTATTTGTAAGTATGAAAAAGAAAAATTGATAATATTGACGAAAAAGTAGAAATTTCAGCCCTAACCCTCAACATCTAGTTGCATGTTGTTAGTCTAAGTTACGATATTGTTGTACGTTTGTGAACTGTCCGAAGACAGGTCTGAATCTCACAAATGATAACAACAGGACCACTTATGAGGCAACTAGGCCAGGGTAGGATGGCCAGTTCCTTTCCCTCCTGTTACGATATTACCTACATTAGCATTTCTCAAACTATGGTCCGTGGACCACCTGTGGTCCTCGAGGTCTGCCCTTGTGGTCCTTCAAAAAATGCAGAAGAAAAAATAAAATTCAAACGAATTGCGTATCACTCTATAGCAGAAAATCTCAGAGTTTGGAAATGACACAGGGCAATCGCCTTTCACTTTTTCTCCCAGTACTGACATTTTATGAAATTTATTACCCTATCCGTCTGCCGACTTCCCACTCTACTCTCAACAACAAAAGAGGGATTTAAAGCACTATGAATGTGGTATTTTCCTGCACATCTTGCGCCGTGCCTGTAACCCAGCCAGGGACCACCCAAATTCATAACAGAGGACCGAACCTTGTGATGTATTGATGACTTTCTTAGTAGTTTTGCTGACATGCAGTCTGCGCATTAAAATGGTCACATACTGTACGTCGTACACCAATAATACAACTCTGAGCTCACACTCTGAAACTTATTTTCCAAGTAAATATGACAAATTTTCATGGGTTCGTGATCACTTTCATTGCGATGTTGAAACTAACAAACTTTCATTGAGTGAAAGAGAACAGTTAGTTGAACTCTCGAATGAGACTGGACTTAAAATGAAATTGCAAGCAGAAGGTAGGGTTAATTTCTGGACCTCATCACAAGTGAAAAGAGAATACAGTGAACTGTGCAATGGTGCTTTAGAGATTATAATTCAGTTTGCTTCTTCGCATCTGTGTGAGAAAGGTTTTCATCACTAACTCTAATAAAAACAAAGTAATTAGGCTACCAAAATCGACTTGGTATAATATGTGACAATCTCCGACTTAAGCTTACCAGCATACGTCCAAATATAGAACAACTGTGCAAGAATAGGCAGGCTCATCCATCTCATTAATGCGAGTGCCAACATTTATTTTAGTTAATAAGTTAAAGATTATCCAAACTCTAATAACCTTGAATTATTAAAGGAACAAAATGAATTTTCTTCTATTAATATTAGCTTAATTAGTTAATACTAATATAAAATTAATTTAATTAAATTAATTTTAAAATATAAGTATACTGGTATTAAAATATGCTACAAAAATGATCAATTTGCTTTCGAAGGGAACAAGAATGGGGTGGTCCGCGGAACTATTCTGACTTAAAAAAGTGGTCCCCACGTCAAAAAAGTTTGAGAAACGCTGACCTACATTATAATACTTTTTCATTGAAAATAATAATTCCATACATGTAGGTTCACTATGTTGGTTACTTTCTAACAAACATCCACAAAGAGGTTATGTGCGAGATTATTTATGCTGTTAGTTGAATTACTGTCCAATCTCTGAACACCACTTTTAATGCCAAGACAGCTAAATTATAACGAATTATAATGAAAGGTACCAAATCGTCCATGAAGTTAGTTATGCACAGCCATGTACCAAAACCTTAAAATGACTGGATTAAGCAGTGGATTTCCAACTTGACTTACTTGAGTGGGGAGACGCTGTCCTCCACCATAGTAGAGCCCTCATCGCCCTCGATGCCGAAGTGGTCCTTGGACTGCTTCTTCTTGAGGATGATGTCGATGTAGCCCGCAATCAGCTGCAGGATCTGCTCTGCTTCTGTCGTCTGCACTGAGTAGTACTGGTCCGAGTAGTCCCCGAAGTCCAGGGTGAATGTATTGGGTGAGGCACCCCAGCGCCGCACAGTGGTCAGTGGCCATGTCTTCAGGATCTCTTTCGTCTTCTCGTCCAGACGCAGCACCGAATCCTTGGTGACACCCAACAGCCGCGGCACAAGCTTGTTCTTCCCCTTCATCTTTTCCTGCAGACAGAGACAGCCATTAGACTCCAATTCAAGTCATAATAGTACATTATGCAATGAGCCTATAATGGTAGTAATTAAGACGCGAGTATGTTTATGAAACTCGCTTGAGCTCGTTTCATAATTTTCATACGAGCATCTTAATTACCATTATAGGCAAGTTTCATACGACTTTTTATGCTCGACCATATTTCTAACTTGAAATTATTCATAAGTATTCATGTTATTCTTATCTGACTGTGGAGCGGAACTGACCTTGTGCAATATCTCGTAAATTGTGAGATGTGCGCAGACGCGAAAGTATTGATTTTTTCCGAGAAACGAATGTCACTGACCTTGATATAATCTAGAGAGTAAAATAAACATTAATCTTGATATAATCTTGAAATTGATTTAGACATTGAAAAACGAGATGACAAACTGAATTTATTTGAATATTATTTACAATTAACGCTAATTATTATAGTAACAGAACATAACCTTCTGCGGCAGTATTGGATTTCCAGCCTCCGTGACGTTTCGCTGAATGTCTTTTGATTGCATATCCGAGAATAATCGATACTTGCGCTTTCATATTGCTGCAATGGTGTTTTCTGATTGCTGGAACACCTGAACTTTAATGAATAGGTGCTACCAGGTGTATAATTACTACATTTCGGCATGGTCGAGCATAAAATAATTTAGAAGTTCATGAGAGATCCAATGTGCTGTCGTTGAGTGGACTGTGTGCTGTAACTCCTGTTCACTGGCATGCAGGTGTTTCCTAGACAGCCCTGACTCCTCCTTTTCACCCTCTTCCAAATTAAGTTGGTCACACAGGCAACCAGGCAGACTAGTTGAGTCGACAGGCAGAGGGTGTACTTTCTGGACTAATGGTCATTGCAAGGAACCAACCCTTCTATGGAGGCATATCTTTCCCATATTTAAGGAAATTCGTAGCAATGAGAAAGACCACGGCAGGTGACAAAGAAAGACAATACTTCTCTTCTATATCTTTCTTTCTCTGTTGTCACGTGACCACTACTCCACCTATCCCCTCCAGTCAAACTATATAAAACAAAGAGTTTATGGGACAACCTCCAATCATGATTTCATGAGTGAAAGATCAAGACAAATGTTGAAAAGTGCGAGGCTCAGATTATTTTCACAAAAATGTAGACTGGTAGATGGATCATCCAACATCAACTATTTGGACAACAGATGTTATGAATTACTAACAAAAACCACACACATAGATACACATATACGAGTGTTTTCTCTCTCTCTCTATATTCGCACACACCTACTTACTGCTTAATGGATTAACTGATTTCAACTTATGAGATTAATAAAAACAAAATACTATTCCTAATAATAATTAATTCATTCATAGTGTTCTGCCCAAGGGCAGGTCTTTCACTGCAAACCCAGCATTCTCCAGTTTTTCCTATATTCTGGCTTCCTCTTAGTCTCCACATACGCAGTTTTTCTTGGGCAAGATAAATGCGGTAGGTTCCCATTGCTTTCCGCACACCACTCTCCCTTTTGCATCTTAAAAGATCCCAGGGGGCCCCAGCATGGAGCTGAGGAGAGTGAATTTGACTAATAAGGCCCTCTGAACTTCACCAAAATTCACCGCAAGTTCTATCAGGGTTTTTGACCCAATCAGAGACCAGAAAATCCCAATTTGCCTTTGCCTCCCTAATAATAATTGTAGACAACAAAATTTCGAGCTTGAAGTAATACATAATTTGATTAAGAAACATTACAACAAGCATTAAAATTACTGAGACAACAAAAAAGCTTTAACCGAAATTCTATTATTACTATTTGTTTAACAATAAAGATGCTTTCAATCAAAGTAGATAAATTGTAATGAAGAGGACAAGAAGAAATTTCAAATAAATCAGTTACAAGGTATTTCAGTGTTATTCCATCACATGCCTGAAAGGACAGAGAAAAACTAAGAAAAATAACAGAAAAAGTGTAACTATCCTTTAGAACTGAAATCCGGACCCTTGAAAACAATATCCACATATTATTAATCTGTTTAGGTGCTTGAAACATTAATAATAAATTAATTTAATTCAATATTGTAGTATGTATGGAATAATCTGCTATAAACTGGACATTCAGAAGAAAAGTAGCCAAAATAATAAATTATATCTCAGAAAGATGAAAGGTAACCAAAATAATAAATTATAATGTCTCAAAAAGATGAAAAGTAAAAATAATAAATTATAATATCCCAGAAAGTATTAATTATACACACTTCTGGTTCCTGCATCACAAAGGCAATCACTCAAAGTTTTATCCATACCCAATTCAAGTGCATGCACCAGCTGGTGACCTGACCAAGCTCAGCAAACGAAGTCGAATCTTTAAGAGATGAAAGCGCGTTGTGGCTACACGAGTTAAAGTCTGTTACAGCTGCTCAGCAACATTTTAGAATCAAATATGAACACGAAATTTCAACAGGGAAAAGCATCTGATTATGGGACAACAAAATGAGGATTACAGGAAGCGTTCTTTTTTTCTTTGGTTACCATAGATACCTCTCTATACTACATAGTAGTGGATAACGCACCTTAACAAGAAAGAATGTGACTCCATAGGTCTTGAGGGAGCGTGCAGTCTTGGTGTAGAGCACTTTGGCATCAAGCTCAGAGAGCCCCACATGCTTTTTGTGCTCGGCGAACACCTTCTTCTCAATACCCTTCACCTTGACGTAGGACTGAGGCAGGAACTCTTTGAGGTCTAGGATGCCAGGACGGTGCTTGCTCTCATTGTGGTCTCCGAACTGTATGTGGCACTGGATGCCTGCAAACTCGCACGCCTTCTCCTGAGTCACCGGGTGTGTGCCATCCAGGATGGCATCCCGTGCCTGCACGTACAACAGGTTGAGCTGCACGGGATCCCGAGAGTCGATGTTCTGATCAGAGAAGAAGAACTTGCGCCGCAGCAGCACTGCCTCACTCTCGTCGATGCCTTGTTCACGCAGCGTCTTGGATGGGTCGATCCAGTTCACTGCAAAAATATCCATTATCACACACTTTTAAACTATTAAATGCTACGTTTTGGGAAATTCATGTACCTGAAAAATAGCTGCAATTGTTGTATGAAAATCATTCTTAATTAATATTCAATAATTACTGAAATACTTACTTACTGGCTATTAAGGAACCCGGAGGTTCATTGCCACCCTCACATAAGCCCGCCATTGGTCCCTATCCTGAGCAAGATTAATCCAGTCTCTATCATCATATCCCACCTCCCTCAAATCCATTTTAATATTATCTTCCCATCTACGTCTCGGCCTCCCCAAAGGTCTTTTCCCCTCTGGCCTCCCAACTAACACTCTATATGTGTTTCTGGATTCGCCCATACGTGCTATATGCCCTGCCCATCTCAAACGTCTGGATTTAATGTTCCTAATTATGTCAGGTGAAGAATACAATGCGTACAGCTCTGCGTTGTGTAACTTTCTCCATTCTCCTGTAACTTCATCCCTCTTAGCCCCAAATATTTTCCTAAGAACCTTATTCTCAAAAACCCTCAATCTCTGTTCCTCTCTCAAAGTGAGAGTCCAAGTTTCACAGCCATACAGAACAACCGGTAATATAATAATTGTTTTATAAATTCTAACTTTCAATTAATATTCAATTACTGAAATAAAATCGCCAATTAAAAAAAATATGGATTTATATGAAATTTCAGACATCTGATGCAGGTTTATTAACTTTTGGTTTCGCAATGTGTGCTGAAATTTAATCTCTCCATTTCCGAATTTAGCATAATTCTTACAGAAAACACAATGCACTGAACACCTAAGATGCATTATATGTAGGGGTGTGATAATTTTGTATGAACAATATACGTGACATGTGTTAAAAACTTAATTTTATGCTTGGAAAATGCAAATCCCTTATTAAAAATCCAAAATTAAGTAAAATATATTTATAGATAAAACACACATGTTAGGTCAATTATACAGTGTTCATAGATTTGATAAGATACATTAAAAGTGTTATATGAACACTAATAAATACAATAAAATTATTAAAGAAATTAGTTATAGTCAGACATGTTTCGGAGATGATTGTCCATCTTCAGTGACTATTTACCACGACTGCAAAACGAAAACAAATGTAATTAAACTCATGTTTAATTATATTTAAAAAATGCGATTCCAAGGCGAGTACGTGAGTTGCAGAGTCAGGAGAAAACAACGACAAGGCAAGTGAAGAAAAATGGAACGGATTCAGGTAGCAGTGATGAAGGAATAACGGCGAATAGTAAAAAGAAACATTATGATTTAGGAAGTTGGTGTAGTGGGGGAAAATACAAGAAAATAGTAGGGGGGGGGGGGGACAAGGTTATCAATAGGAAGTGAAGTGAAGTGAAGTGAAGGGATGATATAAGTGGGGAAATATAGGTGGATAGGCCGGTGAAGGAGAGGTGACAAGATACATTTAAAGAGAACATAAGTGAAAGAGACGGAAGTAAGTTATGACTTGCATAAATTTGCTATGTAATAAGGTGGATGGCACTGTATACAAATATGTGAAGTGCCATCTCACCGGAAGAAAGTGCTTAATGACAAATATATATATCATATCATATTATATTTCAAAAATTAATGACAAATGGAAAAATATGAGATGTCTGAATAGTGATATTTAAGTCATTCAATAACTGGAAAAGTTAAAAATATAATGGTATAATAATTTATATGCATATATAGAAGACATAATAATATTGGTTATAAATTATTATGCCATTATATTTTTAACTTTTCCAGTTATTGAATGACTTAAATATCACTTTTCAGACATCTCATATTTTTCCATTTGTCATTAATTTTTTTAAATATAATTATACATGAGATTAATTACATTTGTTTTCGTTTTGCAGTCGTGGTAAATAATCACTGATGGAGAAGCATCTCCGAAACATGTCTGACTATAACTAATTTCTTTAATAATTTTACTGTATTTATTAGTGTTCATATAACTGTAGTATATCACTTTTAATGTATCTTAAGTGAAATATATTCGCGAATTTTAGCTAATTTGATAGAAATCCACGAAATTACTTCTTAATCACGATATTTTCAACAAAAATCAGGTTTTATAGAGAAGTCGCACGAAAAATGACTCTTTCTTCCAAAATAAAACGTGAAAATTTTCGTTATAAAATATACATGAATATTTCTATTGTGACGGCAGGCCGAATATTCTCGGCGCTTGGGGAACTTCGTGCGCGTCCAGCAGGAGAGGGGGCGCGAGGTGGCGGCGCGGACGTGACGAAGGGAGAGGGGGAAGTAATGCGCCTGTGACTGAGGGAAGAAATCGAGAGGACATCTGTAGAAATTTCCAGCATCGTACTTTCCCGAAACTATGGTTTAGTTATAAATACGAGACGCAAGTTAGTTAGTGGCAGTCGTTGCTAGTTTTGGACAGCAAGCCAGTCTTGTGTAGCAGTGAAGCCAGCTTCGAGACCGGAGTTCGACTTGAGTTGTGTCCGGAACTGTGGAGCCGGAAGTCCTGAGTTTGAGTGCAGTAGACCCCAGTTGGGGGACCTGAGTTCGAAGTTCAGTGGACTGTCTCTGAAGGTCTGGGGTTCGAGATACTGTGAACTCGAGTGACTGAGTTAGAAGAACTAACTTAGCCAAGGCAAACGAACTGTGAACTGAGAACTGACAGTTCTGATTTGTAAATAGTGCTTTGTGAACATTAGTTAAGATTAGCAGTACATTGTTTTTCTCAATAATCCAAGTAACTTGTCACTGTCTTCTGTGGAGTGCAATAACGAATACTGTGTTACTGTGTGGAGTGGAAATCCCATTGTTGACGGGAGTGTTTACATTCAATTATTGAAAGTGATTATTGTCGTAACAATAAAAGTTACATTCTTGTTTTGTATAAAAGTTACAGTATCTTAAGTGAAATATATTCGCGAATTTTAGCTAATTTGATACAAATCCACGAAATTACTTCATAATCACGATATTTTCAACAAAAATCAGGTTTTATAGAGAATTCGCACGAAAAATGACTCTTTCTTCCAAAATAAAACGTGAAAATTTTCGTTATAAAATATACATGAATATTTATATATATGTGATCGTTTAGCATTACATGTGTGTGACATCTGGCAACAATGTACACATAGTTTCAGGGAGCCATGCAAGCACACAACGGTTATTTCTTTTTCCTGCAACAACTGCAGACTAGTGATGGGCGAAGTTGTTCTTTTCCCGGAACAGTTCCGACTGTTCCGGTTCCGAAAAAATACTATGTTCCAAATAACAGTTCCGAAATAACAGTCACCAGTGGTGATGAGTCGGAGTCGTTGAGTCGTTCAAACGAACTGTACAGTACCCTCCCTCTTCACCACGCTGCTCATACTGGAGCACTCATAGGCATGACATAGTACACATTCTTATCTATAGATGGCACTGCAATGCACATTCGAATCGATTTTGGAAAATTGCTGTGCATGCGGACAGAACTCAAAAGCTTAATGTTAGTAATTACACAGCTGTTGACTACAAGGACAGAATACAACACTTTGTTTTCGTACATAAAGTTATAAAGACATGGTAGCCAACTAAAAAAAAATAACATAACATTTAAAACATATGGTATGTAATTTCTGTTCTCTCTATTACATAATAAAAAAAACAAATCATTAATTTTTATTTTTACTTTTCTTAATGCACAGTTATAATAATAATAATAATAAATATATATTACAATTTCATAAATAAAAAATATATATATTGGCAGTACTGAAACCTGGAAACCCCGCAGTGGGTTAATAAAATGTTGGAATCGCATCTTTACCAAAGTGTAATTTAAACTTCGCATTAAACCTCGCTCTCCAAATCAGTACTTATATGGGTAGTTTCCAACAAATAATGCTACAACATTTTTGTCGTTCTTTGATAACAGAGAAGATAGCACAAAAACTTGTGCTTGTCAGACTTAACCTCAACAAACGACATACAGACATTGTAACTAAACCACTCATTACCATTTACGACTTTAACCTTTGTATAGAATCAGCTGATCAATGAATTAATAATAGTATGCGTACTTTATGACTTTGTAGAATGTTTATAAAACAGAATTAGTCAACTAATGGTGAAATAAACCATAAAGCGGGAATGAATATTACAGATTATTGAATACTTACTATAACATTACAGATGATTGGCCAGTCTTACAAATGTTGATATTAAAGTTCGCGCCACTGCAAGGATTTCAATTTCCATGCGCCCCCCTCCAACCACGTGAGAGTTTCAAGTACCAACTTCATCCAACGAAGTTCCAAGTATAACATAAAGAACAACGAGAACAGTGTAACTGCAGCTGTCATTGGTTCATCGGAACAAGCTCCGACGTTCCGACTGTTATCTCGGAGTCGGAACATACCTTGTGCAACGCGGTACTGCGAGCCCGCAACAGCTGGGCAAGTGAGCAGCTCGGAGTCGGAACACTGTTATTTCGGAACAGGAGGTTCCGACCTACTGTTCATTTTTGCAACAGTTCCGAGACCGGAACAGTTCCAAAATAACTGTTGTGTTATTTTTTACCCATCTCTACTGCAGACCTCCCATTCAGGAACAGTGTTCTTTTATGTGTCGCAAATCTACGACATCAAATCCACTCTCCTTCCCCAGGAAGCAATGCAAACTTCTTGACTGGGTATTCAGAGCCTCTGAATCGTACACAAGTAGGGTAACTGCTGCAGACTTACCATCTCCATAACTCTTACAACTAGAAAAAACAGCACGGTGTAAGTTCACTCACCTTCGTCGTCAGTCTTGAGCTTTTTGCGCAGCTGGTCCATTTTGGCATCACGCTCCTTCTCCTCCTTCTTGCGTTTCAGAGTAAGTGTGCCAAAATTGGGCTTGTTTTCCAGCTCCTCCTCCTGATTCTCACGCACAAGACTGTACTCGTCGTGGTTCGTGATGCCTGTCAAGCCAACAAACACAAATATCCGTCACGACCAATGTTTGTGTTCAGCACTATTCCACTACATTGCCTTCCCTCCTCTGTTTTCTACTTTATACAGAGCGTCCATTTCAAAACTGCCAGTTTAAATAACTATAACATTTAAATTGAATTTAATTAAACAAAGAACATGCCAATTTAGACACTGAGGGGGAAGTTTAAAACCAGAGTTAACTGATTATTAAGTTTCACCTCCTCACCCCTAGCCACCCCCACTTTGAAATTTCAAATGGCACCTCTTACCTTGTAATACTTAAATTTGAAAGAGTATTCAATTGTTTATACATTTCATTCATTTGTTTTCGCATCTTTCGTTTTCTATCATTGCCTGGCAACCTGTATTGTTGTTACTGTCAGTTGATTGTAGGATGAAAACAGTTTATTTTGTGTAATTTCCTAAATTTAATCAAAAAGGATGATTTCTGTTCTCTCTTGATAAGTATACACCATTTTAAAATAATTTAGTACACAAACACAACTATTACATGAAATGCTCAATAATGTTTGTAGCTTTATTCTCTTCAGCTCTAATCAACAAAAACAGCAATCCAGATTGCCAGGTGACAATAGAAAACAAATGAATGAGATGTATAAACAAATGAATACTCTTTCAAATTTAAGTATCACAAGATAGGGGTGCTATTTGAAATTTCAAAGTGGGTAGCTTTATTCTCTTCAGTTCTAATCAACAATAACAACAATCCAGGTTGCCAGGCGACGATATAAAACAAAAGATGCGAAAACAAATGAATGAAGTGTATAAACAACTGAATACTCTTTCAAATTTAAGTATCACAAGATAGGGATGTCATTTGAAATTTCAAAGTGGGGGTGGCTGGGGGTAAGGGTGTGAAAACTAATGTACAATTAAGACTGATTTTAAACTTCCCCCTCAATATCTATATTGACGTGTTTTTTGTTTCATTAAATCCTATTTAAATTATATAGTTATTTAGACTAGGAAATTTTGAAATGAACGCTCTATATATAATAGTAATAGCAGTGGTAGTAGCAGTAGCAGCAGCAGTAATAGTAATAGTAGTAATAATAATTAGTCACAATTTTTTCTGGCTTTCTCCACAGTACAGTGGTTTACTTTCATACCCTCAGAAGGCACATTTTGCCAAGAGTTCAAAGTCCATGACTGAGTCTGCTTCCCCACAAAGGGGATGAAATGATAGCTAGTTTGTGAAGATGAGCAGCTAGGCAGTCATGTCCAGTTGTCCTCACAGTTGCAACGGTATCTTTTCGCGGTTGATCTGAAATCAGGTATTTCTCCGACAGAAGTCGGCACCATTTCTTGTCCGAACTTCGTTGTCTGATAAGTGATAAGTTGATAGACGAAAAGTGATGGTGAATGGCTAATTGGGATTGGTCATGTTGTCAATAAGAAACTGGTTACGAAAGCATTTTATCAACAGAGCGAGAGAAAAGAAAAAAAAAACTCACCAATCTTGGTGCAAATGACCACCATGAGATTGGCAACAGGCTGGCTGTCATCAACCAGTAACGTCTTGAGCGTGCCGTCCAGCATGCGCACCCGCAGAGTCCTGAGCTTCTTGCGGTACTCCAGCAGGTCCTGCAACGCAACAGACAACAATCACTGCATGCTTGGGTTCTGTATGGAGGCCGCATGCTGGCTAGTGTCAAGGGTACTCACCCCATTCCTCAGGATGTAATACTCAAGGTTTCGGATCGGCTCGAGCCATACGCCCTTCTTCACATCCTCGTCAGCCAGGAACAGACCATAGTCTTTGGCTGCAACACAAGAACAGACATTCTGATTAAGGCCTTCAGCAAAACTCAAATCACATTCCTGAATCTCTTACGATCCAAGGACTGTATTAAACTATTTTGTTTGAAATATCTCACAGAATAACCCCCTGAAATTAATGATATTACTTACGGTTCATTCTATATATGGATTATATTATGACGTCTTTGTTTACCAACTGTATATAAAATATTTAATTCTTCAGAAATTATATTTTAACAGAAAGTAATATTAAACCTTAATATCATGGAAAAGTCTCTTTCTGGCCCCGATGAACAGAAAAAAAATTCAATCCATTACGATGTGTATCTATGTTACGTGATGATTATAATTGGTAAATTTCCACTTTCATAATGTAACCCGCAATTCATGTACACTAGCCTTCATTAGAAACCCCAGTAAATTTTTATGTCTCAGTACATTTTTATCATTTCATGGGGACCTTGATAAATAAATATGCCTGTAAACTGAATTAATCTGTATATATTTGTATAGTTTGGCTGATGAATTGTATATGCTGTCCTGCCCCCCCCCTCCCCTCCCAGAAGTTTTTTTCCCGCTTCAAGTTACAGTCTAGGAATTAATTCGACCCTAAAAATTTGACTAAAACGTCTGTAAAAAAATTATTATTTTTTTATATGTTTATTTTATTAAATAGGTATAGGCATGATTTCAAACAGAAAGTCATAAGAAATCATTAACATTTTCAAAACTTATGTCAACATAGTATTAGTTTATTAGATTTTCCTTAATATTAATGTAATGCCTATCACTGGTGACTGATTAATATACACAGACAACTTGTCTTTCACATTTTCTACAAATGTTTCATGTTGGTCTAGTAGTACTAATATTTAAAAATCTGCAATGTAGTTGACAAATTAATGGTCTATCAGCAACTGTTCTGCCTGCATATGTTGACGTACTAACAAGCACACAGTGGAAGCTTTAAGAGAAACTCACGCTGTCCCTGGTTCGCTTCTGAGATCTTCTCTCGGATGATCCTGCACGCGTCGTATACCGACGTCGTGGGATCAAACTGCATGGTCTTCGTCACATTCTTCTCAACAATGCTGATTCGCAGCGACAGTGTCGCCATGTTGCGGCTGTGTGATTGTCTGTGCTGTAACAAAACAGTAAAAGTGATATAAGTAACTACTAGGAATTGTAGGCGTGAATTGTGAATCTGTTTCCTTACCACAGATTAAACGAAAAAATACTGGTACAACACCCCTTATCGTTTAGCATTATGCAGAATGAACCGTAAGTAACGTCATTAATTTCAAGGGGTTATTATTGAGATATTTTAAACAAAAAAGTTTTACTACAATTTTAATAGTTTTTGCTTCCTTTACGAGAAAAATGTTGGTTCCTATTAAACATTTCAATTTCAAACAAAGAAGTTTTACCACAATTTTGATTGTTTTTGCTTCATTTTCGAGAAAAAAAAGTTGTTTTATATTAAACATTTCATAGCATGTTTTAGGAAAGCCACTAATTTAATTACCAATATAATCAATCAATTTAAGACAGCAGTGAATTATGATTGTAAATGATTGAAAAAGTTTTAGTTTCTTCCTTTAAATGTGAAGAAATTTGATCTGAACAAATGTAACTTTACGTTTTACAATGTTACATTCGTTCAGATCAAATTTCTGCACATTTAAAGAATAGAACTAAAATTCTTTCAATCATTTATTATCATAATTCACTGCTCTCTTAAATTGACTCAGTATATTAGGAATTACATCAATCACATTCCCAAAAAACGTAATGAAATGTTTTGTATAAAATAATTTTTTACCTCGAAAAAGAAGCAAAAATGAGCAAAATTGTATTAAACTCTTTTGTTTAAAATATCTCGCAGAATAACCCCCTGAAATTAATGACATTACGTATGGTTCAACCTATGTATGGGTTATATTATGACGTCTTTGTTTACCAACTGTATATAAAATATTTAATTTTTTAGAAATTATATTTTAACAGAAAGTAATATTAAACCTTAATTTCATGGAGAACTCTCTTTCTGGCCTCGATGAAAAGAAAAAAATTATATATTTTTTTGTCTGCTAAAAAAATGTCAAGTTGGCAGCTCTAAATCATGCTTTGGAAGCTAAATAAATATGAAACAATATAAGCAACTGTGAGTTTTCACGTAACAATTGCAGTGCGATCGTGTTACAATACTATTTTGATATGCCACAATGTTGATTTCTTATGTCTCCACATCCACATCTACTACGATCAAACGAGACTCAATCCTGCAACTTCTTTTAGACATGATCTTCCATATACCACCCATCCATAGACCAATAAGTAGAAGTATGAAACAGAAATTCTGTTTACTAGGGTTCCCATATGTCTTGTAAAATATGGGAACATTTCTTTTCTCGCTAATGTGTCCTGTTGTCCCGAAAGAGATCTTCAGGGCATGTTTTTGTCCCGTATTTAAAAATTAGTGACTGAAGAAACAAAACTGAAATATCAACTGCTATTTTATTGTAATTATTAGTCTCCATCACAGTTGGTGTTACTGGAATTCACTACATTGGCAACGCTGGAGGCGACACAATGTATATAATGCCCTTAAAACAGTTGCTACTATGAAGGAAATTGCTACCAAATGAAAAACATTCCTGAATTTCACTTGTTTCATGAGATCATAATAAATGAAAAATGTTCTGAATTCTGAAGAATATGTTGTTGTTGTTTTCTAATGCCAGGCATTTAACGTTGTTGTTTTCTAATGCCAGGTGTTTGACAATAAAGTCATTTGACCTCTTGCACTCCAATATTTTTCAAAGATATTATCATGGCCAGCCACTGAAGCACAGATTTTGAGGTGTTCCGAATCCATTTCTTGGTTTGAGTTGCACAATGGGCAGTTAGGGGACTGATATATTCCAATTTTATGCAGGTGTTTTGCCAAACAATCATGGCCTGTTGCCAATCTAAACGCAGCTACAGACGATTTTCGTGGTAAATCGGGAATTAACTGTGGATTATGATGCAGAGAGTTCCATTTTTTCCCTTGAGATTGTGTTATCAAATTTTGTTTGTTTAAGTCTAAGTATGTAGATTTAATATTCTGAAGAATTTTAAGGATGTTCTGTAAATGACGTCCTGCAGGTGTCCCCGCCCAGAGATCCGAATGGGAGACTATTTTACCTCTGGAAAAACTTATCTGAAGGATTTGCCATTAGGTTAATTAGCATAAGTGTAACCGTTTTTTAAGTGGGCACCAATTTTTTGTTTGTAATGGTGGTTACATCACCCACTCACGTAAACCCCCAGTATGACTGGAGGGCCACACCTGTCGTTGGTTAATGGGTCCATCGGACCCTCTAACCTCCAAACCAATTAACATTCAACTAGATTTAGAAGCACCAGTTACAAAATCTGAAACTTCCAAACCTGTACTAAAAGCGCTGGCATTAGAAGCTGTGAACAATAGATACCCACCAGAAGAATGGTTACATATCTACACAGATGGGTCTACTATCGATAACAACTCAGGATCAGGAATTACGTGTGCGTTATTCAACCAGCAGGACATCATACAACAAATTTTGATGCGGAAATAATGGCTATTCATATCTCACTCCAACACCTACTATACAGAATAGATAAATTTCAAAATGCTGTCATTCTCTCTGATTCTAAAGCAGCATTATATGCAATAAATTCATATAAAATGATGTCAATCCAAATTAAAGAATGTCACAAAATGATCCAACAACTTCAAAAACTACAGAAAAGAATTCAATTGCAATGGATACCTGCACATTGCGGAATTGCTGGAAATGAAACTGCTGACTTTCTTGCCAAAAAAGGATCCAATTTAATTCAGAATACAAATACAAGCCTACCTTTTACATCCATCAAAAGACTAATTAAAAATAAATATAAAATCAAGCAAAACCAAGCACTATGTACAAAAGCCAAAGATAAAAAATGGAGCATTTTAATAAAAAAACCAGAAATTATTCCAGAAATCCCACGTAAATCTGCAGTAGCAAAATTCAGACTGCTTACAGAACACGATTATTTGGCCAAACACTTGAATAAAATAGGAATTTACACAAATCCAAATTGCTCTCTATGCAACAAAGAAGAAGAAATAGCTGAAGATCATCTCATAACCTGTGAAGTTCTACCTGATGGATCCACCACAGAGAAATATTGGAGAGCAAGAACGCTAATGGCTTCGTTGCCAAAGCCAGGCATTAGATAACAACAACATATTCTGAAGGATATACTGGTAGTAAAAGGAAATTCCTATATCAAAACATTTAGATGAAGTCTTGATGAATCTGTTCAACAATGCTTCACAACAAACAATTATTGTTACAAGAAATTTAGTCTTCAGGAAAGTATTGTACAAGGGACTGATTTATAGCACAATATTTTCAGGAACATATTTTGTGAGCAGTATATTTTCAATTCATTTTAATCTATTATTTAGTCTGGTTTAATTGTATTATTTTTAATCTGTTCAAAGACGATATGGATAAGCACAATGAAAAATACACACCAAGGCTCAATTTAATTTTTATTTTAGTAGGTTATTTTACGATGCTTTATCAACAGCTTAGGTTATTTAGCGTCTGAATGAGATGAAGGTGATAATGTCGGTGAAATGAGTCCGGGGTCCAGCACCGAAAGTTACCAAGCATTTGCTCATATTGGGTTGAGAGAAACCCCCAGAAAAACCTCAACCAGGTAACTTGCCCCGACCGGGAATCGAACCCGGGCCACTTGGTTTCGCGGCCAGACGTGCTAACCGTTACTCCACGGCTCAATTTAAAATCAGTGCTGGGTGTGCCATATTTTTTCTGTCGTTTCTCGGAATCCTATGTTTACCACAAAGCAATGTTTCTGTGTGCGCCTACAAAACTTTGAAGAAGTTCTGGTGTTGAGATTTATAATCTGACATTTCTTTGTACCAACTGATAGACCTATTAAAATTTAAACGCGCACAAAAGCCAAATTTCAAAGCAGAGGAAAATACTGTGAATTTAAATACTATTATAGCAGACGCTATGGACAGTACTCTGTAACAGAGTCGCCAGTATGAAAGGATAATTCCAAGCTTTGGCGTGAGACGAACTCGATAGCTCAGTGGTAGAGCGCCTGACCGGAGAACAGGAAGTCGCAGGTTCGATTACCGCTCGAGGTTGTGAAATTTTTCATAATAGTATTTAAATTCATTAATATGTCACATCAACGGACGTGTATACGTCACCAAACATCGTAAGATGGAGATTACATTTGAAAATACTGTTTTCTTCCATCGGACAGTTTTCTCATATACATTTTACACATTAACTACATAATGGATACTTCAACGCTTGCGTGAATGGAACTACGCAATCTCTTTAATATTATTAAATTAAAGCGTAATTAACTAAATAAGAATCTTAAAAATGGCTTTTCATTACTTTACCCACATTAATTATGTACCTATATTTCTAAATATAACTATCTCTTTCTCATATCACAGCGAAGTGTTGCATTAAGAGATATGAATGCACACCGTAGACCTAAGAATGAATGGCTTCATTGTCAACTGAGTATCTTATGTAGGCAACACTTCAGAGGTTCAACGTCCTACTTTCTTCGTTCTACGAGGGATGGCAGATGGTGGGTAGTGTTTATTCAACAAGCCTTTTAGTAGACTGAACACGCTATTCAAGATATAAATGTACTATGCACTATATGGAGAGTTCTGCACAATCCTGACGAGATTTGACTGCTACTTAGGCTTCCTCAAACTGACAAATGCATACATAACGGAAGTCAGTGGCGGCGCCAAAACTTTCAAATTTGGGAGGGGGGGCTGAGATGCGCACACCAAAAAATAGGGGTAGGGGAGCAACGTAAGTGAAAAAAATGCACATTACATATAAATAAATAGTCGCACGAAGACATAGTTTCAAATGTTATTGTATTACTGCACTGGACGACCAAGCGACCTATAACGTCATGATTTCGAAACTCAAGCAGTATCAAAAAACTTGACAGCTACCATAATGGATTAGAGCTGCAATTCTTCAGGGGTTCGAGAGCCATTAGTCAGGGATCCACAAGTGAGTTCTCAAACTAAAATTTAATTTGTTACTTCATTATGAAAAATATAATAAAACTACCATACTATACCCGCAATAAATGTATCTCAGTTTTCATTAAAATGTAATTATAACTTATCTATACTAATAATAAATCTGTAGCCGAAATTTTTCTGGTAATTTTCGATTTTACAAAAATAAGTGGTCCTAACATACATAATTAAGCGCCCTGAAACCGAAAATCGCTTTTTTGAAATTTTTGTTTGTATGTCTGTCTGTCTGTTTGTCTGGATGTTTGTTACCTTTTCAGGCGATAATGGCTGAACCGATTTATATGAAAATTGGAATATAAATTAAGTTCGTTGTAACTTAGAATTTAGGCTATATGACATTCAAAATATTTTATTTAAAAGGGGGGTTCTAAGGGGGCCTGAATTAAATAAATGGAAATATCTCCCTTATTATTAATTTTCATGAAAAATATTACATAATAAAAGTTTATTTAAAAGTAATTTCCGATAAGTTTTACTCTATGCAAAATTTTGATACGACTGATATTTAATGAGATAAATGAGTTTCAAAATTACAATCACAACGCCATCTAAGGTGGTGTAATGAAATAAAAAACAAATGACTTCGTCTATAAGGGGCCTTGGACAGCAACAATCGAAAGCTATGAAACATAACCTACAGAAAATGTTTCTGTCTTTGTATGAAGTAATATCTGAAGCTAAATTAACCGATTTGTATAATTAATTATTAATTCACCATTGGAAAGTGTAGTTTCTCTAGATGGATATAATGCTATAATGTTATTACAGTAACTTCTGAGTGAATCGAGGACAGGTAAGATTAAAATAGCTTCTTATGCACAGAAAACTTGATAGGCTATTCTGTACATTCGTTTCCTGTATTTCCTAAAATAATTTTTATGACCAAATGAGTGGTCTCTGGATCAAAATGATCGCATTTTAATTTGTTTAATACAATTTAAATTAAGTAACATAATAAACGATTTATCCTTCTATCAAACACGAATGTTCCCTGGATCAAATGTCCTATTTTAATTATGTAATTACTTTATATTTATTTCTAATGGGTGCAGCGGAGCGCACGGGTACGGCTAGTTATTAAATATTAACAAAGCTGAGTTTTGCAAAGTTTATACACTTAACTTGAGTTTATAATAATTTGTGAAATTAAAAATAAATAGGTTATATACAGAAAGATATTTTTCTACCTTCTACTAAGCAAGGTATAAAGTCAGTCCACCGCTGTGGTGTTACAGCATGTCTGACCGTGAAACAGCGGGCCCAGGTTCAAATTCTGGTTGGGGTTTTTCCGAGGTTTTCCCTTAGCCAACTGAAGCAGAATTTCTGGGTAACTTTCAGTGTTGGAAAATGTTAAATGTTATGTTTTATTTAACGACGCTCGTAACCGCAGAGGTTATATCAGCGTCGCCGGATATGCCGGAATTTTGTCCTGGAGTTCTTTTACATGCCAGTAAATCTACTGACATGAGCCTGTCGCATTTAAGCACACAAATGCCATCGACCTGGCCAGGGATCGAATCTGCAACCTTGGGCATAGAAGGCCAGCGCTATACCAACTCGCCAACCAGGTCGACTCGATGTTGGATCTTGGAATCATTTCGCCATCGTTAATTTAAATGCCACTGTCATTACCATAGTCCAGGCTAAGTTCACGGTGCACCGTGCTGTATTCGTACAAGAGCGGGGCCATTCGCCGACAAAATCATTCACAGAACAGGAGTGGTAAGTATAATATACCTCAGGCTACAGTGCGAGCTTTAGAACCCTCTCCTCCATAAAAAAAAAAGGTATAACATTAATGTGTTAAGGGGTGCGGCAAAATGGACATCATATGAAATGGGCTCTTGAACTCTTAGTTTAAGAATCGCTGACTAGAGAAATGTTAAAAATATACACGATGATCTATCTCATTTATCTCCTATTAAAATGACATAGTCCCGTCGCTCTAATTTCCGGCAGCCAATCACGTTGCAGGTCGGCTACATTTAAACGTGTACGTCTTGTGATTCGCTGATGAAGACGTCATGCATTTCCTAAGGCTGGATAAATACTTAATATAATCGCCCGCCATTTTGGCTCTTTCGTTGGCTTTCGCAGAAAGCACACGAGGACGTTAATTGCCGCTCAATTAAAGTGCGTTTGATTTATTGCCATAGGAGCTACGACATCATAATGTTTACCGCTGTGGCAAATAGATCTCTCGTCTGGTAGCTCGGCAACGAAAGAACAAAAATGGCGAACGATATTACCTGCCTCGACTTTACAGAGCCTTGACTTCCTAAGACGTAAGCAAAGAGGAGGAGTCACGCCGGGAATAACAGCGTCGCGACTATAGCAATATCCACAGCACAGTGCAAAAGAACCTCCAGCTCAATGAACGAAACTGCAATAAGCAATCAGAAGAAGTTTTATGGCAGAACATAGAGGATTTAATGTATATTAATTTCAGTGGACGCTCGGTTTCATCACTTGATTCTCTTTACAAAAAAAAAAAAAAAAAAAAAAAAAAAATCGTGGTGCGACAGACCATGGATATCCGAGGCCGACCTTTCGACTGTGGCCTCACGTCTACTTGTCTCAGCAGAGGTGCACGATCATCTAATCAGTACGTAACATGTGGTCAGTATGAACTCCCCAAGGTCTTATAGCTGGCTTACTAAACCGGATTTCGCTACCTATCGTAGCTCTCCAAATTCGTCACGATTCTACTGGGTGTTCATTTCAAAGTGTGTCATGACGTCACTGTTGTGAGTCAGCGATTTGAAGCGAGTTTCAGTTTTTATGTCAGAGAAGTTGCCTATTAATCAAGGCGTTCAATCTGAACTTGAGAACGTGTACGGTATAACTTGAACGTCGTAGCAACCGATGGCGGTCTGTACGGTCTGTGTGTACAGTGACTGTATCTGTGTGCTACCATAACCTCTTTCGAACTGTGTTTTGCGCGGACAAGTCGTACGCAGGGTACTTGTTATCATCCGTTGCATACCGCAACATTCCACAACACAAATCAAATGCTCCGTGTCCATGTTGACCGTCGAAGTTAATGTCAACAAATACATAAGTAATCGTCTTAACCCTCTCGCCATATCCCGACAGTAAGAAAAAACTCACCTCAGTACGTGTTTCCAAACAGTTCACATTCCTGCCACTACCGGCGTTACCGCACGTATCGGTACGTACTTCCAGAGTCCGTGGATATCCACGGACTCTGCGTACTTCAGAATGAACGCCGTACTTGCTAGGCAACTTCTATCACATTTAGGTAATACGCCTCTGCGGAAGTGTAGGAAGATTGAATTCTCTAGGCTCATCGGCTAGCCACATGACGGCATACAGCGAGCCATGACACACTTTGAACTGAACACGCAGTAGGTGGATACAGGTCACATACACTGGCCGAAATATCAGAGAAAATTCCTTCCACCATGGGGACTCGAACCAAAACTCACTCCGCATCGCTAGTTCAATACGTCTTAGACCACGCACCTGCGGCGCGAAACATTAGAGAGTTTTCGCACCCTTGCCGTACGCTAAACATTCACTCTATGTTGACGTCATTGATGAAAGAGCCAATCAGAGCCATTCACCTCACGTCATTTTAATAGCGGACCCGCTATCTCTAGCCGGATAACGTGGATGTGAATGAAGTTTACCGTAGGCCTAATTCGGTTTTAGATTCATCACTGTGGATGATATTCACCTATTTAGAACTCAAGAGATAGAGGGGAAGAGGAGGCCTGATGGTCTTATCTCTACCAGGTTAAATAAATAGATAATAATAATAAGATGGATAAATTATTCAGGCCGAAGTACAAGACGGCTCAGGAAAGAATTTTTCGCTGAGATTCCAACAGATAAAAGGTTGATTCGTGAGTACTCCGACAAGCGAAAACGCTTTGTTTAACTCGCCGTAATTCGGAAACCAGTAAAGATTCTGAGTAGCGACCACTTACAAAAGTAATTTCCATTCTTTCTCAACATTTCTTTCGCTTAGACTCCCCATCTACAGTGAAAAACAAAAAAGTTTACCACCTATCAACTTTTGAAGGTGTAAATGTCAATTCTGAACAGATCACATCGAAGTTATTTTTTTTTCTTTCTTTTCAAAAAAGATTTTTATTTATAATTTTTTCTATGCCTTCCTTAGACATTGAGCTATCAATAAAAAAGATTACAGCGCGATTGATTGACTGTGATAGGAGCTACGACATGATAAATGTTAAAGGAGAGAGAAATATCGTAAAATGATTCTTTCCGAAGTTTTACGAACGTTAACATACGTCACCAAACACGTTATTACTGACGTCAACAAAGCATTAACGTTTAGCGTACGACAGAGTGGGAAAACTCTATTATAATTCTCTGCTGTAAGTTATACTGGTTGTGCTCTGGTAGACGAACAGCAGAAGATCCCAACTCCCGTAAATGTATAACGAAAACAGAAAATCTCACCCCCACGACACAATATGGAACTGAAGTCCTGGGGTTCCACTTAAGACAAAAAAGAGAATCATACGGACTACGAACAAATATCCATGTCCTAGGTAGGACTCGAAACCATGACTGTGACTTCCACGCAACTTGAAATGTGTGCTGCTTAACCGCTATATGCGCATAGACCGTCAGATGGCGATACTAGAAAACCAGTAGAATGAAATGGCAGAGATTTCTAAGTCCTCCGGCCTGCAGGCGTGAGCGATTACAGTCACATAAATGTAATGAAGACTAATTATTAGTGATCTCACTCAGCTGACCCCTCCTCGCTGAGAAAGCTGGGGAACGATTCCTGAAAGTCTGTCCAGATTTATGGCGAAACAAATCGTAGGGACAGGTTTTACTGCGAAATTTCAATATCTTACAAACATTGTTTCAAATTTCTGCATTGAATAAATAAATCGATCTCAAGAAATAACATTTTCTCATTATGTGTTTTACACATCTCGTAACAATCCAGTTCTTTATAATGTTGTTCATAATATTCCTCTTTACAGTTGATTTTCTTGAACTATCATTCAAAAGACATAATATTAATTTAGAAGGTTTATTGTTCACCTGAACAAGAAAACAAACTTTCGGTTTTTGCATTATACAAAACAGTATAACCGTTGCTATTTATTATATATATGAATCAAATAATTAGAGAATGGAAACAAATTGCCTCATGGATATATATATATATATATATATATATATATATATATATATATATATATACACACACAACTCAATGGACATTTACAACTAGATTCATTACTTTTTGCAGACGATTTAGCTCTGGTAGCATCCTCAGAAGATGAATTACAACGTCCAATTTTTAATTTTAACAAAATTAGAATTAAATATATGAAAATCAATAAAGAAAAAACTAAAATTATGCCCTTCTGCGGAAAATACCCTATGCCTAGCAAAATATGTTTAGATTAAAAAATATTAGAAAGGATAAATTATTTTACATATCTCGGATACACATTATCTTTTTTCGATGAAGTAGACATTTCACAGAAACTTTCTAAATACACCAAAACAATAGGCATAATTAACACCATTATGAAACCTTCCCTAGTACAAAGGTATACTCGAATTCGCCTTTACAAGACCTTGGCGAGACCTGTACTTCGTTACGGCAGTGAGGCATGGACATTGAGGAAGAAAGACGAAAGCAGAATAACGGCTAATGAAATGAAATTTATGAGATATACAGCGGGATATACGAAATGGGATCACAAACGCAATGAAGATGTAATGGAATAATTACAACTAGAACCTGTAATTAATCACGTAAAACATTATCAGAACAACTGGATAAATCATCTGCATCGCATGCATCTATATCTATATATATAATTTGACCTGGTAATGGAAATTACGGGAAAACGGCTGAACGGATTTTAATGAGTGACTCCTCATTTTCATGCCTGGCATCCAAAGTTTTTCGGAAAAGTAGTAGTTTTCAGTGAAATGTCAATTTTCCTACATAATTTTCCTATTTTCCAAAATCCATCTGTTGTCAGTTTTGAGAACTAATTTTATTGAATCACAGCCGACTTGATTGAATTTCAGAACAAAACACACATTACAATAAACAATAGGCTATTACACGAAGGCCATGACCTACAGAATTGCCCATATTTAGAGCTCAATTCAATTTGTTATTAAAAACTGATTCTGCAGTGTATAATTTTCTGAGTACAGCTGTGTAGTGGATATTCAAATCTACGAAACTTGAGGTGGTTTGATGACATTATTACCATTAGAAATTAAATATTATTATAGTTAATATCATGATGCATCTATTTTTAATTAATTGTACATAATATTGATGCTATATTGATGACACGAAAGTGAAACGTTTTGTGGTTATGTAAGTAAATGTAGAGAATATCTAAATTTAGATCTTCATTTCTATAATTTACTGAGTGGCTGCCATATATAACTATAAAACTTAAGTAAGATAATAATATTGTTATTAAATATCAAATATTTTTATACTTATTAACCCAGTGGGGTTGGGTCTTTTTCATATACTTAATGGCGGTGTAGTGTAGATATTGATATGTGTCATTGTCTTCAGTATTGGCTCGAGAGAGCGCAAAAATTACAGTTCCTAAGGAAAGATCAAAAGGTATTACTTACTGATAAAATAAGAGGCCTAGAAAATTTTGTAGTCTCCAGATCATTTCAGCAAGATCTCTTAATAGGATAAAATGAGTTTACGCTCTACATTTCAAGTTCTACATGCAGCAGCTATACGAAAATGCTATTGTTCGAAAGCTTAGCAAACCTGACATTTTTTTAACTTTTGCCTACAATCCACAATGACCTGAAATAGCTACTGCTATCGTCCTGACATTGATACTTGCGTTTTCGCGTTGAAACTCAAAAACTGAAGTTGGATAGGTTCAAGAAAAAGTATTTGGCCTAAAAAATCCATTCAGAGGGAGTATGTTTCATTATTATGGAAGCAAATAACTATCAAAAAGACAAGTATTCTTCGTTGAAAATAAATCTGAAAAAATTTTATTTGAACGTCTAACGAACTTAGTTTGCAGCAGTATTTGCTGCACAAGCCACTAGTAGAGATAGAATCCCAAAAGTCATGCTCCACTATCGTCCAAACGGGAAGAGATCTCTCGGTCGTCCAAAGAAGCGCTGGATTGAAAATTCAACTGTGAGATCGTAACAGGCCATTTGGCCAAATACTTGAAGGGAAGAAGAAGAAGAATAAAAAGTAACATTGCAACTATTATTTACAAGTCATATTCCTTCCATTACTCTCCCCGGGAATCGAATCATGGACTACTTGGTTGGGTTAATGGGATATGATTGTTTTACTATTTATAAAAGTTGATATTTAAAATTGATCCAAGTGCCGGAACGAATTTTTTTCCATTAATGGTAGCCTATGTAGGCTACATGACGAGTACATAAAGTCATGGAAAACACAATATTCAATAGAGGACAGCAAGGTCCTTAAATAAGAATATATTCTGTAGGCCTGTGTGTGTTAACAGTGATCTAAAACTGTTCTTGAAAATGGCCATAAAATCATTGAAATATCCGCTCCTGAATATATGGGGCGCTCAGAACACAAGGGAATCAAGTCACAAAAAGAAAGTTTTCAGAAAATTAGACTTTAAGTTCTTTATGTACAGGTAATTACCTATTAAAGGTAGTGTAATTTTTAACATCTGCACCGTTGCAAACATTGTGAGGACATGATTCTTTTATGCTCTGAAAGTAGCCTCATCTAAGGTATGTACAGACGAAATATCTCCCAATTGACCAAAAGTGGACTTGATCCCCTTGTGCTCTGAACGTTCCATATGTCTAAATGCAGGTAGTACGCCACTGATGATACGAAGGAGGAGAGTTCGACCTGCGCTGTGGATCGGATCCCGGCATAGCTCAGTTGGATAAGAGCACTCAGTGCGCGAAGCTGAGGGTCCTGAGTTCGATTCCCAGTGTCTGAACGAATTTTTTTCCATTAATGGTAGCATATTGTTTCCTTTCACACACATACAAAAAAACAACAGATAAGTACTTACTGATTAATGTATAAATCCTGCAAAAGGGAACGGTGCACAGGAGCACAAACTGAACAGTAAAAAAAAAAAAAAAAAAAAAAAAAAAAACCGGACCGACCCTTGTAGCTGATTTCAGAGCCTTGTTCACTCCAGAGCACGATAGACTGGTAACTAAGACTTTCATGGCTCGAATCCTGCCTAGGAAGGAAACTTTTTTTTGTTTCTTATTCAAATTTATTCGCAATACTTTTCGATTGCAGTGATATTTTACTACTTATTATTCCCAGAACATGAATTTTACCAGGAATCGAAAAGTATTGGGAATAAATTTGAATAAGGAACAAAAAAAAAAGTTTCCTTCCCAGGCAGGATTCGAACCACGCAAGTCTTAGTTACCAGTCTACCGTGGTCTGGAGCGAACAAGGCTCTGAAATCAGCTACAAGGGTCGGTCCGGTTTTTTTTCCACTACTGTACATATCGCCTTAAAAACTTTGGCAGGATAGCAGCACACCATCGGTTTCAATCCACTGTAGAGGCAGAACCGAAAATACGCACAAAAAAGTAATGCGATCAACGCTTTTGCAGCCAGAGCAAGAAATTTTTAATCCCGATGTCAAAAGACATATATATATATTATTTATATATATATAATACAAGATACATCAATAATTTATATACAGAGAACGCCAAAATATGAACGATTTTATTTTGTTAATATTGAGAAGCTATTAGTCATTATTTGTTCATGGTATTGTTGGAGAACACAAAGCAAGCATTGGAGATCGTCAAAACTGTCCTAACAGTTTTAAAATCATAGGTATGTGAGCTGAAGAGAAACGTGGAGAAGGAACTTCATTGAGTCTATATCTGACAACATGTGCCAGAGAGATATGCATCATTTTAAAGGACGTTTAAATCATTGCATTGCCATTCGCAGTGGTCATTTTGAAAATGTTATGAATCTCTATGTCCTGTCTTTAAACATCAATCAATCACAGTTTTCTGCTCAAGGGCAAGTCTTTCACTGCAAACCCAGCATTCTCCAGTCTTTCTTATTTTCTGCCTTCCACTTAGTCTCCGCATATGATCCATATATCTTAATGTCGTCTATCATCTGATATCTTCTTCTGCCCCGAACTCTTCTCCCGTTCACCATTCCTTTCAGTGCATCCTTCAGTAGGCAGTTTCTTCTCAGTCAGTGACCCAGCCAATTTCCTTTTTCTCTTCCTGATCAGTTTCAGCATCATTCTTTCTTCACCCACTCCTTCCAACACAGCTTCATTTCTTATTCTGTCTGTCCATTTCACTCGCTCCATTCTTCCCTACATCCACATTTCAAATGCTTCTATTCGCTTCTGTTCACTTCGTCGTAATGCCCATGTTTCTGCTCCATACAATTCCACACTCCACACAAAGCACTTCACTAGTCCCTTCCTTAGTTCTTTTTCCAATAGTCAGCAGAAGATGCTCCTTTTTCTATTAAAAGCTTCCTTTGCCATTGCTATCCTCCTTTTGACTTCCTGGCAGCAGCTCATGTTACTGCTTATAGTACACCCCAAGTATTTGAAGCTGTCCACTTGCTCTACTGCCTCATTTAGGCCCGATTGTATAAACCATTTAATCTTAGATCAGAGGTTAAATTGATCCTTGTTTCAGCTGAACTTGGAATTTTGTGTTGTATAAAGTCTAATCTGAGATTAATTTGTCTCAAACTAAAGTCAACTTTGACTGAAGAAATTTCTCCGATTAAGTTAGATGATCCAAGTTCAGTTATTTCTTTTCTGTTTGAAATATACGAGTGGCAGATTGTGCAAATAAAATATCCATTATTATTAATATTAATAGATATGTTAGGTACATTTATATATATTTCTTTCAATTTCTTGCCTTAATACACAAACATTCTTATATTTTATAAGGCTCTATCGTGTTCAGCAGTATCAAATAACATAACCTATAATTATATTATGTTTATAACAACCATTAATTATTTATGGATATGATAGATACATTCATAAATGTTCAATTAACTGTATTACTAAACGAACATTGTCGTTTTATAAAGCTTTATTATGTTTAGCAGTATCAAACACCATAACATGATAACAACTTGGAGAACAGTCAGCCTTCTTCTTATTGTCCGCCATTATTTACAATGCAAAAAAAAACAGTGTCTGCAACAGAGTGTACGGAAAATCGCCAAAAAGTAGTTGTAAAGTCGCTAGATTTCTCATTATCAACAAAGAAAGCTTACATTTTGTCACTATGGGGTGCTAAAAAGATCACTAAATCCCTATTTAAGCAATATAAAAGTTAAAAGAAATTGTTGTTGAAAAAGAGTTAAAGTCGCTAGATTGGCTACACTGAACAAACCTGTATAACATGGTCCGCGCATCACGTATTTCACCTGTTTATGCGATGTTGCCAAATCCTTTTCACGTGAACTTAGATTGCATTTGAACCAAGGTAATTTGATCGCAGAAAAGTTTTATACAATAGAAGAAGTGTCTGAACTCGGTTCACTTTTCGATCTTCGATCAAAGATGATCTTTAGTCAGAGAGTTTTATACAATTGGGCCTTAGAATTCGCAAGTTTACCTTCTTTACTTTTGTTCCTATAACCATGGTCTTCGTCTTGTTTGCATTTATCTTCGTCCCATACTACTCACAGCTGTCATTTAGCTCCAGTAGCTCTTTAAACATGAACAGTAACAATTTAAATATATAAATTAGTTCAAAGTTATTAATTATTAAAATCGTTCATATTTTATTGTCGCTCTCGGTATTTAAATAACAAACACGAAACACTTCCTTTCAAATTACAAAATACGAATATATTTCAAATACTGCCCAGCCCTGGATGCATAAGGGATGCTGAAAATAGTGTATTTCCCTAACAAAATATCGAATATTTTTTGCAGCATCTGAATTCTTTCTTTTGGATAGTGAACAGGTAACAAAAAAAAATTAAAGTACTCGCGGAAAACCTATACAGAAGCAGCTTTGTCCGCAACAAATTTCATATCAGAGGATCCCTCAACCGAGTATCTGAGGTAGCCCTACGACTAGATCCCTCACGAAGGGTCGAATGGAATGGAACCCCAGACCTGTGGTTGAAGATGCTGCCGCCCTCGCGGTTATAAATCCGCCCCTAGTTTACAGCCACAGTTAACAAGCTGATGCGTCTGGAGACGAGACGCCGGCGCCGGCCCAAGCGGCGCCTCTCTCAGCGTCGCCATGGCAACGAGAGTACCGTGCGCAACAAGGGCGTAAGTAACGCGCCGCACACGCCAAATGCAACATAATATTCTAATTATGAAACTATTTGCAATTACATTTTTTAATAATCAAACGTATTTACAGTTAAATACATTGCTGGATTTATTACTTTAATTATGATATTAACTATTTTAGTGGGCGGCAGAATAGCTGAGCTGGTACAGCAACTGCCTACAGACTGAAAGGTCACAGGTTCAACCCCGGGTGATGGCGGAATTTTTCTCGTTACCAAAACTTCCAGAACGGCCTCCAGGGTTCACTAAGGCCCGATTGTATAAACCATTTAATCTTAGATCAGAGGTTAAATTGATCCTTGTTTCAGCTGAACTTGGAATTTTGTGTTGTATAAAGTCTAATCTGAGATTAATTTGTCTCAAACTAAAGTCAACTTTGACTGAAGAAATTTCTCCGATTAAGTTAGATGATCCAAGTTCAGTTATTTCTTTTCTGTTTGAAATATACGAGTGACAGATTGTGCAAATAAAATATCCATTATAATTAATATCAATAGATATGATAGGTACATTTATATATATTTATTTCAATTTCTTGCCTTAATACACAAACATTCTTATATTTTATAAGGCTCTATCGTGTTCAGCATATCAAATAACATAACCTATAATTATATTATGTTTATAACAACCATTAATTATTTATGGATATGATAGGTACATTCATAAATGTTCAATTAACTGTATTACTAAACGAAGATTGTCGTTTTATAAAGCTTTATTATGTTTAGCAGTATCAAACACCATAACATGATAACAACCTGGAGAACAGTCAACCTTCTTCTTATTGTCCGCCATTATTTACATTGCACAAAAAACCAGTGTCTCCAACAGAGTATACGGAAAGTCGCCAAAAAGTAGTTGTAAAGTCGCTAGATTTCTCATTATCAACAAAGAAAGATTAAATTTTGTCACTATTGGGGTGCTTAAAAGGTCACTAAATCCCTATTTAAGCAATATAAAAGTTAAAAGAAATTGTTGTTGAAAAAGAGTTAAAGTCGCTAGTTTGGCAACACTGAACAAACTTGTATAACATGGTTCGCGCATCACGTATTTCACCTGTTTATGCGATGTTGCCAGATCCTTTTCACGTGAAATTAGATTGCATTTGAACCTAGGTAATTTGATCGCAGAAAAGTTTTATACAATAGAAGAAGTGTCTGAACTCGGTTCACTTTTCGATCTACGATCAAAGTTGATCTTTAGTCAGGGAGTTTTATACAATTGGGCCTTAGCCTCCAATCAAAGTGAGTACTGAGTCTTTTCCGGGAATAAAAGGTTGTCGGAACGTGACGCCGACCACAGCACCTCATTCTACTGTCGGTGGCTCAGGAGAAGACGAGAGCGGACTGAGGAGGAAGGGATGTGAACAGATAACGTAAGACAACACGTGCAATATTTGTACTGCAGTAAGCGGAAACATTAGGTCTCCTTCTGTTCAACTTAGCTTTAATTCCCATACGCATTGTTACTCGTGTTTCCTGCACGAGTAATAACCTGGCTACTGGGATGCTTATCTGAGCGATGTTTGTAATAATCAACAGCGATAGTCAAGAAGGGCACATTCTTTCCGCTCGTCTTCTCCTGAGTAACGGACAGTAGTTCAATGTTCTGCTCTCATGAGCCTCCATCGCGTGTAAAGGGGATACTTTTACCCATTAACAACTTTACTAGTACTAAAAAGGTAGTGCTGAAAAACGCAGTATCTTTGAAACGGCTAACACCAGTTCAAGTTTATACCAAACAAATTTTGCATATTGTGTGTGCTACGATTTGAATAGTTTTTATTTTCTATATAGAAGTAGATTCTGGAGATATACTTGGGTCCTTATTTCGTGGGACGGAAAATGTATAGGGTAAGTAAACTGGTATATATAATATACAGGGTGTTAAAAATAACGTTTACAACGTTTCAGGGATAATAGAGGAGGTAAAAACAAATATATTTTGTTAGTGACAAAACTTTGGCAGATACGCCGTTTATTGTGTACGTAAGTGTTAGTATAATCCATAAAGAACAAGACCAATTGTCGTTTTAGAGATGGTGTTCAAACTGCCGTCCATTGAAGGCATTGCACAACTGGTACCTTAGTACTATGGAGTACCCGCAACGCTCAAAAAGGCCAACGTTGTCTCTAATAACATGTGCAGCTTCAACAACGCGAGCAACTAAGTCTTCTGCCGTATCGATCGGTGTCTCATACACAAACCGTTTCACGTCTCCCCACAAAAAGAAATCCAGTGGGATTAAGTCCGGTGATCGATGTGGCCACGGTACCAGTCCATCCCTGCCAATCCAACGATCGGGAAATGTAGCATTTGGGTAGTTCCTGACACGACGATCAAAGTGTGGAGGGGCACAGTCATGCTGAAACCATATTCGTTCTCTGATGTTCAATGGGATATTTTCTAAAAGTTCTGGTAGGAAGTCGCGTAGAAAAACAAAATAATTACCACCACGGAGACTGTTAGGCAACAGATAAGACCCTACAAGAAGGTCGTGCACAAACAGAACTAACCAGTGTGTGTTGTGACGGAAGTCAAGTCATCTATCCTTCAGGCCATCTAGCGGCAAAACGGCGCATCTGCTAAAGTTTTGTCACTTAAAACAGATGTTTGTTTTTACCCCCTCTATCATCCCTGAAACGTTGTAAACGTTATTTTAACACTCTGTATACGATCAGGATTAAATCACAATGTTGAACTTTTTTGTTCTAAGGCATCGTATAACATATACAGAGTGATTTATATAGAACTGACACATTTCTTTCATTAATTGTTTCAAAACGAATTGTGCTAGCGACAACTTATTATACCTAAAATGTAGAGGAATTTTGGGAGATTATTTACCTCTATAGCAAATGTTGAAAATGTCCTCCTTCCTGCATAAGGCACAACTCAACACGTCGTTCCATGTTACTGGCCACTCGTTGAAGGACTCTGTTGTTAGCTTGAATCTCCTGTGTGATGATGTGCTTCAGATCGTCCAATGTCTGGGGACATATGGCGTAAACCCTGTCTTTTAAGTAACCCCATAGAAAGAAGTCCGGCGTTGTCAAATCCGGAGATCTCGGTGGCCACAGCTACTCAAAGGGTATACCAGAGAGAATTTTGTGTTCGCAATCCTCCCAATAGAAACACAATACTGGGACTGGTAAACAAATTGGAAACAACTGGATCTCTGGTGAGTGAAAAGGGCAAGCATCGTTCATCTAGGCTTCCCACGGTTGCTGTTGACGTAAGAGCACGACTGGAGCAGTAACCCAAAAATCATTAAGACGTTTGTCGCAGGAGACATGATACACCTACTCAATGTGTCAGAGAGCCTAAAGCCATATAGGGTTACGGTTGTTCATCAGCTACAGGAACCAGATAAGGATAAAATATTGAATTATTGTCGTTGGTTTCAGACGTTCATTTTGCAAAATCCTGCCATATTGTCCATCACATGGTTCACAGATGAAGCACGGTTCCATTTATCCGGTTATGTGACGACCGAATAAT
This sequence comes from Periplaneta americana, assembly GCF_040183065.1. Lineage (NCBI taxonomy): Eukaryota > Metazoa > Arthropoda > Insecta > Blattodea > Blattidae > Periplaneta > Periplaneta americana. The sequence continues at coordinate 169,938,227 of NC_091125.1, read as the reverse complement.
TTCCAGGAACCTGTGGCCACCGAGATCTCCGGATTTGACAACGCCGGACTTCTTTCTATGGGGTTACTTAAAAGACAGGGTTCACGCCACACGTCCCCAGACATTGGACGATCTGAAACACAACATCACACAGGAGATTCAAGCTAACAGAGTCCTCCAACGAGTGGCCAGTAACATGGAACGACGTGTTGAGTTGTGCCTTATGCAGGAAGGAGGACATTTTCAACATTTGCTATAGAGGTAAATAATCTCCCAAAATTCCTCTACATTTTAGGTATAATAAGTTGTCGCTAGCACAATTCGTTCTGAAACAATTAATGAAAGAAATGTGTCAGTTCTATATAAATCACTCTGTAGTTACCATAAGAGCAAATATTATGGTATTTTATCTCCACATTTAGCAGCAAATTAATATAATATATATTATCGAAGTGTCATATCGATGGTGCAGAACGCAAACCTTTTATGTCAAAAACTACAACTTTACAGAGGAGATAAAACGAGTCATGCATTTAAATTAACGTTTACAATGCTGGAATATATATAAAAATCATACAAATTTTATTTCGATTATTTGGAAATAGAAATTGATAATTTTTGGAAGAGAAATTTGAGATATGAGCTTCTTGTATGTATTGGTGTAGCAGGAATTACATATGAGGTTTGGATTCTGCACCACTGATATGCTGAAAACAAAAATTTCTATCAAAACCTTGAATTAGTGATAAAAATCACAGTCTGTGTAACTGTGAAACGGTCCGTCAAAGGGAAAACCATTTAAAGTAATTAAAAATGAACACGAGATGTTAACGGAATTTTCTAAAACCATATTTCTAACCTATGATTTCTAGCAAAGATCTCATATTAATACGAATATCATCTAACGCCCACGTATCTACAAGTCTCGTCGCTTAGCGGGCAGTATCTGAGATTAGTTTATGAAGCTTGTAAGAATGAGGACAGAATGGGCCAAAGAACCCAATTTTGAAAGCCAGACTATGATGATGAATTGTCGAATAATATTTAAAATTTGCATTCAATTGTTTGTTTTATAGGTCCTAAATGTCATAAACGGATTTTTAAGTTGATTATTTTACGACGTTTTATCAACTGCTATGGTTATCTAGTGTCTGAGTGAGATGAAGGTGATAATGCCAGTGAAATGAGTCCAGGGTCCAGCGCCGAAAATTACCCAGCATTTGCTCTTAATGAGTTGAGGGAAAACCCCGGAAAAAACCTCAACCAGGATAAACGGAATTGATCAAACGGAGTATTGAGTCATAAAATGTCCCACTTTACTGTATAGCTTTTAAAATATTAGTCAGTGAAAAAAATAACAGAATTCCGAAACTGTGGGACGTATAAAGTAAGCGTTAAAAATATAGGCCTAGTCATCTATATCTTTTCATAGGTTATAAGAAATGATCTCAGAACGTAAGACGGTCAATTTGTATGAGAAAATGCACGAACTGCTTTCAAGTTATCAACAGAAACACACGTTAATTCGAAAGGTCTGGCTGGAACTTCTGCAGCGTGCATACGATCGTCAAGTGGAATAATTTATGAATACGGCCCCGAAGTTCATGAATTTGCATTTCACCCCCTCTTCCACGATAGGCAATAGCTGTATGCTGTTATATCATCTGTACAAACCACCTAATGTTAACTCCTTCAATCATATACTTATGTTGTACGTATAATAACTACACGTTTCTGTGGTTCTCATATTTTAAACATGCTATCAAGCTATGCAGTGAAACTTATCAATAGGGGAAATTGAGAAGAGTCCTCTATTGGAAAATAACATAAAATCAAACTATCGCATCTAGCACATGTTATACAGCACCAGTAGACTACTATACAGGGCTTTCATTTCAAAACTTCCCAGTCTAAATAACTATTTAAATTGAATTAAGTTGAAACAAAAACACGTCAATTTAGATATTGAGGGGGAAATCTGAAGCCAGGCTTAATTGCATTTTAGATTTCACCCCCCCCCACCCCAAGCCACCACCATTTTGAAATTTAAAATGGCATCCCTATATTTGTATACTTAAATATGAAAGAGCATTCAATTGTTTATAACTCATTCGTTTTCGCATCTTTTGTTTTCTATCGTCGCCTGACAACCTGTATTTTTGTTATTATTAGTTGATTGTAGGATGAAAACACAGCTTATTTTGTATAATTTCCTAAATTTAATAAATATGGATGATTTATGTTTTCTCTTGAAGGGTATACACCATTTTAAAATAATTTAATACACAAACACAACTATTACATGAAATGCTCAATAAGTTTTTGTAGCTTTATTCTCTTCACCTCGAATCAACAATAACAACAATCCAAGTTGCCAGGTGACGATAGAAAACAAAAGATGCGAAAACAAATGAATGAGGTTATAAACAATTGAATGCTCTTTCATATTTAAGTATAAAAATATAGGGATGCCATTTTAAATTTAAAAATGGGGGTGGCTGGGGGTGGGGGTGAAATCTAAAATGCAATTAAGCCTGGTTTCAGACTTTCCCCTCAATATCTAAATTGACGGTTTTTTGATTAAAATGAATTCAATTTAAATAATTATTTAGACTGGGAAGTTTTGAAATGAAAGTCCTGTATACTGAAAAGTATTCAATACTGTACACTATTTTACATTATCAAAATAAAAAAAAATCCTAAGTGAACAATTTGACCACCGAAAAATTTACCTTAAGTTCTACATTTTAAATGTTAAAGAAATCTGTCTGTTTCCTTGTAGATTTCTGAGTTGTATTTTCTACATACATTTCCACAATCCTACATCAGAAGTACGCGTAAAGCCCGGCTCCCACTGTGCGTGTTTCTGTGATGGATTGCTTGCTGAGAGCGCTGATGGCAGTTCCGCGTGCCTGCCCACTGCTGGCTGCTTTATTAACTATCATGCTGGATTTCCAGATTAGGTTGCTTGCTATTTTTCGTGTTAGCTTGCATGCGGGAACCACGTTACCAAGTTCGTTGTTTTCCAACTAAATCTGTTTTTCTGTATTCCTTAGTTTCCAAGAATAGAGAAATTAAATGTGGGACTTTAGCTGTTTTACACTCCTGATTTAATTACTTCATTACAACATTTACTATTGTTGATGTAGGACTTCAGTTATTTTCCACTTATGATTTAGTTTCTTCTTCATGAGTGTTGGCAACATATGAAACAGCAGACGAACAACAGAGGATTGGAATTTATTGCAGCGTATTCCGAATCTCACCGGAAAGGTGGACATCATTGACGTCATACTGCAGTGAAATTGGAACAAAACTCCTGGAAGGTTCAATGGCTATCATGGCGGTTGTGCAAGTTGTTATATGCACTATACTATACTTGTTTTTTTGAAACATGGGACATGACAGTTAAGCGGCCGAGCTTGGAACTACAGTGCCATGTTGCCAATATGGACTACCATGCTGCCATCTGATGGAAGCTAGCAATTGTCGTTAAGATGGCTGACGTTAAAACATTCATTGACAATTGACGCGAAGGTAAGAAAACAACACAAAAATCGACAGAGAATCAAAGACGAAACGTACCAATGCTAACATTGTGTGCACAATAAATGTCGCCAAGAGAGCTAATGAGCACTCGCCACGTGCGAACTGTTAAGTTTGGCAACTCAACCGATGTTACCATAGCAACAGGCCTACCACACTATGTGACATTCAGTCGTTTTTTCCGATTGCAACGCTCCTGTAATGTCCCATATTAAAAAAAAACAAGTATGGCAAGATTTTGCGAAATTTTCATACTGTCATCTCGCTTAAAGAAAAGAGAGCACAAACAATTTATTTCTTGAACCAGTAGTAATAACTGGTCCGAAAAAACCTCAACCAGGTAACTTGTCCCAACCAGAATCGTTCATAATCCATTAACATATTTTTTTCCCCGTTGTGTTCATCACAAACAACACTGCAGACCACAACAGTGCACGATGTCATTTGTCTGCCAATTCCCGCCCTTAACAAAAAATTATTATTAAATGAATAACTAATAAATAGTTACCTCATCTAAAGATTAAGATTAAAATTGAGATAAAACCTAATAATTTCATCATTCTAGCGAGAAGATCTAAAAATATCAATATTCATGCACGTACAGAAGAATTATAGGAACACACAGGCCTACTTAGTTGTCAATAATAATAATAATAATAATAATAATAATAATAATAATAATAATAATAATAATAATAATGTTTCAAATGAAAAAAAAAAAAAACCTTTCTGATACAATACATTTTCTTCTTTCCTAATGACAAGTTCGCTACCAAATTATTATATTGTAGCACTCATTTCCAACCGCATAGCTTTGTTTTGTTTTCGTATGTTCAGTGAACAGCAGACCTGAACTAAGTAGGGCTGGATGCCGTCAAGCTATACTCCATACATAACTACACTGTTGCGGGTTGCCTGAAGGCTTTAGGTGACCAAACGCAGGACTCTTAATTATTCGTATGTAATTCAGTGAGAGTTCAGTTTATATTATTAAATTAATAAGTTAGTATAAGTTCAGACATAAATTCAGAAACGTATTCAGTTTATAACCAATAAAATAAATAAAAAGTTTGTAATGACAATCGGTAGTATCGATATTACTATCGATTCTAGGAACTACAGTCAATAATACTATCGATATTATTGAAAGTAACTATCGATCATCTATAATTTATACACAACTCAATAACATAGCGTAATGCGAAAAAGAAAAAGAAAAAAATTCTTTCTACGATACAAAACCGGTATCTTGCGGGACAAATGTCAAGTGTTGGTCACTATGATTTTAGGCATTTTTTTACTTCTAATTCTCAGGAATAAAGTAAGTTCATAGACAGAATTCACACTATTACAGAAAACGTGATTCTATAATGTATTAGTATATATTTAATTATATTCTTTTTTTGTTTTAAAATAACTGCATGGATATTTAGGGCATGAACTTCCTGGTCCCTGCTTATGAAAAAAAAAAAAAAAAAAAAACCGCACGCCCGCTGAACTCGACCTGCACCTATGAACCTCAAGGCACTGCCTCACCTAAACCACTTTGCGGACTCGGCAATTATCACGTGCTGCTAAAATAATGATGCACAGTTCTGTTACTTGTTGCACACCATATTTATTTACAACAGCATCAAAACGGGTGTGCCTGGAGGTCATCACTCCGCACACCCTTCTTGTAAATATTACCACCCGGGTTTAGAGATTTTTCCTTGTGGCGTATTCCAAAGCTAGATTTAATAATGTGTCTGAGAGGATCTCCGTATCTTAACCCGTTCTTAATTAAGAAGCTGTCTGATAAAAAATATCTTTAAGACGTAGGTATTTCCTCAATCGTACTATCAGGGACTGGAATGCTTTACCTGCAGACTTACTAAAGGCTTTACCAACAACCAAAAATGTATTTAAAAATAGGCTTAAGGACCTTACTAATAGACGGTAATTATACACAGTATTTAAAGGGTGTAAATGATATGTTGTTATTGAAGTGTTGTATCAGTGAAGAATTATGTTGTGTCAGTGAAGTGTGTTGTATCAGTGAAGAAGTATGTTGTGTCAGTGAAGTGTGCTGTGTCAGTGAAACGTGTTCCTGTCAGTGAAGCTTTATAGTTTATAGTGGCAGTGCATAGTATTTGAACAGTGAAATGTTTTTGAAGTGTTAGTGAAATCAGGATAGAATCAGTGAAATGTGTCGTAGTTCCAGTGCAGTGAGTGAGTTGACAGCGAAATGAGTGTAATTTGAAAGGTACTTGTGCAGATATGAACATATCATACTCGTGGGTTTTAGTTCGATCTTAGTTTTAAGATACAAATTAGATTTATTTCAAATGTTATTTTAAGTGATCGTTTCATTTAATTTAGTATATTCCCTGTTATTATTATTGTTATTATTAATTATTGTTAGTATTAATTATTAGTATTATTATTAATTGTATTTTTAATTAATAAGTTTATTATTGTCATTATTGAGTGTAATTAGTTACCACTGCCACCGGGTATATACCCACTGCAGTGTGAATAAATACATACATACATACGTACTATATTAAACGGAAATGAGGAAATCAATTAAATGAAAAAGTGTAAGATATTTATCGCTATCTCCAGTCCTTTTATTCCTTTAAGTTATGTTAGCTTCAATAGGTTGTCATGTCTCATAAATTTCAAATAACAATCACTAGTAACTTTCGCTTCTTCAAAGGCAAACGATGCTCTGAACATAACACAGAATAACTGCCAGTTGTAGTATCTGTCAGGACTCAAATTCGAAACATTTGGCAAAAGAAAACTCAACCTGGCAACTATAACATCACTATAATCCACTAGCATACGCAGTAATAGGGGAAAAACTTGCGTTATAAAGCAAGAAGACCAGGACTATTGTACACTCCGTAGTCCATTAACAATCATCCGCGACTGAGCTCTGTCGGAAGAAAAGAGAAGTAGTTTTGGGTAACCGCGGAAATAGTGGAAACGCCCAGATAAAAAAAAGACGTAAGTGGCTACTATGGTGTAGGATTAGAAGTTTAATTCTGTCCATTTCGAAAAGTGAAATGTTAATAGTGGACTCGGATGTAAATCTGCAATAACAAGTTTTTAAGATTAAAGCTTAAAGCTAACGTATTATTCACTTTACTTGCTATCATGTTAAGAGTACAAGTTGTTTAAATATCGCTAAGTTACTTAACGTCAATGATGCTTAAAACAGAAAGAGGCCAAGTGAAGATGACGTCGTAGTACAAATATATGCGGATTGAATTCCTCGCTCAGACACTCATAATCCACTCCAAGAATCCCGAATGTCCTAGCAATCACTTTGTTACACACGTCCGCGCATTGAAGTCTCCGAGGTTCTGCGTTCACAATGACGGTTTTCTGGCTGCTACACGTCATCGTGATTCATCTCTATCTTGTAGACTTCCCGGGTACATTAGAAAAACAAATCTGTATCACCGGAGCTACAAAACAGAATAAGACTTTGAGATCCGATGTAGAAAATAACCAAATCACACTCCGACGTATGTCTCTCGAACTTCTGATGCGAAAATGACAAATGTGTCTATCCATAACCGTTCGTAACATTAATGTATTATTCGACATTTTCCTAACGGTGGATGGCTACTTATTCTCTCTCACTTTCATTCTCTGAATTAAATATCGGTAAACAAGGATATGAGCATTAGATACACAGTGGAAATTATTTTAAAAGTGATTTATGAATTTTCATTTAAATGTCACTAAAAACGCAGACCTTCTTTCAGATTTATAAGGACTGAAAACTTGAAATGTCACCAAAATAAGTTATTTATTGAAATGTATAATCATCATCATCATTAGTCTATCGTCATCAAGGTGAAAACACTTGACCTATTTTAGTAAAGTTACAACCCCATAATTTGGATCTTCCTGGATTTCTTCTTCCTTTTGAGCTTGTATAGCATTGCTGAATAAGATAGCCTGTCGGCATCCAATCTGATGACATGTTTGCATCAGTCTTAAATAGTATCTGTATTCTGCACTTTTATCATTAATACTGAATATATGTATCTGGTCTTGTACAAAGTATACAGGGTGGAAATAATACAAGATATTAACAGAAGTCTACAGTAATACCATATTAGTCACAAATAAAACCTTCCTAAAAATACTAATTTTCTCCTAAATGTTAACACTGTTTTGATAAGTAGGTAGGTCTACTACCCGCACGATTCTTAGATAAACTGATAAGGGATTATTTATCCCTTTACAGTCTTTAAATAAGATGGTTTTCTTGCAAATTAAATAAAAATATTAACACGTATCGTAATTTCCTACCATTAAGAAGTCTCGCAACCCTACTGCAGTAACTAAGGTACGGAATGCTCCTCTTCAGACCTGAGTTCGTATGTGTATTCGTAGGAGAGCTGGCGACGCACTGTTGCCAAACTAAGCAGAATTTCAGCCTAATTTTTTAATTAACCATGCTCTTAATTACAAAACACAGAATAGATTTTATTTATTTTAATGCATTCCATTACCCCCTTCAATTTGCAGTTATAATTATCACTTCCACCCTGTATAGGTACTTCTAACGTTCAACTCCTGAACAGCCATATACGCTTCATACAGTCATTTGTTTGTTTTTGGTTTAGAATCTATTTTCAGATTTATAGAAAAACATTGTACAGTCACTACCTTGTAGAATAGAACTTAAGTTGAGTTTTATTGTCATTTTATTTAACGCTCTATTATTATTATTATTATTATTATTATTATTATTATTATTATTATTATTATTATATTTGGAAGTATACGCTTTCACAAATTCGTTTCTAAGAATGCGCAATGGGTGAGGAAACCAACATGCTGGGATGAGAAAAGACAGGCGTACAAACTATTATAAACTATTCAGTAATAAACAGAATGTTTTTCAATTAATTACTTTCCCATTGCAGAATTATACTGCAACTGTCAAACAGCGGTTGAAAGAAGACATGTTACCCAAAAGAGTATTGACAGCAAAACTTCGATAGCGTAGACGAGTTGGATCAGGCACAGAACTATGTTCTGCTTTTGTATCAGTTTTTGGAACTATTCTTAGTGATTAATTTTACTGGTCCTCGTATTTAGAGTGTCTTACATGTAAATTATAGATCTCCTACCATGTATTTATTCATTTCAGTAGCGTCATTATTACATTACTTACAGTATATTATAGAAATATTTTATATTTGTCCAGAACAAAGCAGGAGCTCGAGGAATATGTTGGCTAAGTTGTAATTTTTACTGCATACGAATTACTTCAGTGCATATTTAAGTAACTGGATACTTAACAGTAGAAAGGTGCAAAGTGCCAAATTTAAGAACAGTATAATATTAATAATAACTTTCGCTTTTGAACAATTTTAAGAATACATTTTTTTTAGAATTAAATTTATAGTACTTACGACGACTTTTCACCACTCTTTATCAATAGTTGATACTACTAAAATTAACACACTGAGAGATAAACTTCACAATTTATGAAAGTTGTTAAGTCCCATAGGCTAAACATTCTGTATGTACTATGATCCATTCATTATCCACAGATCTGTTAATTTCTGCGAATATTTCCATTAAAGTGGTTTTGCAGACTGGAAGCAAATTACCTTCGTCACGTAGAACAGAATATCGCCGACTTTCATCATGATTATCTATGTTGACGTCGTTGTACTGGTATGATAGTAGAGAGACCCAACAGAAATGTTGATAGTGTTGAATAATCTTGGTCATATAACTTAGAAAATAAAGCTATTTCCTACTCGGGTATCAGTTCACTGCATTTTATTCTGCATTTTCATGCCTCTTACAATAAAGAAAAACGTTCTAATTTAATGATACTTCCCTCATTTTCTGGATTTTTTACACTAGCAATTGAAAAGTTTAAAACAAACCAACTGTGTCATCTAGAGGTAACACTATGTGTTTCTACGTGATTCATAGCCCTACATTACCTACGTATTATGTTGTATATAATATATACCTACGCTGATCTTCCTGTTTGTAGAAAACACTACGGAATATAATCAATAATGCCTTTTGCCATAACTTCACTATTAACACGAGATATAGACAACGGAGGGAAATTAAAAGAATGGCAAATTGCACCTTTTTTATGAGACAGGCCTGGCAACTTTGCATCACTGTCATCTTTTAGTGGTTTTAATAACACTCCACAGTCTTTTGTGGACCTAGCCCTGTTGATATGTAATGCCCTTTGGCAAATTGCAACATTCTAGTGAAATACTCATAGGTGTGACTTTTTTTTTAATTTTGGCACTTAACACCTTTCCACTGTTAAGTATTCAATTTAAGTGCATTTTCTGATTTTTTAGTACATAAACTCTCAAAATATACTTATTAATCCCATTATACATCGGCAATCGTACCTTGACGAGGGTTAATTAAAGCTTAGGAGACATTTAACGACTTGAAGCGAGTTTCGACAGGAATTTTCACACATACCGCTGAGAGAGTGATATGTCTGTGACTTAATGACACTCAAGAGTTCATATCTCTTATATAACATGTTCCCCAGTACACAGGCATGTACTCGAAACCTTCCTCGAGAATGTAGTGGTGGAACATCCTCCGCATTCGCCTGATCTTAGTCGATATGACTACTATTTTAATACCTAAAATGAAATATCCATTATGAGGAAAACACTTTCGTAACGCAGTGCAACGCGAGACAAAGAAGTTTAGCCACTGTATTCGCAGTTTACCACATCGATGGCAGAGAGTAACTGAAATCTCGAACACTCCTTCGTTAATGTAACTATTAAACAGCTAAAACTTCCCACGGACTGCAGTAATGTCAACTTACTGGCTTTTAAGGAACCCGGAGGTTCATTGCCGCCCTCACATAAGCCCGCCATTGGTCCCTATCCTAAGCAAGGTCAATCCAGTCTCTACCATCATATCCCACCTCCCTCAAATCCATTTTAATATTATCTTCCAATCTACGTCTCGGCCTCCCTAAAGGTATTTTTCCCTCCGGCCTCCCAACTAATACTCTATATGCATTTCTGGATTCGCCCATACGTGCTACATGCCCTGACCATCTCAAACGTCTGGATTTAATGTTCCTAATTATGTCAGGTGAAGAATGCAATGCGTGCAGTTCTGTGTTGTGTAACTTTCTCCATTCTCCTGTAACTTCATCCCTCTTAGCCCCAAATATTTTCCTAAGCACCTTATTCTCAAACACCCTTAACCTATGTTCCTCTCTCAAACTGAGAGTCCAAGTTCCACAACCATAAAGAACAACCGGTAATATAACTGTTTTATAAATTCTAACTTTCAGTTTCTCGACAGCAGACTGAATGATAAAAGTTTCTCAACCGAATAATAACAGGCATTTCTCATATTTATTCTTTGTTTAATTTCCTCCCGAGTATCATTTATATTTGTTACTGTTGTTCCCAGATATTTTAACTTCTCCACCTCTTCAAAAGATAAATTTCCATTTCGTACAATATTCTCGTCACGAGACATAATCATATACTTTGTCTTTTTGGGATTTACTTCCAAACCTATCTCTTTACTTGCTTCCAGTAAAATTCCTGTGTTTTCCCTAATCGTTTGTGGATTTTCTCGCAACATATTCACGTCATCCGCATAGACAAGCAGCTGATGTAACCCGTTCAATTCCAAACCCTCTCTGTTATTCTGGACTTTCCTAATGGCATACTCTAGAGCGAAGTTAAAAAGTAAAGGTAATAGTGCATTTCCTTGCTTTAGCCCACAGTGAATTGGAAACGTATCTGACAGAAACTGACCTATACGAACTCTGCTGTACGTTTCACTGAGACACATTTTAATTAATCGAATTAGTTTCTTGGGAATGCCAAATTCAATAAGAATATCATATAAAACGTCTTTCTTAACCGAGTCATATGCCTTTTTGAAATGTATGAATAACTGGTGCACTGTACCCTTATACTCCCATTTTTTCTCTATTATCTGTCGAATACAAAATATCTGGTCAATAGTTGATTTATTACATATCTATTATGTAACTATTAAACAGCTAAAACTTTCCAAGAACTACACTAATGGCAACTGTGATACCGAAACGTACGTTTTTGTTTATATTCTGTGTATAAACTACTCAGCACAACACTTTAGCATTCAGAATGTAAATAATATAAGCTGTCAAACTGAATGCAGACCATACAGCATAATCCACTGAACAAAAATGTTTAATAAAAGTTCTCTTTTATCTCTTCTAGTCCGATAAAATGTCATGGTTCTATTGTGTACAGAATGGACCGCAAGTAATATTAATTTTAACGAGCCATTCTTTGAGATATTAAAAAAAAAAAAAAGTTTAATACAATTTTGCTCGTTTTTACTTTCTTCTCGAGAGAAAAAAAACGTTTTGTGCGAGACCGTGCATATTTGCTTGGTTTCCGCACAAAACCAATCCGCGGAAAGTCTAAAATTCCACATTCAGTATTCCCAACCTAACACGTATAACAATTTCCCTCTTCTTACCGCTTAAGTGACATATTCATTTTACTGCTTTAGGCTTTTAACATATTATTTTTAGAGACGTTCAATATAGTAATAATTATAAACTGGAAACTTACCACTGCAATTTCACCTAAATTGCACTGTTAATTATTGTTTTTAAATATTTGCAAAAATTAAGTAAACTCTACAACACCACAAAAGTTACTGCATTCGTGATGCAAGTAACATTATGGAAGCCGTGAAAAAATCAACAAGATTCCAGACTCATCATAGACTGGGGGAAAAAAAGACAGACGCCCTGCTGGAGCATAGTAAACACAGAAAACATTTTAAAGCAACAATGTTGAAGATAGATATTTTTGTTTTGCAAATTTGCCGTCATTGAATAGAAACCAAGATGGAGATTTCATTGCAACTAATTAGAAATTCTTCTATCAGGTATGTAATAAACGATCTTCGCACAAAATAATGTACGATACACGAGCGGTATGTTTTCTTTCAATTCTCGGAAATTAAAAAAGCTCAACTACGTTTCGCTTTTTCAAACTTTTCCTCGAACATGAAAACTTCAACATACCGCTCTTGTAACGCATATTACTATTATATGAAACATTTCGTAGCGTGTTTTGGGAAAGCTATTGATAACCCTATGAAATTAATAACATTATTTACGACTCACCCTGTATTTAATAGCTACTGGTCATTACAAATGGCATCTTTAGACAACAGCAACGAATACTGAACAAGTATGAAGTCGACTATGCGCAAAATGTTCTTGATAAAGAAAAAGCGCTGGTCTAGAAACATGTATCACTTTTCTAGAAGCTCGTGAACAGAAATCTCACCGACTCTGTCCATATCTTCATCTAATTACAAGTGACTTACCCTCATTAATTGATATCAGCTACTATAATATGCTATCACTCCTGCTGGCCATTGGTTCATGTCCTGTGACCCTGCTCAGATGAATTTCTAAACTCTACACTGTTATTCACTTTTACAAATATTAGTTTTCTCGGGAAAAACCGTTACAGAAAGAACAAAATAATATTATACTCTTCTGTTCAGAGAATGTGATTTATCACATGTATAATTTTGGCGGTTTATATTCATTCCACCCTGTATCAAGAGAGCATATTCTGCCCATTCACACATATGATTTATGTAACACAATTTTTCAGAGAAATGAAAAGGCTAGAACATCTCCACATTATGCGAAGAGGCACTTTTCGACGATGGATGCGGACACAATGAAAGTACCTGAAATTTACGTATTCTTTCATCGTTGAAACAATCTTGAAACGAATAAATGAAAACCTTACTGACACGATTATAATCACACTGTCAGAGAATTAGTGAAAAGTGCAAGTAAGACTATTTTAAGTTTCAGCTGGATTCACTCAAAACATAAACAGTCTTTTGGCATTTAAGAAAACAATAAAATATGAACAATCAAATGCACGTAAAACAACAGTGGTATAGTCGCGACGCTGTTATTCCCGGCGTGACTCCTCCTCTTTGCTTACGTCTTAGGAAGTCAAGGCTCTATAAAGTCTAGGTAGGTAGTATCGTTCGCCATTTTCGTTCTTTCGTTGCCGAGCTACCATACGAGGAATCTATTTGCCACACCGTTAAACATTATCATGTCGTAGCTCCTATGATAATAAATCAAACGCACTGTAATTCAGCAAATAATTGAGCGGCAAATAACGTCCTCGTATGCTTTCTGCGAACGCCAACGAAAGAGCCAAAATGGCGGGCGATTATATATTAAGTATTTATCCAGCCTTAGGAAATGCTTTACATCTTCATAAGCGAATCACAAGACGCACACGTTTAAATGTAGCCGACCTGCAACGTGATTGGCTGACGGAAATTAGAGCGACGGGACTATAGTTATTTATTAACGATCTTCTCTAAGTGCACAGGAAATTTAAAGTCAGATAATAAAATGTGAAATTATGGAATAGAATAGCAGCATAAAAATTCAGTTCCGCAGCCTCTTTGTTCACTAAAATTTTACAAAAATTTGTCCGAAAACAAACACGAGCTAAATTTCAGAAAGACTGAAGATAGGTAATAATACTGAGCTATTACAATCGAACACAAAGTCTGCGTACTGAACTCAAAAGAGGCCAGAAAGAGCACGTTACTTAAAACCAATTCAAATAGTATGCTTCATGACTTTATGGTAGTATAAATATATAAGTAAAACTCCACTTGATTTGGATAGAAGTGTAAGTAATGTACGTGGTGAATGACCCACAGTGAGTTTAAAATTAAAACTAATTTCTAACAAACTGAGTGTAAATCCTTCACCGTGAAATATGAACATTTCAAAATACACATCTCCAGACGTCACCGATCCCTAACATTAAACTTCTCATTCCGTATATGGACTGGGTCGAACCCCAACACACTCCGGTTAAACGAGATCAAATCGAGAGGGAAGGTTATAAAGAGGCTGTAAAATCCACTTTCAGTAGAAAGCGTCTCCAACGCAGTATAAATGTCAAAAAATTCCGCTTACGACGGCTAGATGGCGCCACATAACGCGTCTAGCGCAACAATAGGACACCACCAGATTGCAGCACCCGCACGACATGATCGCTTCAGCGTCACTGTCCTGTGTGCGGCAGGGTGGCCCAGAAACCCCCCCCCCCAAGGCGTCGGTAAAGCAGCGCCCTGCGGCGTCGCGGAGAACTTCACATCGGGGCAGGATTAAGTTGTCGCCGAGAACGTTACAAACGGGGCCTGCGTGCTTCGAATAGGAATCGTCCCACCATATTCGTGACTGACTGCACAGTTCAGAAAAACGTTTTAACTGTTCTATGCGTTCAAGGGAAAGCTGTAACATACTGGGAGAGATGCAGTCAAGGAAGAAATCTACTTTCATTCATAATTTTCTGCCCAAGGGCAAGTCTTTCACTGCAAACGCAACCCAATATCATGCTGTTTCGCGGAATGTTTAATCTGAAATCCATTTCACGATTTTGAGTCACTTTTATCAGCAATCTTTGCAACATACAGACTAAACCGTAAGTAATGTCATTAATTTCTGGCGGTTATTCTTTGAGATATTTCAAACAAAACAGTTAAATGCAATTTTGCTCGTTTTTGCTTTCTTTTCCAGATAAAAATTGTTTTTTATGACACATTTCATAGCGTGTTTTGGGAAAGCTATTCATTTAATTCCCAATATACTCAGTCAATTTAAGAGACCAATGTCTTATGAAAATACATGATTGAAAGAGTCTTAGTTTTGTCTTCTTACAGTGCAGCAATTTGATCTAAACAAATTTAACTTTTAGTTCTTCAAAGGAATTTTAAAATTTTACATTTATTAGAATTAAATTTCTGCGAACAAAACTGAAGTTCTTTCAATCATTTATCATCATAATACACTGCTCTTTTAAACTAACTGAGAATATTGGGAATTAAATCAATGACTTTCCCAAAACATGACATGAAATGTTTTATATAAAACAATTTTTATCTTAAAAAGAAAGCAAAAACGAGCAAAACTGCATTTAACTTTCTTGTTTCAAATATCTCAAGAAACAGCCCCCTGAAATTAATGACAATACTTACGGTTCATCTTATATACAAAAAATGGAGAAGAATACACGTTTTCACTGTTCTACGCGTTCAAGAGAGAGCTGTAATATACTAACGAAGAAGAAATCTACTGTATTTACAATATTAATTCTGTTTCGCAGAATGTTTTATCTGAAATTCATTTCACAGTTTTGAGTGATTCTTTGCAAAGGAATACAATGGCGAGAAATGACACTATGATACTCGCGAATCACGCTGTTTCGTAGACTGTAATAGTGGGAATTTAAGTTCGAGAGTTTCAACGAATTTAATGATCCTCAGAGCAGACTAAGAACTTAGGAAAATGTGAATTTATGAAATGTTAAAAAAACTCAAAGTGAGGAAGAAAACACGCAGTCTCTCTTAATGCATAATATTTATACCACACATTAGATACCTATATGCAAAACACACTGTTACATTAAATGCCCTTTAAGGTAACAGTTCAAATAAATTACAAAAAAATAATTTGAAACCTATTAATAATGCCCATAATCCAGTAGCTCTCTCTGCCAAGCTTTGTTCGCCACGCCAACATTTATTGAAATATTTTTCATAACTCTAGAGGAATTCATATTAAAACTATATTGAGATTTTTAAACTCATTTAGACGGACATGTAATGGGACTCACTTAGTGTGGGTTCAGAATGACTTTGAACCTCTACCATTCAAGACATCACAAAATAAAACACCGACAGCCGACGAACATCCATTTCCTATGCGGAATTTTGAATCCATGATTCTGGTTTCCGCGCAACGGAATATTTGTACCCCGTAAATGTTGCATACATCGCGGCCAACTAGAGACCTTTTCCTTATACTTTTCCTTCTAAGTAGAAGGATCTACAAAGGACTAAATGCACTGATAATTCTGCAGTGCCTGGGAAACGTGGCATAAGTCAGTTTCCGCAAACATTTTTTAATAATTTATTGACAATTTACGGAACATTTGCTCGCTTGGGAAAAGAGACATAAATATTTCTCCCACTACAATAATTCATACAGAAGAAAATCAAATCGACATAAACCAGTGTGAAGACAGTTTTTTTCCTCCTCCTGTAAAGTTAACATTTTTGACTTGTGCCACTTTTCCCGCGCACTACAGAATTAAGAAGTTGCTTCATAGTATGCCCCGATTATAGGGACTAAACAAACAGTCCAAAGACGAACATGCACTTTTAAAGGTTAGGTTTGATCTTCTTCACACGAGTTGTAGTTCTCAAGGCATTTGCGCCTAACTGCAACCAGTTCAGGAAATTTGAGCAGCATGTGTGAACAGTTCTTTTTCCTCGTCACATCGCTTACACCAGTAGTGACCAACTCTGCTGCTCTTACGAAGCACTGTTTGCACTCACGAGCAAAAAGACCCGTTTGAATGGGACGATCTCCTCTTGCATACTATACGTGTGCAACGAAAAGTGCTCTTACACAAAGAGCATGAGTTGGTCACAATTGGCTTACACAATGGATCATTAGTGATTTTCATTATTTTTAACGTATTTTCTAGTAACAGTGACCTGTCAGCATCCCTGTAACAATAATCGCATGCCTTTGTGTGCCTAAACCCCAAAATAAATAAATAATCTAACGACAAAGGTAAAAATCTTTCTAAATACATATTGACAGAAGGAATTTTAAGGTTACTGTGGGTCCTCAATCACAAATTTAACCCGTTTCACGTCTCGTCCTTCACTTCAAACCCTCCAGAATTTCCTACGAATGTCTCCTTTGAGTGTTCGGAGTCCAGTATTTACAGGAGGATCTACGAAAAGTTTCTGGTCCAATTGATTTAGCTGAAGCACCTCCTTTGGGCAAAGTATCAGCCTTCTCGTTACGTGTCAGTGATATACTTCACGTCTTAAATTGAACGAACTTCATTCGTGTTAACAGCATTACATTTTTAGATGTCATTTCAGCATATAGTAAGAACCGTTTAAGAACAGCATGCGAGGTATACAGGAGATCACAGGAAAGTACGCTCTGGTTGGATGAACCGATGTCCAAGTTATAAGAATTCAATTATTCCACTTCCGCGTGACAGCTTATCGTCCGGATGTCCGGACCTGTGAGTGAATCTCGCTTCTGGACTATCCTCGTTTGGGCATGGAATGAATTGCATTATTTTTATCCCATCAGACCCTCTATTTTCCTGCGGTGTAGCTAGAGTTGTGCCTAGCGTCAATCATCACGTACAGGGGCACATACTGCGCCGGTAATGGAGTGTGTGCAGAGAAAAAAATAGTATGACAAAGGTGACAATATCGATGGTGTTGAACAGCAACATAGTATGTCAAAGAAATGAAGAAAATGAGATTACACTTCATTTCTATCGAAGAAGTCTTTCCGAACGTTCTGCAAACACATCTTAAGTCAAGGCATGGATACAAACTTTACAAGAAGATATTTAAATATCCTCTTATGTCAGACATTTGTTCGTTATCAAGATATTAATTTTTTTTCGCTCTCCTGTAAAATTTAATTTTTTGACGAGGCTGCTGTTCAACATCATCGATAAGTTTTCTCATAATACGTTTTACATGCTTAATAACAATTAAGTTCCTTTATTAAATCAAGTTTTATTTAACGACGTTCGCAACTGCCGAGGTTATATCAGCGTCGCCGGTGTGCCGGAATTTTGTTCCACAGGAATTCTTTTACATGCCAATAAATCTAC
Source organism: Periplaneta americana (assembly GCF_040183065.1). Lineage (NCBI taxonomy): Eukaryota > Metazoa > Arthropoda > Insecta > Blattodea > Blattidae > Periplaneta > Periplaneta americana. Next base: position 169,919,934 of record NC_091125.1, on the reverse strand, counting down.
TGACATGAGATTGTACGCATTTAAGCACATTTAAATGTCATCAACCTAGGCCGAGATCGAACCCGCAATCTCGGGCACAGAAAGCTAGCACTCTAGCGACTGCGCCACTCAGGCCAAGTTCCATTATTAAGTTGTGAATTATATTACTGTTTCTAGTTCATTTCCTTGAAATACTTTCAAAAGGCACAGATCTATCTAAATGAAATAATTTAATATGTACCCAAATGGGACAACGAAGTTCCGTTTTCTAGATTACACACAAAGGCTATAATTCACTATAATTCCAAAATAAAGAAATTTCACATCATTAATAAATTTTACGATTTAAGTAAATGTATTTTTAAACATAAAATAGCTATTCGTATATTGTAATCATTTATAATATTTTTATATTTACGAAAATCGAAATTTATAAGTGATAAACACCTTAAAAGTATTAATCTGAAAGATAGTGAAAGCAATAATGCATTGTTTAGAAGGGGTAGGTACAGATCGAATTTTTTTCGATCGCTCTTAACGGAGAGCATATTTAGCTCTCTGTAGCGACCATTCTCACTGAATTTTTTTACCTGAAGATGACAAAACCAACCTACGAAATGTTGTGAATTCCTTATTCATTAACAGCACTGGAAAATGTCCAATCCATACCTCTACATGTTTAAATTAATTAATAGTTTATTTATAAGATTTAGGCAGTCTTCCATACCTAAAGGGTAGTGACTATGCCTGGCGAGTTCTGGGAGCTAAAGAAGTTTGAAAAAATTCGAAACAAGAAGTAGAAATAAAAATTAATTTCTCGAAACGTAGGAGTCCGGAAATATGCTGGATTGCTCACTTCATCGTATGCAAGAAAAAAAAAATCGTTACGATGGATTTCGAGTTATCCTCATTTTGTGTTTTTGATTTCAAATAAAGATTTGCTAATCTTTTTACTAAAAGTAATATTTCATGTGCATCAATCCATGATTAACTGAACTTATATACAGGGTGTAAGTGATAACTGTGCAGATTGAAGGAGACAACAGAATGCATGAAAATAAATAAAAACCTATTTTTTTTATTTATGTAGGTTATTTTACGACGCTTTATCAACATCTTAGGTTATTTAGCGTCCGAATGAGATGGTGATAATGCTGGTGAAATGAGTCCGGAGTCCAGCACTGAAAGTTACCCAGCATTTGCTCATATTGGGTTGAGAGAAAACGCCGGAAAAAACCTCAACCAGGTAACTTGCCCCTACCGGGAATCGAACCCGGGCCACCTGATTTCGCGGCCAGACGCGCTGACCGTTACTCCACAGGTGTGGACTAAAAACCTATTATGTTTCGTAATTAAGTACATGATTAATCAGAAAATTAGCCTGAAAGTCTGTGTAGTTTGACAACAGCGCGTTGCCGGCTTAAGTAGGAAAGTACACACGCACTCCGTCTGAACAGCTGAGTTCCGTCCCTCAGTCACTCCAGTAGGATTGCCAGACTTCCTCATTGCAGGAAAGAATGATAATGTAAATATTTATATTTAATTTTCAAGAAAACCGTCTATTTTATCGAAAAACTGCAAAGGGATAAATCATTCCTAATCAGTTTTTCTAATGATAAAAGTAAAAATCAGAATAGTATGAATAGTACTTATCGAGTAAAACAATGTTAACATTTAGGGGGAAATAATTTTTTCTGAGAAAAGTATTCATTTGGGACTAATACGACATTATAAATTTTTGTTGTACTCTATCCAAGGAATAAGTTGTTAAAATATGTAGGGTACACTTATGTTACTTTCACCCTGCGTACTGAATAACCAAACCCGTCCGCTAGTCTAGGAGAAATCGCCATAGACAGACGGCATATACTAATACACTTTTTCTGTACTGGTGATGCTGAAAACTATTTTTGCGGCATAATCTTCTTGGAGCACAAAATCAATTTAGGATCGCCACGATCTGAATCGAGACTTCCATGGCATAAAAAGGCAATCAATCCACAAGTTATTCGGCTAACAATGCTCCGGTGGCAAGTTCTTAATTCCCTAGGAGTGGCCAGCGTTTTCAGTAAATAAAATATAAACAGAAAATTAGTTACTAATATAAAAAGACTGCACAGACATTTCTAGTACAGCTTATGCAGTAACTCAGTGTTTTTTTAACTACGTCACAGCTCTCTTTGGGACATCGTTGAAATTCTTTTTGGGGGGATAACTCACGCTTAAATGAAAATGAAATACGCGATAGTGACAATTAATGCATTTTTCTCCCAGACAAAGTATTTTACAAATTTACATATTTTGGGTAGAAAATTTTCATTATGAAGAGACACAAGTGTGAAAATCTACGTTTTATGGTGATCGCGAGTATTTAAATAGTGGTCAAAGAAAACATAAACCTCGAAACCTTGATAACAACTACAGCAATAATAAACATCTTTATTTCTTGGTCTATTTCACGACGCTTTATCAAATACGATAGTTATCTAGCGTCTCAGTGAGATGAAGATGACAATGCCAACGAAATGAGCCCAGGGTCCAGCGCCGAAAGTTAGCAACATTTACTCTTAATGGGTTGAGGGAAAACCCCGGAAAAAATCTCAAACCAGGGAACTTCTCCCAACCAGGATTTGAACCGGGCGCGCTCATTTCCCATTCAGACATGATGCTAACCCAGCGACGGGGTACAGCCTCTCTCAGAGAGCTTAGCTTCTCCCGCTGTCTTAGTTGCTGATGTATGCAGGTACTCATATTGACTGCTCTGTTTACAATAAGAGTTCCCCGTCCTGTGCTAATCGTTACTCTGCAGGGGTGAACCCCGTATTTTAGTCGTACTGTTTGCTCAACGACTGGAATGATCAAAAACCTAGGGATACTCCCATTTCTCTGCTATTATACCACCATTTTACCATTCACTATCAATACTATCAGTCTTAAAATGTAACAGACTGGTAAAGGTATACTTTAACAGTGATTTTCCCACGGATCTCTAGACTGACGTTAGGTGCGAGAATTATTCTTTCGCGAGAGATAGGCCGCATCTATTTGGGGATATGATCCAACGAACTTGGGGAAAATTCACACTCGCGCACAAATCGCTGATAATTTCCTACTTTCAACATTATTTACAAACCTTTTTCCTTATGGCAATTTAAACTGCAATGATTTCATTTACAAGAAGTTAATTCATAGCAATTAAGATATCCATCTGCTACACTCCCTTCGTCTATTCACTCTCATGAATCAGCCAAGACAGACTTGTCCTGTCAAATTACACCTAACACTAAGAAAAAATGTTTAACGAGTTATGTGGCATGAATTACATTATGGAGAGTGGAACGATTTCTCGCGGACTTTCGACCACTCATACGGACCGCTTGCGCTATCTACAATTTTAAAGTGGGCGATAAATTAACAGTAAAATTTGTCTACAGCCCTCTTGTTCGGAGAGGAAATTATTTTACTTGCCATATATCACAGATACGAGCCTGCCAGCTTTATTTCCCTTTCGAAACAAGCCATGCTATGGATTTGTATCGTCTCAGATCGCGTTTGGACCCACAAGTCTAGGATCTAGTGGTAAATACAATTTCAGGCACATCTACATTTTTAAATGCAGCTATAAATATGTATACACGGTGAACAGTTCCTACTGTTTATTTTACACTATTTTTGTGTAAAGCAAACATCATGGGGGAAAAAACTAGATAGAGCCGATTGCGAGAAAATCAATATTCTATTTTTGTCTCTTTTGATTGTATGTTTGCCATGGCTTAATAATCAAGTGTCGCTAATTTTTAGTAGAAAATTATGACATTTCATGTATGTACTTCTCGAAAAAGTTTACGCGCAAACTTTACTAGTAAAATACCCCCAGCAGTTCAGAAAGATGGTAGTATATCGGCTAAAGACATCTGAATATATCCTATATAATTTATATTCATTTTATGATTATTTTAAACTGACTACGAGTATGATAGCATGGCGACGTTATGAAATTAAAAATGGGAAGGTCTAGTATGAAACATGGCCCACAATTACGATGTAAGGGGTGATTAAAACGCTTTTTCGTCTTTAAAAATATGGCAGTAGATTCGTAGAATCTCTATCATTACATGGAATGATCAAGTTCAAGCAGTTGATGGTGTGTTATTTCAAATAATCGTAGATCACCGCTTCATGACAATCATCTTAACATAACACTTACAAAATTTTACAATTGAGGTGTTTTCTAGAACAAGAACATAACTACAAAATCTTGAATTTGATATAACTTACAGAGCACCAACATTTTAGATCCGACATAACAGCATTGCGCAGAACGACAATCAAATGTTTCCAGAGGGCGCTGTTTGTTGGAGGGAAATAAAATTTAGTCAGAAGGGAGATTTGTTATTAAAGATTCAATATATGCAGGAAACGGAACAAGGGCGTAACGTACGTTAAGTGTTATATCGGGAACGCCTGAATTGTTTGAAAAAAAAATACAATTATAACGAAAACAGTTTCTTTATATTGAAATTCTCTTCAGCGAAGGCGATTCTTCAAAATGTTGACCTTTCAGTGTTATATCGTGTATCGGTGAATTTGGAAGGTGGAAGGACTTGCAGAATTTCACGAAATTTCCTGATATTCTGCCCCTGATCTCATACAACTTCAATATGTAGTAGATTATAAGTCGTTTTATAAAAATAAATATCTGGCTCGTAAATGTTTTTCTTTTTCTGATCCTACGTCAGGTTGATTTCAGTAGGATTCAAAACGCATTGTAGGATCTGTGACATAGCCTATACAGTCGTTTTTGTAGATGATCAAACCTCATTTGTTTTTTCAACAACGATATGTTGCGGGTTGCTAAGCAGCAAGATTTGCATAAGAAGAGTATTACAGAAATGGCAACGCACATTTTTTCCTAATAGATATCGACTTGAACGTTCCACATTAAAACATATGCAACTTATTGTAATACCTTCTTTGTACTTTATTTAATCTGATTAATAAATTAGTTTCTTAATCTGCATTTACACAAATGAAGTGATAAAAATGCGGGAAAATCCCGATACTTTCATTTCAACCTGTTATTTAATGATGCTGTATCAACTGCATGTTTAGCTAGCGTCGGTAGAATTTGTGATAGTGAGATGATACTTTTCTGAGATAAGTAAGAGGATTTGCTATCGAAAATAAGCCAACCAGGCAATCAGCCCAAACGGGGTTTGAATCCACGTTCGAGTGCAGCCTCTTAGCACGAGTCCCGCTTGCTATTCCTAGAGAGCACCAATGACAATCCTCCCAGCACTACCAAAAGAAAATTTACATCCACACCATCTTACAAAGGCAACGTAAATGTTCCTCGAATGGAAACAAGCCAATATTTACGTGTAAGTAATGTCACAGGGAAATATCACGTAGTCATTTTGTCGCCCGGAAAGAAAGAACTAGAAACGGACTCGAGTACAATAATTCAGGAAAAAGATGGTGTGAAACGCCAATGACTCATCTTTGCTGAGCTAATGCAAAACGCTAGTGACTCAACTGTGTTACACTAATGCTAGCAGTTCTTAACGTGAACTCACCAGAGGTATCTTCTGTAACTTACGTTATGCTAATGGCTACCATGTTTGTCCATTGTTCCGAGTTCTACGATTTGAAATGAATATGAGATGATTTTGAAGGACAATAAATTATTTATCATGTTATGTTGCAGATTTACGAGGCGTAAAATAACTTTGCCCTGAACGAATTTGCTTCAGACAAAATGAAAGATTATTTTTTCCCTCAGGTTTGCAGCTCTGCAGATCTTGCCAGCCTCGAGTCATGTACAGGAAAAGCTGTCTCTCGGTAGGACCTACTTTTGCGAAGATCCTGAAGGCTTCTTCAGTGTCTCCAACTTATGAAATGAACATAACGGGCCAATTGCAATTCAAGTGCTTAGAACTAACCTAGCCTGCCTGAAGGTCTACCTTAATCTAGACTAGTTTAATCTTTTCCATTATAAGATTATTTTTTATTATTTTAAATTACGTACAAACACTTCCACAATGTAATGAATTAAAAGGAATGCTATAATGTATCAAAGTTAAAATAAACAGTGCAATGTAAATAACACATATTTACACTAAACATTTATGTAGCACTATTAGACAACCATTTTACGAAATTTACAAGACACCTCTATTACTGGGTACATGAAACATGCCAAAATTTGTAAACGAAAAAGCTGTTAATACAAGTATTTTAGTCTAAACACGTTTTCGCAATATTTCACAATTACGTGTCGATTTTGAGAAAATCGTATACTCTACTTCTTTACGTATATATAAAATACTGACATTTTCATTAAATGAATAATTTCGAGGGAAAAATTGTTCCGGAGCCGGGTATCGAACCCGGGACCTTTGGTTTAACGTACCAACGCTCTACCACTGAGCTACTCGGGAACTCTAACCGACACCGATCCAATTTTTCCCTCTATATCCACAGACCTCAAAGTGGGCTGACAACCGTCAAGCAACCAACTTCGAGTGCACACTAACTCTGTGTGACTTAAATTGTGGTTTTCTGTTAACGAACAGTGACGTGTATTATGCAAATCAAGATTTCAGGTATAACTCGGTGTCGGTTAGAGTTCCCGAGTAGCTCAGTGGTAGAGCGTTGGTACGTTAAACCAAAGGTCCCGGGTTCGATACCCGGCTCCGGAACAATTTTTCCCTCGAAATTATTCAAATCAACTTTACAGGGAGTTATACCTGAAATATTGATTTGCATTTTCATTAAATGTTTTAACATTTAAGGAGCTTACTTACTAATTTATTACTTAGTAATTAGGGAAAACGAACGATAGATAAACAGATGGCGTTCTAAAAATAGCTGAATCCTTTACAAGAAATATAAAAAGTGCCTATAGTGAAAAAAACACACAAAACTTACTGTTTGTCATTTAAATGTTGTTGTTTTATTATTTTAAGTCATTACTTCCGGAAACTATCCATGCAGTAATCTTAAAAACACTCGAATGCTATTTTATTCAATTATAAACTTAATACACAACTACAGGCTTGAAGTTAAGATATTTTGGAGAGTTGATCATAACATACATACCAACAGAACATTTTATTTCACTTCCCGAACTCGAACACAGATTTCCTCGTCGAAACATACGCTGGTAACACTCTACAGTCGACTTGTTCGCCTGGCTATATGACGACTAGATTGATATACAGCGGTACAGATAATTTAGTGGCAACAAATATAAATTTCGCGTGCCGTTCTGAGATAAGAATTTTAAAACTAGGACGAAACTCGCATTTTCGCACAGATATCGAGTGGAAAAGTTGCACCAAATATTAGCTTACAAATTTTTTTGCAATATAAGAAAAGATACTCGACAATCACAAAAAACCAATAAACCAAAATACGAAAAACAAAAGTTTCAGGCAGTAGCTACGAGCGGAGAACGTGTTCAACGGCGCTATATCAACTGGAGCATGCAACTTACCACCCGTACATCGCTGGTCCCGGCGTCGGTCTTGCCCCCGCATCGGCGTCGCTCGAAATGAACTGTTAGGGGGGAACGTCACCGGGGAGGAACTTAAGCCGCCCCCCTCCACGGGCAGGGGCCGGGCGGGCGCCGACCAATGGGAGGGCGGGCGCCCTGGTGGCGCCTCCGGCAGCCCTCTGGCGCCACCAATCGCCACACGAATCGATGAGGATCAGAAAGGATGCTGCGACACGGCGTCGCGACGCCAGGAAGCCTGGAGACGCCGCTCAGGCCCGCCGGCCCCACCGCGCTACTGCAGAGGGCACGTGCTCGGAGTGGCGCGGGAACGGACCTCGGAACGGCACAGGCCCCTTCATACCACGCAACTAACGCTTCGTTAATGTACTGCACTTCATCTTACCATCATCATCATCATCATGACACAGTGTTAGGGAAATAAAAAATAGAGTTTGATTCAAAATTTCGATCTCCCGCCTGAAAACGGGCAGTAACTCATCGAGATCCCAACACGCTTGGCCTCCACGTTCGCCAGATTTCAAATCACTGCACTTCCTTCTGTGGGGGCCACTTAAATTCATTGGTGTTTTACGAAAGAATAAAAAATAAGCTATGGGTCCGAATCCAACACACACCCCACCATCAACGAGAAGAAAACTAACACCCCACCATCCATATATACAGGGATATCATTTTATTTTTACTTCAACTTTTATTGTACCTGAGTTTTTTAATGTACTTCACTCCCACTCCTTCTACTAACGATGTTCCAGCTGTCCTCCACACAGAACCAAGGCCGCAGTACTGAGTTAGTAATTATAGTACGTTTCAGAAATATGTTCGCGTTTTCCAGTGACGAAAACGTCCAATATTGAATCATATATTCGCACAGGTACTGTCGTCCGTTTGCCTACGTCGCATCCCGATTTTCCCCACCTGCTTCTGCTCGCTCCACTGTAAAGATTAGTGGCTGGGCTTTCTTAGCTCTTTTCTTAAAACATTAATTACTGTTAGGAATTAATTGGACGTCTACGTAATATTATGCAACTGTTTAAAATAACTTAAATAAAAGGGCCTCGTTAAGTAATTAACTATCACATGATTCCCCCCATTTCTACGATCCTGCGACATAACCACTTGGACGGACAGTAGATAGCATGTCTGAGTAATTTTATCTGTGCGGGTCGGGCAGAAGTGAAGACTGAATTTACAGTACGTAAGGTACTCTTTTATAGAGTAGGTACAGAATTATTTCAACATGAGTTACTAAGTATGAAGGACTAAACTGGTAATTGGAATTAGATACAATAGTCTATAGTGCGATAATATGCACATTAGAACTGAAGCCTGTATCGAAATGAACGGCCACCATTTTCAAAAATGTGTTTAAATATCCATATTATGATTATTTTTCAATTTAACTTCATTCTCTATATCGTACGCTAATGTGCTGTAGACAGTATAATATACACTGCATGATGAATAGGTTCGCATGGATAACTCAGTTCGTGAGTAAAAACACTTATTGTTATTAGTGTACTGTATTTTGATTAAACAAAACCTAATGAAAATTATCAAACTCAAAATCGCGATATTTCCTACTTTACGTAAATGGATGAACTACTTTTCTTCCCTCCTGTACCTAGTAAAGTGATTTGTTTGTATTTTACGCCATCGAACTCCAGTCGAGGAAGGAGGTAGCAAACGGTGTTTCCGGGTCTCAATCATTAATCCAAAGGTATAGCCAGGTTAATATTAAAAATGTTAGTAAAAATAAAATGATGTCCCTGTAGTTACCAGCAAACATCCACCGACTTCTGAACAGCTACAATAAATAAGCCAATTCCTAAAACACGGCAAACAAAATATTTTTAGTAGGTTATTTTACGACGCTTTATCAACATCTTAGGTTATTTAGTGTCTGAATGAGATGAAGGTGATAATGCCAGTGAAATGAATCCGGGGTCCAACACCGAAAATTACCCAGCATTTGCTCATATTGGGTTGAGGGAAAACCCCGGAAAAAACCTCAACCAGGTAACTTGCCCCGACCGGGAATCGAACCCGGGCCACCTGGTTTTGTGGCTAGACTCGCTAACCGTTACTCCACAGGTGTGGACAACAAAATATTACAAACAAATTGTGATTGCCCTTACCCAGCATTGTGATGCACGACTCCCATTGTCATAAATCAGCCGAGGCGAAAATGTGACTCGCGGGCACATTGTGACTCGCAATGATAGCTATGCATTTTTCTTGCTTCCCACTTCCCCCAACCCCCACCCTCTCACTCACTGGAGTCAAACTCCGTTCCATTTGTATTTGTCTCTGACCTGCGAGTGGCGTATCGTCGCAATGTCTCTCTCGAAACCATGTACCTCTACAAAAACGAAAGTTTCAAGTAGGAATGGGATGACGCATTTTTTTGCTGACAATATGATGAGAATATTAAATGAATGATTTATTCACAAGTATTACGAGGAAAACGGCTGTATAACATAAAACGGCATTATACTACATGTCACTCATGAAACATTAAAAGGTGAAGTATTATTATTATTATTATTATTATTATTATTATTACTAGCCTATCATTATTATCATCTCTGTACGTCGATCCTTTTTCAGCATATGTACGAATAATGCGGTTAGATCTTCAATTTAAACTCACAGATTTACAATGTGATGTTACATGAAAGTTAGATGTAAGGACTTGACAAATGTTGAACTTTTCAAATCTTTGCCAAAAAAATAAATATCCGAAGCTTCGTTCTTTCGCTTGCTCTGTTGCTACAACTTACGTTTGTGAAAAATTATTTTCAGCAATTAAAATAGTAAAAACCAAATTTAGATTACGACTGATAGACAAATACCTTCGTGATCAACTACGACTGGCAGTAGGTGACATAATTCCTGATTTTGAAACTCTGTCGCAGAGACATTCTGAAGACAGTTACTTTTAGGTTGTGATAATGTGTCCTATGTTTTCTTATTCATTCTTTCTTCGTTACACGTACTAAACATTAGTTTGTAGCCTTGTACTGTATAAAATTATATTTAAGTGCTTGACGTAAGGAAAGTGAAAATCCGTTAATAAGTCAGACAGTTGCTTCACTTCCCCTTCGGGTGTCCGCCTCCCTTCATAGGTGCTATGCAGGTTACACAGTGGCTCGGCGCACGATTACATTTTCGCCATGGCTGACTCAAAGTCATTGGTGTATTCGACCCCTAGGGCCTGTTTTACGAAAGAATTTGTTTCTTTACAATTATGCAAGTCTTAGACTATCAGTGTAGTGAAACAGTATATTGCGATACAAGCGTGGTAAGTGAATTATAACAGAATCGAGAAAAAGTTAGAGAAGACGAGATGAACCATTGCAGAAGTTATGACTTTCTTAAACAGCTTCTTTTCCTTTGAAGTTAAGTAAGTCCTGTACTTAATTAAGAAACGCCTGTAGCCTGTAACTTGCACTTACCAGTGCACTTTCCTGTACATTTTCAGACTTGTAACTTGTATTTTCGTAAAATGATAATGAAGGAACTGTCCGTCATCGGATTCTGCAAGATTGTCAGCCAATAAAAATTACGCATGTGGGCATTTGATATTTTGAACAGTTCATCTAAGAAAATATAAAGAGAAAGTATGGAAATAATTTCAGCAAACAAACGTACTGGAGCGCAATATGATTGTACTTGTAAGCTCAGGAACCAAGCATTCCCGGACCGATGTTGATGTAACTATTTTTTCTCCTATACGTATAAGAAATCCAAACCTGAAGTTTGGCCCACTTTTTTCGTTACACCCTGTACATTAAATTGTGAATTAAGTTATATTAAATTTGCCCTTCCTGAGATGTGATACGTCTGGCTTATCTTTGTTAACAAGTACGAAGGTCAGTGCTGTAGTAGCCTACTAGTAGTAGAAGACCAACTACGCCTTCAACTACAGAGATTACATTTTTCTGCGATATTAAAGACTGGTTAATTTCTTGTTGAATTAGTGTTCTTCCTTTCTGTAAAGAAGCTAAGCTATTCCATATGAAAACGATCAGTAAAAAACCTCGCATTTTTTTATACTCTAATTTTTTCCCTATTTATACAAGGTGCTGAGGAGAGTGCATTTTAAAAAAAATATACTATCGAAAGTCAAACGGTTTTCGTATTATTGAGCGACAAATTTAGCGTATTTTATAAAAACAAGCCTCTTTCAGCGCTCAGAACTCTGGAACCATTTACTGCAGAACATTGAACGAGAGCTCATTTTGAAGCTGACATTTGGTAGGTTATGTTAAGAAGTAATCCTTATTCTTATTATATACAGAGAGACAGATAATCTGATTTTACTTACTTTTAGGCTTTTTGCCAATTTGTAAAAATGTAAAAAAATATTGAGAAAAAACCTTGTTTATTAAGAGGGATTCGGCATTGTTTGCTTAGTGGTACGGCAATAAGTTTCAAGGTTATTAAATAGATTATTTTCACACGCCTAAACTTGAACGGCGCAGTACCGCACGCACTGGCCGAGAGATGAAGATAAGCGATCGTTGGACGTCATTTTACTCATGTGTTTATGAAAACTTGTGATAAAGCTAGTCCAGCTATGCGCTACTAGATGAAACATCACGTGTTTATGTCTCCTGGCCTTGCTTATCTCGGCTAGCTCCCGCCTCAAAGTCAGCTGGTTAGTTCACGCGCGTACTATTTATTTTGTTTATTTGATATTTTCAATACTTTATCAACGTGCCATCAGTAAAAAATATGTGTTTATTTGTACTGTGACAGCGACGTGAGAATCGAACTCACGACCAGCGTCCCGCATGAAAGCAGATCGCACAGGCTCCACGGAACATTGAGTGACGTCGCGCGGTGGAGAGAAGAGAGAGGGTGTATTACGTCAACGCGACGAGTTTGCGCGCGCATCTGGTGCTGGTAGAGAGGAGAGGGCTCTGGATTTCTCTGGAGTGCCATCTCTAGAGACGCGTGGAACCTTCGAGGCTACGTCGCTGTGGTTATAAATTACGGTCGCGAAGGAACGACGGCAGTTTGCAGTTTTCAGTTATTCAGTCAGTGAGTAAGCCAGAGCAAGCAAGCCAGACTTGTGTGCCGGAGTTCGACTCGAGTGTGCGTCCGCATCTGCGTCAGCATCCGAAGGCTTGAGTTCGAGTGCAGTGGACCGCAGTTGGAGGGACCTGAGTTCGAGTGCAGTGGACCGCAGTTGGAGGGACCCGAGTTCGAGTACAGTGAACTGTCTCTGAAGGTCTGTGGTTCGAGATACTGTGAACTCGAGTGACTGAGATAGAAGAACTGTGAACTGAGAACTGATAGTTCTGATTTGTAAATAGTGCTTTGTAAATATTAGTTAAGATTAACAGTTCATTGTTGTGCGTAATAGTCGAAGTAAATTGTCATTGTCGTCGGTGGAGTGCTATAACGAATACTTTGTTGAGTGAAGATCCAATTGTTGACGAGAGCGTTTAAGGTGAATTGTAGAAAGGAATTATTGTTGTGACGAATAAATTACATTGTTGGAACTAATAAAATTCACAGTACTTTCAATGTGGAATCTAACTATTTTTAAAATATTTTTTCCTTGGCAAGGGCGTCTTAATGGGGAAAAAATCTAAATTTCTCCATTTCCATAAAAAGTAAGAAAATCTGTTTATATGTCAATATAAACTTTAACTTCTCAGCATCAAAATAAACCATGATTTTGATCATTGAGTGAAAGGGTTTCGGAGCTACAACAGTTTAAATTTGCAAATTTTATGAAAATACGATAAATTTAAATGTTTTTAATTTAAACACTATGAAGTTCTGATGCCTCAAACTTTGCACAAAGTATCATTCGAACTTAAAAACTTCACAACCGGTTCTACGAACTGCGACAAATTTAAGAAGCGATTCTTGGGAACCGTTTCGAACTAGTTGAATGACTACCTGTGGTGACTGCAGTCCACGGCATTGTGGTTGTTACGCTTGCCCACTACAATGGATGAGATGAACTGTTATGATACACAGCAATTGCTGTTGGTATTTAAAATGAAAAGATGAAGAGAAAAAGGTTATCATGGCCTTCATTTCTTTTCGCTTTATTGTGATAATGTTTACATTTCACTTTCCGTAACACGTCATGTGCACGAAATAAGTCAATAAATTCCAAAAGAATCTTTCGCCCACGATGTCATTCTGACAAATTACAAACGTGCCAGGATAATATCCCGAAGTAGTAATAGTGCTTTACTTTCAACAAACAGACCAGAACGGACCAATCTGACTGAGCAGTGGCACACACACTCCGCTTAGTTGGACGATTCGGCAACTCGATGGTCTTTCCTTCAGTTCTTAAGGGTATATGTACGTGAACGACCACAAATATTATTAGAAAATGCAGGCTCTAAATTTCTAAAATTTTATAAGAAAAATTGCACTCACAATTGGACAAAAATTACAAGGTACCACAACAAGAATTATTACAACTTAAATATCTGATAAAAATATGAAAAAGGTTACCAATAATATTTTCCAAAACAGTTTTATCAAAGTATGAAAAAAAGAAAAAAAATTCTGCAGTTACATCATTTGGTAACCATAACATTGTTGTGACTCTCTGACATCTTTAATATTTTTCCTGCACGTAATAAACACTTATTTCTGAAAAGCAGACTACTCTCAGACATGTAGAGTTGTTTATTTTAATACAATTAATTTTTATTTGTCTTATATAAAATATACCAAAATTTACATAATGTTTTGTGACCTAATTTTTCTATTTTCAAAGAAATGGGCATTATTGTAGTCTACCTTTTGCATAAATGCATGTTAAATCAGTGTACAAATTTTCATAATTCTATCTCTAATGGTTGTGGAATTATGAAGTAATATGTGTGAAAATATTCAAATTTTGGAAAATTTAACCTAAAGTAAAAAGTGAATTGTAAAAAATATAATAAGTAACTTTTTTTATAAATTACTTTCATCAGATATTTAAATTCTAGTAAGTCTTGTTGTGGTACCTTGTAATTTTTGTCCAATTGTGATTTCATTTCCTTATAAAATTTTAGAAATTTAGAGCCTGCATTTTCTGATATTTGTGGTCGTTCACGTACATATACCCTTAAGTCAGCTTGTCAGAATCTTCTCAGCCACTGACCCAGCCAATTCCTTTTTCTCTTCCTGATCAGTTTCAGCATCATTCTTTCTTAATTCACTCTTTCCAACACAGCTTCGTTTCTTATTGTCTGTCCATTTCACTCTATCCACATTTCAAATGCTTCTATTCACTTCTCTTCACTTCGTCGTAATGTTCATTTTTCTGCCCCATACAATGCCACACTCCACACAAAGCACTTCACTAGTCTCTTTCTTAGTTCTTTCTCCAGAGGTTCGCAGAAGATGCTTCTTTTTCTATTAAAAGCTTCCTTTGGCATTGCTATCGTGCTATTGACTTCTTGGCAGCAGCTCATGTTTCTGCTTATAGTACACCCCAAGTATTTGAAGCTGTCCACTTGCTCTACTGCCTCATATAGAATTCGCACGTTTACCTTCTTTACTTTTCTTCCTATGACCATGGTCTTCCTCTTGTTTGCATTTATCTTCATTCCATACTGCTCACAGCATCTCTCTTACTATCATCTCCTCTTCTGCTAACAACGCCATATCATTATCAAATCTTACACACTTTATTCTTCTTCCTCCTAGTATCAGCCCCCATGTTCTGAAAACAGTTCTTCACTACATCCTTCAAGCAGATGTTGAACAGGGTTGGTGATTATCTCTTTCAATTTTTGTGTGGTATATTTCGCATAATTGTAATGTCCTTTGTGTCGAAGTTAAACTACTGGTTGAGAAATGTTATGTTATGTTTTATTTAACGACGCTCGCAACTGCAGAGGTTATATCAGCGTCGCCGGATGTGCCGGAATTTTGTCCCGCAGGAGTTCTTTTACATGCCAGTAAATCTACTGACATGAGCCTATCGCATTTAAGCACACTTAAATGCCATCGACCTGGCCCGAGATCGAACCCGCAACCTTGGGCATAGAAGGCCAGCGCTATACTAACTCGGCAACCAGGTCGACTACTGGTTGAGTGTTAGAGAAGATTCTAAGGCAGGTATGCTCAAAATTGTACACGGATGATGCTGCACTGCATAACACACACAGTGTACGGGCTGGGCTCCGCAACTACATTGCAGCACCGCCTGTGGCATCGCTCTGTCTTACAATTACGGATAATAAACTGAATTTGAAAAAGGAAATATTCAGTTATTACATTATTTATTATATTTTATACAGTTATGATATTATTATATCATAGATAATGTTATTTTCATATTCCACATTCAACATGTGTAGGCCTATTATTTTCTGCAAGTAATCAGAAATCTATTTCCAACGAATTTACTGCAATGCACAAAAGATTCTCATCTGTTAATCGGAATCAATGTTTGGATTTAGCAACCTTCATTCTCGAAAATAATTGTTTGCACACATACTGTATTTCGAGTGACAGCGAATAAGCTCATCTTGGGATATTGCGTTTTGTTCATTTTTGAATACTTCTATGCTTGGCAAGTCATTTTCTCCGCATTTAGTTCTGAATTCTACGTGACTTTGTAAATCAATTAACTCGTCCTGGAACTGCACTCTCATAGATTGTACTAAATTTACTGTGAAAGGATTAACAAAAAGATTAATATCACTTTCCTTACGTTTGAAATCATTAAATTATGTTCTGTGAATTTACATTTGAGCTGTTCCAGTACAGAGATGTAATTAACTATATTTTGTTGAGGCACCATAGATTTCTTTACAAGTTCACCATCCGTGAAGGATTTTGAGTGCCTTAGCTAATTCCCAACATACTACATAACTTTGCTCCTAAACATAGACTCTGAAATGTTCGACTCTCTTCAATGTTTGGCCTATCATGAAGTGCTTTCAATTCTTGCAATTGTAGTGCACATTGCATCCCTGAAAAATTATTTTAACATTATATGTATTTCTGTTGGAATAAAATCACCACAATAACAATAATTGTACTAGTAATAATAATAATAATAATAATAATAATAATAATAATAACGCTGATATATGAATACATATTACAGAAAACAGCTTCCCTGCCATTTCGGCATGTTCTGGATGGCAGAGCGCATAATGTTTTATGTTAGTTGGGAGACCGGAGGGAAAAAGACCTTTAGGGAGGCCGAGACGTAGATGGGAGGATAATATTAAAATGGATTTGAGGGAGGTGGGATATGATGATAGAGACTGGCTTAATCTTGCACAGGATAGGGACCGATGGCGGGCTTATGTGAGGGCGGCAATGAACCTTCGGGTTCCTTAGAAGCCATTTGTAAGTAAGTAAGTAAGTTGCTCAGTAGTATTCCTGACAATGCCTTACAACATAGTAAACACTTTACGTTTTCACAACAAAAATAGTCTTCCTCCCACACTGCAAGGAATGATCGTTTGCTTACAGAAGGTTTTGACTGTGTCATTGTCCCGCACTGTTCGTGCGTTTACTTGAATTGCCTTCTGCAGCCATCCGTCGAGCTTCGAACGAGGAGCAGCTCGCTCTACATTCGAAGGTTGTGATTACAGAACGTAATCGGGAGTCAGAGAATGAGCATACCTGTTCTAAGGCCTTAAGTCTGCCAAGTTCATTTCCATTATTATTATTATTATTATTATTATTATTATTATTATTATCATCATCATCATCATCATTATTATTAATGTAGTAAGTACCCTTCTTTAATGCAAATTACAAAAATGGGAAAAAAAAAATGTCCGTATTTTTGCAACCAGAATTACGGCACCCTTATGAATCATCCACAGTTACAACTGAATTCTGCAGTGAGGTAGATGCATGTAAATAATGTTTCCAATGTGAAGTCGCGATATGTAAGTAATTTTCCTTAAGCAACAACCCTCAGTCCTCAACCAGAGAAGCTGTCCCCGTTACAAACATCTACGTACTGGTATATGAGAAACAAAGTGTAGACGAAGCACGCTTATTTAACAAAGTTGATAATGCGAGGCACGGCCTCATGAAGGCGGGGTAGCTTCTTCAGCTTGTTTACAACCCATTGTCAGAAGTCTCCACACTCGTTAATCCGCTCTTGCACTGAATCTGGCGCATAGTCACATTCTCTTAGCAAGTCATCGAAATACATAGACTATAAAAGCACGATGATTAAGCGTCCATTTGCACAAATTTACGTAGGAGCGAGTTCATCACTCGGAGTTTAGCGTACATTCACAAAAACTTTACTCATACAGATTCTGTCTTAGCTTCAAGTCGTGCACACGTATCAAACACGACATCAGATAGCAAATAAAATACATCTGTCAGGGGTTTTCAGTTCCTCCTGAGACATGATTTTTTCTTCAGCTCACGCTAGTTGTGATGAGGCTCCTGAGGATTGAGTCAGAAGGGCGCCAAGCCTCTACCTTTATAGCAACGTGAATGAAGCAGAAAACGAGCTTCAAAAGCACTACCGTGTCCATGGACATTAAGTACGTCATAAGCAGTCGAAATATGTTTACTTCAGTTGCTTGGGGCACAAATTTTCATTCGAGAGAAATGAAGTAACTCCAGCTGGTTTTCCACTTACAATTTTATCAAGAGTTTTATTGCGACTGAAAAGAACTACTAATAATATACAATATAGCAGCATATAAATCAAAATGTATTCTTCATAGACCAAAAAACAGTAAAAAAGTTTCAACATGAGTTCCTTCACGAAAGTTGAAACTAATTTTCCAGAAAAAAAGACTCTTTTTTGAATAGACATGGAAATTCAATTCGAGAATTTGTGTTCACTTCTAACAGTTGTTAGTGATTTAATACTGTTTTTAGTAGGTTATTTTACGACGCTTTATCAACATCTCAGGTTATTTAGCGTCTGAATGAGGTGAATGTGATAATGCCGGTGAAATGAGTCCGGGGTTCAGCACCGAAAGTTATCCAGCATTTGCTCATATTGGGTTGAGGGAAAACCCCGGAAAAAACCTCAACCAGGTAACTTGCCCCGACCGGGAATCGAACCCGGGCCACCTGGTTTCGCGGCCAGACTTAATACTGTTAAAATATATTCCTAGGTACTAGGTATCATATCAAACTGAATACAGAGTGTATCCGGCAGAATGACGACCAAGAAAAATTACAATAAATGATATTTATTGTAGAAAAGCTTTTCCATTTCTACAGTCTCCAAAAGTGCGGAATTTTTATTTTCCATCTTCTTTCATTCATTCATACTGGTGTAGTTAAGGCCGTCAGGCTTTCTCTTACACACCATGACAGATATAAATACAAATACAATCGCAAAAGTAAGTCAGTAAATATCTACAACGAATGAAAAGAAATTCAATAGAAATATAAGTATAAATACAGAAACGCAAACACAGAACTACTAATGAATAAAATATCGGCAGCAAGAAGAAAGATAATTAATAATAATAATAATAATAATAATAATAATAATAATAATAAAAAACATCATCATAAAAAGTGTACGTTTCAGAAAATGAGCTCAAGGAATGAGATACTAAAAACATAACAGTGAAAATTTCAACTTTTATCAATTAATAATAATAATAATAATAATAATAATAATAAAATTCGTTACTATAAATAACCTACAACATGTGCATAGACAAGGTTATTATTATTATTATTATTATTATTATTATTATTATTATTATTATTATTATTATTATTATTATTAGAACCCAAGAAATGAAGTAAATTTGTTAATAAATGATATCATGTGATAGAACACAGTTTTTAGACGGTCATTTCATAATGACAACTTTTCGATTCTCATTTTAGTATAGAAAAGTCATTGACTTCCGCATCCATAAATTACCGCGCTTAAACGTAAATTTCCGTACTTAAAAGTACTTTTAAGCACCCTAATTAAAATACAGAAAACATAAATTCCAACTATTTAATTATTATGAATATTCACAACACAATTATTTAAACTGGAAATTACAACATTTGGAGATCTGATATATTCACTTCCGAATCACTCATTTTCCTAAATATATTTATCACTTTCGTTGTAATAATTATACAAAGAGGTCACAAAGTGGTCGTAACTCGCCCTCCCCCATTTATTACGACACCACGATGGGTATGGTTGATTGATTGATATGGACATGTACCTGATAGTTTAACGATCCAAGACATCGGTTTTATTTATTTATTTATTTATTGGTCGACCAGCAAACTTGCTATACAGACCACTGTTAAATTATGGAATATCCCATACAGAATATCATGCTGAGGTTGGCTGTAAAGACTCCTCTAATTAAATTTATTTTAAATTAATTAATTAATTAATCATTTTTGTGAACTATGAGAATAAAAATGATTTTCTGTGTTAAATTTATGAAGAGTCGTCAGTATCGCTAAGAAAGGTGTCTTGAGGTAGTTTCCTTTTAAGTCTAGATGGCTGACAAGATCTTGCTCCAATGTTATATGTCACAGCTCCAGGAAGTTTGTTGAAAAAAGATTTTGACATTGAATGGATGTACTGTTCTAGTAGAATAATTCTCAATTCTTGATGCAGTTGCTGATTTCTTACAAACTCATTTGTTGCTGTTCCCAGGAACTTGTTCTGGAGAACTTGTAGGCGATGCATGTGAATCTTATTTGCAGTCCCCCACACTGGCGCTGCATAAGTTAAAAGAGGTCGTACAAGCGAGGTGTAGAGTAGCACTGAACAGTCCAATCCAATTTGTGAACGTCTATTAACCAAAGGGGTATAATTTTCGAATTCTAGAAGAGGTTAGTGTAACAATGCGAGTTATATGGGCATTCCATGTAAGTTTCGTGTCTAATAATATTCCCAAATATTTTACAGCTTCTTGACTAGAGAGCCATGCAACTTGTTCATTTAGAAGAACCAAAGAAGGTGGATTATGAATAGGCCTTAAAGAGAAGATTTTAGCTTCTGTCTTGGTAATGTTGAGTAGTAATCTCCAGTCAGATAACCATTTAGACAGCTCCTGTAAGATGTCTGAAGAGTGCTGATTTCAGTATTTAGGTTACAATGAGAATAAAACAGATCTGTATCATCAGCACACACAGCTGTGTGTGACGGTCGTAAACATGGAATGTCATATGTGAAGAGATTGAAGAGAAGTGGTGACAGTATAGATCCTTGTGGTACTCCGGCTAAAACTGGACGAAGCGTTGATTTAATGCCATTTATACGTACTGAGAACTGACGCAAGACATCGGTATGAAGACCTTCATTTTCATAGCACAGCTGAATTCTGCGCCATGTCCTGGCAGATGTTTTGCGGAGATAATCAAGGGTCACGTCGCTGAAGGCATCTTCCACCCACCGGCTGGGAAAGGTCGATGGTAAACGGACTCTGGTCAGCCATGTTTGTTTATTACTGCACGGTTACCATGGTGACATGGTACCAACGTAAACATAGGGGGTACCAACATTCACAAAGTAAGTGAAATAAGAATACATGAGGAGTACACCCACTTCGTGACCTCTCTGTACAATCCAAAATTACATCAAATACCTTTACATGACAAGCAGAACTCCACTTAAACAACTTCCTAACAACCAGCGAAACAACCATCACAGCCTACTACATATCTGAAGGCCGTGAAATCTCTTTCCATACGAATGTAATACTTTTTCTTCTCAGAAGTTTGCCATTGCGAGAGAACGAATCAACAATTTTATTTTCTTTAAAATGTAAATACATTAGGAATTCTCCAGCCACTATCTAAAAAATCTTGTATGAAACACGTGCGAAATAGCGTTTTAACATCGGACGTGAATCACAAACTGATAACAAACCTACAGCTTCCAATACGGCTCGTCCCTTGGCTGCACAGTAATTTATAACAAAGCAGAGCTCTTGATTACAAACATGAGCTGCTGTCATGAAGTCAAGAGGAGGATAGCAAAGACAAAGGAAGCTTTTAATAGAAAAAGAAGCATCTTCTATGGACCTGTGGAAAAAGAAGAGACCAGTGAAATACTTTGTGTGGAGTGTGGCACTGTATGGTGCAGAAATGGACATTACGACGAAGTGAAGAGAAATGACTAGAAACACTTGAAATGTGGATATAGAGAAGGATGGAGCGTGTGAAATGGACAGAATAAGAAATTAAATTGTACTAGAAAGATTTGAAGAAAGAATAATACTGAAACTGATAGGAAGAGAAAAAGAAACTGGCTAGGTCACTGGCTGAGAAGAAATTGCCTCCTAAAAGGATGCACTGGAAGGAATGGTGAACAGAAGAAAAGTTCGGGGCAGAAAAAGATATCAGATGATAAACAGCATTAAGATGTATGGATCGTATGCAGAGACTAAGAGGAAGGAGGAAAAGAAGGAAGACTGAATAATCCTGGGTTTGCAGTGAAAGACCTGCCCTTGGGCAGAAAACTATGAATGAATGAATACCTATGCAATTACGCTAAATGTATACACGGCTCAAAATTAGTTCACAGTTATTACTCTTTTGTTGTAGGAGTAGTAAACCAAACAGATGTGACCTATGACCTTAAGACACGTTGCACATGGACTTCTTACTAACTTTAAGTGTGCGCAACAAAATGTCAAACAGCTACAGCATTAATTCCCCATTAATGCCAATGCAGAAAAACAAGTCACGTTCAATCAAGATCACTTCTCACATCTCTGCAATAAATAGTGTGACGAGTAAAAAAAATCGGGCCATTGTCTGTCAGTGCTTGAGGTATTCGTATGTTGGTACAGCATTATGATACGGATTCACTAACAAGCAAGGTTTAGGAAAGGAGTATCTTTCAATATATTTGCATATAATATATACAGGGACATCATTTTATTTTTACTAACATTTCTAATATTAACCTGGCTATACCTTTGGATTAACGTTGAGAACCGGAAACACCGTTTGCTACCACCTTCCACGACTGGAGTTCGATGATACTGGCGTAAAATACAAACAAATCACTCTACTAGGTATAGGAGGGAAGAAAAGTAGTTCACCCATTTGCGTAAAGTAGGAAATATCGCGATTTTGAGTTTAATAATTTTCATTAGGTTTTTGTTTAATCAAAATACAATACGGTATTAACAATAAGTGTTTTTACTCACGAACTGAGCTATCCATTCGGACGTATTCACTATGCAGTGTATATTATAGTGTCTACAGCACATTAGCGTACAATATAGAGAATGAAGTTAAATTGAAAAATTATCATAATATGGATATTTAAATACATTTTTGAAAATGATGGCCGTTCATTTCGATACAGGCTTCAGTTCATTTGTGCATATTATCGCACTATAGACTATTGTACCTAATTCCAATTACCAGTTTCGTCCTTCGTACTAGTAACTCATGTTGAAATAATTCTGTACCTACTCTATAAAAGATTACCTGACGTACTGTAAATTCAATCTTCACTTCTGCTCGATCCGACAAGATAAAATTACTCAGACATGCTCTCTACTGTCCGTCCAAGTGGTTTTGTCGCAGGGTCGTAGAAAGAGGGGAAATCACGTGACAGTTAATTACTTAACGAGGTCCTTTTATTTAAGTTATTTTAAACAGTTGTATAATAATACGTAGACGCCTAATTCCTAACAGAAATTAAGGGTTTCAGAAAAGAACTAAGACAGCTCAGCCACTAGACTTTACAGAGAGGCGAGCAGAAGCTGGTGGGGGAAACCGGGATGCGACGTAGGCAGACGACAGTACCTGTGCGAAAATATAATTCAATATTGAAAGCTCTTTCGTCACTGGAAAAGGCGAACATATTTCTGGAACGTACTATACTCACTACCTCAGTAGTGTTTACTATGACTGTAAGGCGACTTTGACTGCATACGCGGCCTTGGTTCTGTGTGGAGGACGATTTGAAGTTTACTAGTAGAGTGAGTGGGAGTGAAGTACATTCAAAAACTCAGGTACAATAAAAATTGAAGTAAAAATAAAATGATGTCCCTGTAGAATGAAACTATAGGCTGCATGTCCTATCGTCTTGAATCGCCTAGTGCTCAGATTCGAAGTTGTGGGTTAAAACACAAATGTGATTTTAAAAAATCTTAAAAAGCTCTCTTCGGAAACATTAACTCCAAAGATCTGTGATGTAGAATTCCGGCATGTAAATCATTCCAGTCCCTGAAAGCGATGTCTCTCGGCAAAATTACAAACTACGAGGTGTGATCATTAAATTCCGGGACTATGCTGTGGGCGAACTGATCACGTGATTGACACGCGCGCACAACAGTGACCCTAAATGATCTTGAAGAGACGCGACACAAAGTTTCAAAGCGCTATCTTCATTGAGACCACAAGGTTTTCTTAGCACGTGCATCCGCGCATTTGCGAAATTACGATGGACTGGAAACTAGAGCAGACAGTCAACGTCAAACTCAGCGTGAAACTCGGGAAATCGGCAACTGAAACCCATGGAATGATGAAGCGAACCTACGGGAATGAAGCAATGAGTCGGACGAAGTGTTTTGAATAGCATTCGCGTTTCAGAAATGGCAGAAGATCGCTGGAGGACGACGAGAGGCCAGGTCGACCACACACGTGCAACACTGCCGAAAATTTCTAAAAAAAAAAAATCGACAAATTCTGCATGATGATCGAAGCATCATAATCAGAGAAATGTTTTGAGACATCTCTAGGAGAACATTCGTCGGAAACGACCACAATTCTGGGCAGAGAATAAACAGATACTCTCCACGCCTGTGGGGTAACGGCTAGCGCGTCTGGCCGCGAAACCAGGTAGCCCGGGTTCGATTCCCGATCGGGGCAAGTTACCTGGTTGAGGTTTTTTCCGGGGTTTTCCCCCAACCCAATATGAGCAAATGCTGGATAACTTTCGGTGCTGGACCCCGGACTCATTTCACCGGCATTATCACCTTCATCTCATTCAGACGCTAAATAACCTAAGCTGTTGATAAAGCGTCGTAAAATAATCTACTTAAACGGATGCTCCATGACGACAATGCGCCAGCTCACAGAGCTCTCGCAACACGCCAGTTTTACACCCAACAAGATGGTCGTCGTTCCTCACTTCCCGTATTCACCTGCTTTGGCTCCTGCGACTCTTTTTTGTTTCCGAGGATGAAATTGAAGCTAAGTGGTAGCCGTTTTGGCACGGTGGAGGAGATTCAAAGCGACAGGTTTCAAGAACGCGACTTTCAGGAGGCATTCCAAAAATTGCAGAGGCACTGGGATCGGTATATAGTTGCCCAAGGGGACTACTTTGAAGAGGATGGCAGCTAAATTTAAATCAGGTCATTTTATTTCCATATATGGGATTGATCCCGGAATTTAATGATCACCTCGTATTTCCTTGCTGAAGCTGTCTGCTATGACACTGCAGCGATCTCTCACGGTCGAATGATAAAACTATAAAAGAGGTTTCTAATGTCACTGACCATGTTTCTTTTTACACACAGCTAAAGCTTACGATAGTTTTGTGTATGAGATTGGTTTATAAGTTGACACTTACTGGACTTCTGGACATCATTGTGAAGATTATCGCTTCCTATTTCCCAGGCGGGAAAGTAAAAGAAGAAATAGCCTTGTCCAATATCCATGACATGAAAGTCGGCGTCCCACGAGGCTCTATACATTATTCACACAAAAGATTTACCAACAACACCTGATACTATCGTGGCTCAATATCCTGACTATACTGTATTAACACCTTGTCATATAAATCCTTTATATGCTACATATTAACATAACAGAAGATTGGCTCAAAAAGGAAAATTTTCGCTAATGTTGAAAAGACGAAAGAAGTACATATAACACAATTCTCGCTAAAATGAGTTTCTCTGTTATGTATTAACGATTATGTGTTGGAATACTACAGAAACAACATCAAATATCCATGTGTAATTTTAGACAGAAAGTTAAGGGCGGAGGTATACCATTGGCCTGCAAAAATTTACTGAAATTATTTTTTTATATATGTCTCAGCTACTAGGTAAATCTTGGTAATTTCGTGGGAGTGGTTATTTCGTGATATTTTTTCCTGGCTCTTTCGTGAACTAACCAAAGGTCTTACGAGATTCAAAATTCCGCTAAGAGATTGCATATGTTGTCCGGTTTCCAGAAACATACAGCTACGCTTTGTGAAGCAGCTACAATAGTTCACGAAAGAGCCAGGGAAAAATATCACGAAATAACCACAGCCCCAAAATTACCAATGTTTACTCTACAAAAGCTAAATGAACAAAACTTTTCATATATATATCAGAATATTAAAATAGCTAATAATTAACTGTATTTGCATAATTTTTTTACAACCGTAAATAAAATATACAATTAATTAAATATCTGCATGATTCTTTTACTGGGATGTTTTAAAGACCTACATCAATAACATAGTGTAGGATCTTTTAGCAATTTCTTCAAGAAATATTATTTTTTCTTAATCGTTACCTTCAACATTAAATTTTATAAAATTTTTGGTAAAGAAAACAATATTTCCTGTGTAATTTAGAAATTATAGGTGCGACAAAACTGGCCTGAAAATGTTTCGGTGAGTTTATAGAATGGCGACTTAGTACAGGGTGCGTCAGAAAGAACGGATGGATTTCACATGGCAAGAAAATTGTAAAGATTCATCAAATCAAAAATTTATTGTTATCAACATATTCACCAATACATGCAGTTTATTTATGGAAAACAACATTACCCATATGATGTCCTTGGCTTTCAATACAGGCATCGAGGCGTTTTCTGATGCTCGCCATCACTTTCACAGTCATAGCTGGTGCAATTGCCACGATTTCTTCGCGAATCGCTGTCTTCAGTTCGTCCAGTGTATGTGACCGATGTTTACAAACTTACGCCTTCAAATGGTCCCAAAGAAAGAAGTCGCAGGGCGCGAGATCTTACCGTAGCCTCGGACAATCTCAGTGCAATAGAATTTCGTCCAGGTGATTTCTTCTTTAATGTTGAACCTGTGATACGAAATGAAGCCACCCACCGCAAAATTGTATTCCGAGTTGGAATCCTAGAGTGACATCCGATGTCGAAATGAGTCCTGAGTGGCGATCACAGACTCTTCATTTTTCAAAAATGTCTCTACGATGAAAGCACGTTGTACACCAGACCAACACCATATTCTCAACTGAAACTGCATTCTATGGCTGACCCAACAGTCGTGGTCCCCCTCACTATATCTCTCTCCTCGTTGCGTATCGATAGTTTGAAATCCATCCGTTCTTTCTGACGCACCCTTTACTAGTGCGAACTTACAGACGTATATTTTCGTCACAAACAAACTCTAGCTTTTTCACAAGTAGAAACTGCACTAATGCACAAAGTAAAATATATTAAACATTAAACGTGTTGCAATTGAAAATACAGGTTAGCAAAAGATGAAACAATAACACTTTCCGACTAATTGAAGGAGCCTGTTAACTTCAATTTTTTGTATCAACTTATAACGAGTACTGTAATCAGGGGTACACATCGCATCTCCAGCGAACTTCGAGTAGACCTACATGATACTCTACTCTGATCCACACCTGACTGTACCACTCCGACCTATGACTTATGAATTAAATTCAAATAATCGCTTCGGCGGAAGGAACAATAAAAATTCCACCTCTTTACAACCAATTTCAACGAAATTTCGTTGCAGTTATGTGACGCAAGTTATTACACATTTAAGAACCAATGCGGTATAATTGTACTCCGCTCAGTCCTGCCAACCTCATAAACTTCTCTCTCTTTGCCCGCGGTAGGAACTAGGTACTTAGTTCGTCTGCCAATCTGCCTGAACCGCGAAATGTCTTGGGACTTATCCAACATGGCGAAGTGGAGATCACGTCATTTGCTTCTGTGCTATAACGACATATGTGCTGTCAAAACAGGACTCGCAACACACTGAAGTTCCTATACACAAAACAGCTGCCTATACACGGATCTCAGCGAAGTAATTGAGGGGTCCAGTCAGAGAAGGGGGCAAGCCACAAATTCTGGTATGTAGGATATCCCCTTATCTCATTGAAATGTAAAGAAATATTTGCAGACTAAACTCAATGATAACCAAAGCTCGGAACTTGGGAACTTGTGTCTTTGAACGTGGCTAAGCGACCGGACTTCAATGTCAACAAACTCCCGCTTCCAGCACAGAGGAACTGTAAGGTCTGCTATAAAAGTGGTTCCTGGCTGGAACAACATAATGATAATATTATGATAGGTTGAAACACGTAATTTTATAGCATATATATAAATAAATATGCAAAATATATCAAATTTACAGTTCTGCTCTGAAATTTTTATTACAGTGTATGACTACATACATTCGAAGATTTTCGAACCCATAACTTCTTTGTCTGTTAGTTAAACATGATTTGAAACGAAAGAAACTTATTTCCACGTTACATGAAGTGACGGGAGCAAACTTATTTTTTTTTATTTTATTGATTTTAGGTAGCTACCTAGTAAGTACAAATTACATTTATAAAATAAAAATGTTTCTAGCCACTACCGTAAGACCCAGGCTTGTGTAAGGTGTGTTCTTAGTCAATAACATAACATAACAAGGACAGTTTACTAAATACAGTAAGTAACTTAATTCAAACCAATAAATACAACACAAGAGCAAGAATAAAGAAGAAAGAGAAAAAGAGAGAAAAATACACATTTAATATAAATTAACAATTCGACAGAAGCCAGTCATATTCAATAAAAACATGAATATAGTCGACAGAAATAAAAGGTTAAAAAAAATACATTTGTTAATATTACATATCATGGATAATTTTACAAATTTCTCTAAGCTTCAATTTCAAAAAATTTCAAATTTGGAAAATGGTTTGTAATTTTATTTTAAAGTCTTGGGCCGAAATAAAATACTCAATGTTTTCACTGTCACTGTTTCCTGTTCGATTTTCAGCAGTTGCTAGCTGATCTCGTATCTGAGAAAGATAAGCATCCTAAATTTTTCTCGAAAATAGTTTTCAAATTCTGTGTCACTACTAGGGAAGATTCCATGGCTATGGACAAATTTTCCACCAATTTAAGGGACTGCAATGTATTTCAATGAATACCCGTTTCCAGTCTCTAGTTTATGTGTGGCACAACTTACAAAATATAAACTCTCCACTCGAAGAAAATAATGTATCTCCTCAGAATTCCTCCACGAAATTCTGTACCTAAAATTTAAGAAATACTGTATATTTTCAAACGTATATAATACCCATTCGAATAATACGTATTCTCTAATTCCTCAAATAGACCGTTTACCTCTAATTATCTGAATGTCACTGGCTTCGACACGACACAGTTTCCCCGTCCGTCTTCCTGTCATTCGATGTGACCACTTTCTTAGTACACACGACTGTCCCTGAACACTTGCAGCGTGAGCTTTGTGTACGTTGTACCTGTAACCTTACTCATACACACGACACACAAGTCCCCAAGTTCCGAGCTTTGATGATAACATAATCCAACGGTATAATTGAGGCGTTTCCTGGAATAACAACTTAACGTACGTTACGTCGTTTTACCGCTTCCAGCACATATTGAATCCTTAATAACACAACTCCATCCTGAAAAAAATATATATTATTTCCCTCCAGAAACATTTGAATGTCGTTCTGCGCAGTGTTGGCTTACCAGATCTTAAATGTTTGATGCCCTGTACCTCAAATTCAAGATTATGCAGCTAAGATCTTTTTTAAAGAGAACGCATGTCGCATCTGTAAAAATTTGTGATTTATGAGCGCAGATGGCAGAGCAGTCCAATTCATGTAAACATCTTAATTGTGGTTATCCTCCTATCTGAGTGGGTCCCTCAATTGTCAATTCTTCCACAGCGAAATCATTACGCCATTACCAGATCATTGGACAGGGCCTGGGGAGTCGAGTCTGAAGCAACTTTGGATGGAGTCGATTAAATTACCGACTCCAATCTCAATATGAACGCTTTAAGGAGAGAGGATGGTATTTTTTAAAACTTTTTTCCTATTTGGTGTAAAATATTAATTTTTTGTATGTAGAGAGCTCATAGCTGTGGTAACTCAACCAAATAACAATATTTTCAAAAAAAAATATATTTGGGGGCCCAAATTTGAAAAAAATATATATACCCAATGCAGGATTGTACTAAAACCGATATATCTAAACCGTTTTTAAAGATAGATTCAAACAGTTTTTTGCAATGTATTTGCAAAAGCATGTTCTACAAACTGTCTGTAAC
Organism: Periplaneta americana; assembly: GCF_040183065.1. Taxonomy (NCBI): domain Eukaryota; kingdom Metazoa; phylum Arthropoda; class Insecta; order Blattodea; family Blattidae; genus Periplaneta; species Periplaneta americana. The sequence goes on along the minus strand of NC_091125.1, from coordinate 169,890,235 downwards.
AGAATTTTGATATTAGTCCCTACGTTTGTAAAATAAACAATTAAATTTAATAACAATTTTCTGATTTCCTTTCTTGCAAACAAACGGACGTATTTTTAAAATGAAATCAATTAACAAAATTCTGTTACAGAGAAAAGTTTCCTAATAGTATAAAGAATGTGTTTTCTAAATTTCATGCATGTATCTTTAATAGTTTAGAAATTATATTCATTTTTGTCTGGCAATGTAGTAAAGAAAATGAAGTTACTAGAAACCGATAAAAGCGGGCGTGTGATTTAAAAATCCATAGCGCAGGAAGTTTAATAATGACGTCTCAACATCCGATAAGGGCAAAAATATCCACAAAATGTTATGCAATGCATTCCACACATATCAAAGGGTATTTTAAAGAGACATTTTTTTTTGAAAACTTAATTTACCGGAAACTACAATAAAAGTGGACGAGTGATTTAAAAATCCATAACGCAGGAAGTTTAAAAGTGGCGACTCAACATCCGATAAGGGCACAAATGCCCACAAAATATTATGCTATGCATTCCACACATATCAAAGGTTATTTTAAAGATTTTTTTTTTTTAATTTACTCATTTTTCACCAAAAAATACCATCCTCTCCCCTTAAACAAAAGACTGATAGGTAATAGCTTTACTATGCCGCCTATCTTTACATAGAACTACAGTACGTGTGGGTGCAATTACCTGTCGACAGGTGCATAGCTTTACTATGCTGCGTATCTTTACGTAAAACTACGTATGGTTGCGATGATCTGTCGACAGGTGCATAGTTTTACAATCTTATAGTGTTACCACAGTCTACTATATACAGTCACGAAGCTAGAGTTTTGAGGCTGCTAGGAACAATAGACTGTGCAGGTACTATTTCGCATTGTCTGTAATGAGGCGATATTAGCGATCCTAGTGGTGAGCAACTATCTAATGTTTGCATATTTACTACGTATTGAGCTTCGTGACCGGATATACTAGACTGTGGCGTTACAATGAATGGAAATCATATTGAGCATCTCCTAGGACGTTGATGAACAAGTGTTCATATCTCGGTAGACATTAATTTTAGGGTCCATGTTTATTAATTTTTTGTCTTGTTTTGATGACTAGGTCTACTTCCACCTCTGAAAATAATGTTTTTAACACTTCGTATCGTCATTCGAATTATTTTATCCTAAGGACCTGGAATTGAATTCCACTACACTTGAATAAAGGATTTTGACATTTCGAGTGAAATTAGCCCTAAGTACTGTACTATATGCAATGGTTTAGAAGCACAAAGTCTAGACAACCAGAAGCCCAGTCTTCAGTGGGGTACGTGAACTTGTGGATTGGGGGCGCTGCAGTAGATTTTGGTATAAATAAATTTCACTTCAATCTTCTCCGCAAGGGAAAGTTGAGAAAAATTAATATTCTGTAATTCACACACACTCATGCTTTCACATTTGCACTGGTTAAGTTACGGTACTAAGACGTCACACCAAAGCAACACTCAGATATACTGATGGTCAACAATTTTCTAAAACTGAAAAGAGGTCTCTTTCGTATTTTACATGCTATATCAAAAGGATTCTACTCGCGCAAATATTTTGAGTTAAGGAGGCTGGATATACAGGGACATCCATTTTATTTTTACTAACATTTTTTATATTAACCTGTCTATACCTTTAGAGAACCGGAAACACCGCTTGCTCCCCCCTCCAAGACTGGAGTTCGATGATACTGGTGTAAAACACAAATCACTCTACTAGGTATAGGAAGGAAGAAAAGTAGTTCATCCATTTACGTAAACTAGGAAATATCGCGATTTTGAGTTTAATAATTTTCATTAGGTTTTTCTTTAATGAAAGTACAGTACTGTATTAAGAATAAGTGTTTTTACTCACGAAGTGAGTTATCCATGCGAACGTATTCATTATGCGGTGTATATTATACTGTCTACAGCACATTAGCGTACAATATAGATAGAAAGAAGTTAAATTGAAAAATAATCATAATATGAATATTTAAACACAATTTTGAAAATGGTGGCCGTTCATTTCGATACAGGCTTCAGTTCTTTTGTGCATATCATCTCACTATAGACTATTGCATCTAATTCCAATTGCCAGTTTCGTCCTTCGTACTAGTAACTCATGTTGAAATAATTCTATACCTACTCTACGTACTGTTAATTCAATCTTCACTTCTGCCCGACCCGAAAATATAAAATTACTCAGATATGCTATCTACTGTCCGTCCAAGTGGTTATGCCGCATGATTGTAGAAAGGGAGGAAATCACGTGACAGTTAATCACTTAACGAGGCCCTTTTATTTAAGTTAAATTAAACAGC